>NC_053154.1:186757953-187068578 GCF_016835505.1 Polypterus senegalus
TGGTGTGAATGTCTCTGACCAAATAATCAGAAAAAACTTCATGAGGGTGGCCTGAGGGTCCGATGTCCTCTAGTGGGCCCTGTACTCACTGCCTGGAACTGTGGAGCTCGATTCGCATTTGCCATAGAATACCAGAATTGGAAAGTCCACCACTGGCACCCTGTGCTTTTCATAGATGAGAGCAGGTTCACCCTGAGCACATGTGACAGACGTGAAAGGGTCTGGAGAAGCCGTGGATAACATTATGCTGCCTGTAACATCGTTTAGCATGACCGATTTGGTGGTGGGTCAGTGATGGTCTGGAGAGGCATATCCATGGGGGGACACACAGACCTCTACAGGCTAGACGACGGCACCTTGACTGCCATTAGGTATCGGGATGAAATTCTTGGACCCATTGTCAGACCCTATGACAATGCTTGGCCTAATGTGGTGAGAGTATGCAGGCAGTTCCTGGAGGATGAAGGAATCAGTTGATACAAATGACTAGCAACCATTCTCGCATGATCTAAATCTAATAGAACACCTCTGTGACATTATGTTTCGGTCCATCCAATGTTGCCAGATTGCACCTCAGACTGTCCATGAGCTCAGTGATGCCCTGGTCCAGATCTGGGAGGAGACTTCCCAGGACACCCTCTGTCGTCTCATTAGTAGCATGTCCCAACATTGTCAGGCATGTATACAAGCGTGTGAGGGCCATACAAACTGCTGAGCATGATTTTGAGTGGCTGCAATAAAATTTCTGCAAAATGGATAAGACTGCCGATCATTTTTTCACTTTGATTTTTGGGGGTTCTTTGAATTCAGCCCTCTGTAGGTTGATAATTTTCATTTCCATCAAATGATGTGGCATCCCTTTGTTCCTAACACATTACTCAGTCCATATCAGTATAGATATCCAGCATGATTTGTTTTTCCCATTGAGATCTGATGTGTTTTCAAAGTGTTCCTTTAATTTTTTTGAGCAGTTTAGAATGACAAAATATATAATCACAGATATCTTCAATGCATTATTGATATATTACTTAGCAGCCTATTTCAAGGTTTTTTAAATCATTTACCAATATAACAAATAATAATTTAGTTTGCTCATAAGAGTGATTTGTTCTATCTAACTGACTTTGTTTCTTTTCTTCAAAGAGAATAGAAACCATTAACAAAGTTATTAAAGATCTCTAAGGTAGTTAGTCACTTATACAATGGTGAAACTAATGCCCACAAAAAAGTCTGATATTATTGCCTTCACTATGCAAATTTGTAAGCAACTCAAGCTCCTCTTGTGATGATTTGCTTGGTGTTCTTAACCTACTTCACACTTGTCTCAGTGAAGTCTTACATACAGTAGGTAATGCACTGGAACTGTGTTCTGCTAAACAGAGGGTTTGGCAGGTGAAAACTGGCAATTGCGACAATGAACACTTTTCCAGCATAGCACCTAAGCTCAGAAAGTGTTGTGGATCTGGTGAGTGAATGAGTATGAGCTATCTTGCATGTAACACCTGCACAGTGATTTAGTTTGCTGTAGTTTTCCTTGCAGATTTCAAACAGACACATGCAGTAGCAATGGACATCAAAAACACTAGAAAAAGAACACCTGCCAAGTTTGTTTCTGCCAAGTACATTTAAAGACTAACACAAATTAGTAGCCATTTCCCCAAATTTTGCTGAATGCTGAGTCAGATACACGCTTTTATTCTAACAGACTGCTTAGCATCAATGAATAATAGACCAGTAAAACAGGAATTAAAGAATTACTTACACTGCCCACATGCTCAAGGCTCTGGTTTCATAACCCAATAAAAATGGTATTTTTTTCTGTTTTAGAGAACCAAGGGGATAGGTATGAGCATGCTTGAATGCAGAGAGATTTCACTTTGACTCATTTATATCCCATACATCTGTGTGTTTTATCCATTTCTGGGAACAAAGAATACCTATTCTGGCAGCAAAGGCTTCAAGGCAAGAACTAGTCACAGATGTGGTACTAGTCCAACACAGACCACACTCTCACTGAATCAATATTTAGTTGCCATTTCGCTTGCACATCTCTGAGATGAAGGAGAAAAAACAAAATGTTTTGAACAAAATGTGAATATGAGAAGAATAAGCAACCTAAGCACATTTAGTCAGGAATTTGATAGATAGCCTGGAAACTGAACCAACAAATCTGGAACTGTATTTCTTCTATTACAGAAGATTATAAAAAATATATGGCCAGTATATGTCAGAAAAATTCAGCATATAGTTCTTTCAACTGTACCTTTGCCAACGTCTGGCCCTCATGTTATTACATTTTCATTTTGTGTTTACTATCTCTATATTTTTCTTTATGCTGTTTATTGCAACACTGTGAATTTGGTTTCATTGTAGGAGGCTTCCAGGTTGTAATTGCTGTTGGTATGAATGAAAGTGTGTTGGCAGTGAGCACTACTTTCCTTGAGCTCTGTTTCCTCATATTTATACTTTTTTTTTTATTTTTACGTGCTTCTTGTGTCTAGATCATTGCTTTGTATGTGATATATTGGTTTTTGAAGTTTGCTATGCTGACTATGATTCTGTTCTTGCTTCTTAAAAATGGCTGAAGGCAGTACTCCAGTAGCATGACAAATTAAGACCACGGAGTCAATGAAAGAGTACAGGTATGTCTTGCAATGAAATGGCTTCTTCTCCAGGGTTGGTTACTATTATGTATTGTAAAATGACTTAAAATCACAGATAAACATTCTGGATACTAACTTGGTAACCCTGTGTAATTTGACAGTTGTGAAGAATAATCTTGCAATTACTTGCTATGATATCTTTACAGACACAAGTCCAAATAGAACTGAAGCAGGTAACTGGTTTGCCAGTTTATGAAGGAAGGGTCAGGTCCAGGAGGGCAGACGGCATAGATTAAATCAGTTATGGTAGGGTTATAAATTAGCCAGTCTACAGAGGGAGAAAAAGAGAAAGAATCAGAGAACAGTGCCAGGCCCTGGCTCAGCGGTTAATTACCTTTACTAAAGCCTGTAACCTGTTTCCCATGCGTAGTCCCATGGCTAAGATAGTCCCTGGCTCCCACTATACTATCCAGGTTAAAGAGCTTAGAAAATATATAAGTGGAAGACACCCCCATCTCACCATGTTTTAGTCATATGAAATATACTTTTGTAAATCAAAGATGGTTTCAAAAATACAATTCAAAATATGATTCTAAATATCAAATAAATTACTATAAAGACAAACTTGACCTTTAAAACTGCATTAATTCTCTTAGGTCCAATGTCATGCTGTTTTAAAAGTAAATTGGTTGCTAGTTTGTTCCAAGGGCACTGTTTGGCCATCTCAGTTGCTTCTGTTTCACAAAGTAATCCCATACAGCCTTGATGAGATGAGATTAAGGTGGTCATGTGGAGGCCATTTCATCTGTTGCAGTACTCTGTGTTCTTTTTGCTGAAGATAGCTCTTTATGACCTTGGCAGTGCATACTGGGTAATTCTCCTGCTCCAGAATGAAGCTGGGACCAATCATACACCTCCTTGATAGTACTGTGTGATGGAAGAGATTCTGCTTGTATTTCTCAGCACTGAGAAATCCATTAATATGATTAAATTACCAATTTCATTTGCAGGAATGAAGCCTCAACCCTACAGTGTACTCTTCTGTATTTCTTTGTTGGCTATATGCACTCATGAATGTAGCATTCTCAGCTCTTCTCTGAACAAACCTCCTCCTGTTTGAGCCAAAAGTTTCAAATCAACCACCCAGAGCACTTGCAGACATTGCTAGGCACTCTAGTCCTGTAGATGAGTATCTTGGCTTTGTTTCCAAGATTTTTGGCAACAAGTTCTCTATGAAGACCACTTCTAATAAGAATTCCTCTGACTGTTGAGGGGTTAACTTGGGTTCCAGTGGCTTCCTAAGAGCTCAGAGCTAGTAGCAGCAGGTTCTTCTTCTGATTTCAAATTACATTAATTTGATGCATGTTTCATCTGCACTCCTTTTTTCTGGCCAATAGCTGTATTCTGGGTACTCAGCATTGCCTGTTTCTGTGTGCTTCTGCAGAAGAGCCTGGAAAAAGCATATCTTTAAACTCCTATCTATCATGAACTGGACCATGGAGCAATGGAAGAAGGTGGCCTGTTCAAATAAATCACATTTTCTTTTAGGTCATATGGATTGCTAGATGTATGTGTGCATGGAGAAGAGATGGCAGCAGGATGCACTGTGGAAAGAAAACAAGTTGACAGAGGCAGTGTGATGCTCTGGGCAATGGTCTGATGAGAAAACTTGGGTTCTGGCATTCATGTGGCTGTTACTTTGACACATACACTTCTTCATGGCTATAGTATTCCCTGGTGACAGTTGCCTCTTTCAGCAGGATAATGCACCCTTCCACACTGCCAAAATTGTTCAGGAATTGTTTCAGGACTATTGACTTGGCCTCCAAATTCTCAGATCCTGATCTGTGGGTTGTGCTGGAAAAACAAGTCCAATCCATGGATTCCCCACCTCATAGGATGTAAAGATCTGCTGCTAACATATTGGTTCCATCAGAGGTCCTGTGGAGTTCAAGTCTGGATGGGCAAGAGCTGATTTGGCAGCACAATGGAGACATACACAATATTGAACAGGTGATTTTAATGTTGTGGCTGATTGTTGTATAAACTTCTGTAAGTAAATGCTTAATCCACTATAAACAAAAAACACAAACATAGTTATAGAGTTGGAAAAGGTGAACCATTTCATGTATGTTAGGTGCATAGTTGATATCAACTGTCCTATTGCCTAAAATAATGGTCTAAATAATATACAAGGAACAGGTGACTAAGAATAACAAACGAGGAGCAGAAAACCAAATAGATTTACACATCAAATAGAGGAAGAGGCAGTCTAAACTTTTGTAAAGAGTAAGAGTCAACAGTGCAGACAGAGTACCAGTCACCAATGAACCAAATATGCCAGTCAGAGGAAAACTTGAAAAACCAGAGGAAAGAAATAAAAACTCTGTGAAGACAGATCAGGCCAGGATGTCAGTTAAACAATGAAGGGATGGCTGGCCCTGACACCTGTGTAGCTTTGAATAGTGAGCGACAGAAGTACAGAGTGAAAAGTCAAGCTACCATCACATTCATGAGACTGTCAACATCTTTGGCATTATGCTAAAATACTATACTTCTTTGTGGCGATTGACATATCATCTTTTCATTTTATCTTGTTCATTCACTGCAAGCAGCCAGTTTCTATTCTAACTCTAGGTTATTGTGTTGTGCTGTGCTATACAGATAAGTAAGTGGACACTGAAGACACATTTATTGTCAGATGTAAATGTACTCCCAGTAAACAATACAAGAATACACATTAGACCAAGTAAGACTCCAGCAAATTATTTTTGTATTTAATCCATTGTTTTAACAAACATTTTCATAGATCCACATTTGATATGCATAGGAGAAAGATGATCTTCCTTGAAGTCAATGAGTTGACTATTTGTTGCATTTTTTGCTAGAACAAGTGAGGCACATTTTGAATCCAGCTGGGAAGGCTTGTTCAGACACAGGAGGAGAGGAGGAAGGTAAAGAGAGTGGAAGTGAGGATAGGAAGTTTGAATATCGGCAGCATGACTGGTATGGACACTAGAGGGCACTGCAGCTTCTCAAACCCAACACAGCAGACACAGAGCACAAGTTAAAAGTACAAAGAGCTTATTTATTGTGAGGTAAACTGTTCATAAAGTGTTTCCCGCCCCCACAGCCACAAGTAAATAATTGGTACAGCACACAGTTATTCTTCTCTCTCTCTGTTACTTGATCTCTTTCTCCTCCGCTCCTCCAAGCAAGCTTCATCCACCTTCCACCCGACTCTGACTCCTGCCTGTGAGGCCGAAAAATCCTTTTATATCGGCCAACCTGGAAGTGATTCTGCTCTTCTGCGCACATAATCTGCAAGCACTTCTGGGTCAGGTGGAAACCTCATACCATGAAGCTCCTCTATTTTCACAGCACCCCCTGGTGGCACTTACAGTACCTAAAAGGGCTGAAATATAGAACTCCAAGTCCAATGGTGCCCTGTGGGAATCCAGGCACCACTGCAATCCAGGGGAGCTGCCATCTAGCATTCCTGGGGAGGCAGTGCCCTGAAGAAGCTACCTTCCCCCCATCCTTCCATTTCTTGGGCATCCCAGCTGGGTTGGGCTGGCAGTTGTCCCTTATACTGGTAAGGAGAGAGAGTTAGCTGATGTGATGGAAAGAAGGAAGGTTCATATATTGTGTGTGCAAGAGACTAAATGTAAGGGAAGTAAAGCCAGGTGGATTGAAGACGGGTTCATATTGTTCTATCATTGTGTGGATGGGAGGAGAAATGGGTTAAGGGTTATCCTAAAGGAACATTATGTCAAGAGTGTTTTGGAGGTGAAAAGAGTGTCAGAAAGAGTGATGATTATGAAGCTCGAAATTGAAGATGTGATGATGAATGTTTATGTATATGCCCCACAAGTTGGGTGTGCAGTGGATGAGAAAGTGAAGTGGTGGAGAGTGTAACCAAGGGAGAGAGAGACTGTGGTGATTGAAGTGGATTTCAATGTAAAGTTGGTGAAGGGAACAGAGAAAATGAGAAGGTGATGGGTAGGTATGGTGTCAAAGAGAGGAATGCAAATGGTCAGAAGGTAATGGATTTTGCAAAAAGGATGGTGAAGGCTATGGTAAATACATATTTTAAGAAGAGGGAGGAACAACGTACAAGAGTGGAGGAAGATGCACACAGGTAGATTATATCTTATGAAAGAGGGTCATAGGATGGACGCCTGTAGGATGACGTTGGAGATCAAGAAGAGGAAGAGAGTAAGGACAGAGCCAAGGATCAAAAGGTTGAGTTCAGGGAGGAGGTAAGACATTTACTGGGTGGCAGTGAACAGTTACCTGATAGCTGGACAGCTATAGCAGAAGCAGTAATAGTGACAGCAATAAGGGTGCTTGGTGTGACATATGAACAGAAGAAAAAGGAAAATGAAACCTGGTGGTGGAATGGTGAAGTACAGGAGAGTAAACAGAGGAAGAGGTTGGTGAAGAAGAAGTGAGATAGTCAGAGAGTTGCAGAAAGTAGACAGGAGTGCAAGGAAGATCAGGTGTAAGGGGAAGAGAGAGGTGGTGAAGGCTAAAGAAAATGTGTATGATGAGGTGTATGAGAGGTTGGACACAAAGAAGGGAGAAATGGAGAAATGGACCTGCACCAATCAGCTAGACAAAGGGACTGAGCTGATAAATATGTGCAGCAGGTTAGGGTGATAAAGGATAAAGGTGGAAACATACTCACAAGCGAGGAGAGTGTGTTGAGCAGATGGAAAGAGTACTTTAACAGGCTAATGAATGAAAGAGAGAGAAGGTAAGATGATGTGGTGACAGTGAACCAGGAAGTGCAACAGATTAGCAAGGAGGAAGAAAGGACAGCTTTGAAGAGGATGAGGAATAGAAAGGCCATTGCTCCAGATGAAATACCTGTGAAAGCATGGAGGTGTTTAGGACAGATGGCAATAGAGTTTTTAACCAGATTGTTTGATACAATCTTGGAAAGTGACAGGATGCCTAAGGAGCGGAGAAGAAGTGTATTGGTACGATTTTTAAAAATAAAGGGGATGTGCAGAGCTGTAGTAACTACAGGAGGATACAATTGATGAGCCACAGCATGGCATTATGGGAAAGAGTAGTAGAAGCTAGGTTAAGAAAGTAGGTGATGATTAGCAAGTAGCAGTATGGTTTCATGCCAGGAAAAAGCACCACAGATGCAATGTTTGCTCTGAGGGTGTTGAAGGAGAAGTATAGAGAAGGCCAGAAGGAGTTGCATTACACCTTTGTAGACCTGGAGAAAGCTCATGACAGGGTGCCTAGAGGAGAGTTGTGGTATTGTATGAGGAAATCAGGAGTGTCAGAGAAGTATGTAAGAGTGGTACAGGATATTATACATTTAAGATGGAGGTGGGATTAAATCAGGGATCAGCTCTGACCACTTTTTTAATTGCATTGGTGATGGACAGGTTGTCAGGAGTCCCCATGGACTTTGATGTTTGCTGATGATATTGTGATCAGTAACGAGAGTAGGGAGCAGGATGAGGAGATCCTGGAGAGGTGGAGGTATGCTCTAGTGAGGAGAGGAATGAAGATCAATAGGAACAAGACAGAATACATGTGTGTAAATGAGATGGAGGTCAGAGGAGTGGTGAGGATGCAGGATTTGGCAAAGGTGGATGAGTTTAAATACCTGAGATCAAAAGTACAAAGTAATGGGGAATGTGGAGGAGAGGTGAAGAGAGAGTGCAGGTTAGGTGGGTGGGTGGAGAAGAGTGTCTGGAGTGATTTGTGACAGAAGGTTATCAGCAAGAGTGAAAGGGAATGTCTATAGGACAGTAGTGAGACCAGCTATGTTATATAGGTTGGAGACGGTGGCATTGACCAAAAACATAAAACAGAGCTGGAGGTGGCAGAGTTAAAGATGTTAAGATTTCCATTCGGTGTGATGAGGATGGAAAGGATTAGAAATGAATACATAGAGGGTCAGCTCAGGTTGGCTCGTTTGGAGATAAAGTCAGAGAAGCGAGATTGCGTTGGTTTGGGCATGTGCAGAATAGAGACAATGGATATATTGGGAAAAAGATGCTAAGGATGGAGCTACCAGGTAAGATGAAAAGAAGAAGGCCTAATAGGAGGTTTATGGATGTGGTAAGCAAGGACATGAAGGTGGTGGGTGTAACAGAGAAAGATGCAGAGGACAGGAGGATATGGAAAAGATGATCAGTTGTGGCGACCCCTAACAGGAGCAGCCGAAAGAAGAAGAAAAAGTGAGGCACATTCTGGCTACTTTTTTTTGAAAATAATGGTTTTTCTTGTTCTTACTGTCCAACTCATTCAAAAAACAACAGTATTGGGTGCAATCAAGCCAAGCAAAGGTGCAATCACCTTTAGATTTCCACAGATTTTCCACTTATATTCCTGATACTGAATCTATCTAAAAGAAACTGCCCTTATAGGACTCTTTTGTATTAGTAGCATGTGCTGTTGTAACAGAAGAGATATTATTTCCGCCATGGACAACTTAGAAACTGAGTCAATGAACAACGTTGTGTTCATGGAGAAGAAGTCTCCATAGCTTAGTTAAAACATGGAATAGTAATTAACATTGAAAAATATATATTTATCAATATTTTCATGCTGTGATGGCATGAAATGATGAAAATATGAGGGTGGTGTCACATGAAAACAAAATCTTTATAGAAAAACAAATCTGACTTATTTGGATTCTGTATTATAAAATACGTTTCTAACACCCATCACAATCCTTGGGACTTGTGAAGATGGGAAAAATGGCTTTTAAAATGAGTGAGACAGGCATAACAGAGGTTGTGGTTTTCTATAAGTGTGCATTTTACATTGACCTATACTTCTTGACAGTTAAAAGTGGCAAGCTAAAAAGTTCAAAAGTGCTGCCATTTGGACACAATAAATTCTTACTTGCATGCCACCCACAGACTAGTGTTATTAGCATAAGACCTGCCAATAACAGACAATGAATATAATACCATGCATTTAATACAACTTAAACTGATATACATGTAGTTATTAATATTAGTATCTGTGAGTAATTTCCTAGATTATAGTGGTATGAGTGCTGATGTTTCTATAACATCTACCAGAATATAGAAGGGAGAGAAGTGACTGTGCAAGCTGGCTGGGGTCTTTAATAATATTGTTAACTTTAGAAACTTACAGTACATTTGTTATACAGTATACTGTATGTCCAGGACAGAAGGTAGCAGTGTACCAATTATAATCTGATCCAGCTTCACTTTGCAGTCCTGGGCTAATCAGGTGCCACACCACAATGTTATCCATCTGCTGAGTATGGACACCACCTTGCACCTTTTAGAAGTTGGTGAGTATTGATAGAAACATCTGGGCTTCTTTCAGAAGTATAAGGAAGTAAAGACATTGGTGAGCCTTGCTGATAATAGCAGATATGTACTATGTCCACTTCAGGTCACTCTAAGAAACTTTCAAGCTCTATTTAAAAGGCGGTTCCCCACTGAGTCATGTCAGTTATGTTAACTACAGATAACCAAAGATAGCAGCTCTCTATTTAACAGGAAAAAAGCTGAACCCCAAACTTCCACTTGGTTGTGGAAGATGGTTTGATAATCATGGAAAGAGACACTAGAAGCAATATAAATCAAATCAAATACAAAGGTTAAGAAAACATTGAATCTCTATGTAACCTTCAGTTTATGCAACACTCAGCTGTTTGTCTCCTAATACACACAAGGCAACAGTCTAGCACTGTTCCTAAGTTAACTGGATTTCTTCTCTGTGCCCAGCATTAAGCATTGCAAATTGATTATAGACATTTTTAAAATTCTGTATAGTTTTATTTAAGCCAACTGAAAAGACTTCAAAGTGAAGGCAGTAGTTGATGTGGATTAGCAATCTAATGAGGATGCTCCATTGGTGCCTGGTGTAATTGGTTATATGTTAGTGGGGATTAAGAGGTTGATCAAGGACACACTAAAAAGGAAATTATATCACTATGATCAAGGGAGCACCTGAGAATTTCTTGACAGTAGTTAAACATTATGCACTCTGTTGCTACCACTTCTGGCTTTTGCTGTGAATGAATAAGTAAATGTATGCAGTAACTATTAAAGAATATAAAATAAAGCAATTTACTGTGCCATTAACTCTTTTTGCACTGATGTACTAAATCACATTACTACACAAAACATATAAGAGGACATTTTGCCTTCTCCATCCTCCATGTTTATAGTCATACGTATAAATGTAATATGACATCCAAGCAATTTTATTTTTAACTTCTCATATAGTTATAGTCAAGATTATTGTCATGTGTATGTAAGACAAAGAAATTCAAACTTGAATGGCTTAGAAGAGCTGACAAAAAAAAAATTAAAAATTAAATAAAAAGTATACTTAGATTGCAACATATATAGTATATTTTCAATGTACACAATATGCATTTGTATATACATATAAACAATGTTATTTTACAATCTTTGTTCTTATTATTTATTTATTTATTTATTTATTTATTAATTTTATTACAATCAATACATAGCAATCAAGTTTTACAAAAAAAAAGAATTATGCTAAGAACAGATCGATCCCCACCCTTGAGAGAGAGAGCAAGCCAAACGGTGTAAAATTTAAGGCTTTTAAAAATACCTAAATCAACAAATTCTCTGTGCTTTATAAAATCATTTCAAAATATTACTGATTAGATCCTGCCATGTTTTGAAAAAGTCTGCACAGATCCTCTAACTGAGTATTTGATTTTTCCAATTTTAAATAATATAACACATCAGTTTCCCACTGACTTAAAGAGGAGAGTTTGGGTTCTTCCAGTTTATCAGAATAAGTCTGCGTGCCAACAGTGTAGTGAATGCAATCACAGTTTGTTTGTCTTTCTCCACTTTAAGACCCTCTGGAAGAACCCCAAACACAGCTGTTAATGGGTTAGGAGGGATTGTGAGTCCAAGACTGTCTGAGAGGTAATTAAAAATTTTTGTCCAGAATAATGTTAATTTGGAGCAGGCCCAGAACATGTGACCTAGTGAGGCTGGGGCTTGGTTGCAACGTTCGCAGGTTGGATCATGCCCTGGAAACATTTTGGAGAGTTTTAGTCGAGACAGATGTGCTCGATATATAATTTTGAGTTGTATAATTGTATGCTTTGCATATGGAGCTTGAGTGAATTCTCTGCATTGCTACTTTCCACTCCTTTTCTGATATATTAATTGAGAGGTCATTTTCCCAGTGTCCTCTTGGATCTTTGAAAGGAAGGGATTGTAAAAGGATTTTATATATTGTAGAGATGGAGTCTAACTCCTTGAAATTGAGCAATAATTTTTCCAGCGTGGATGAGGGTGCAAGATGAGGAAAATCTGGAAGGTTCTGTTTAACAAAGTTCCTGATTTGAAGATAGTGAAAGAAATTTGTAGCTGGAATGTTAAATTTGGAACGTAATTGTTCATAGGATGCAAAGACGTTGTCTATATAAAGGTCTCTAAGCAAGTTAATTCCAAATTTTTCCAGATATTAAAACTGCATATGTTTGTGAGGGTTGAAAGAGGTGGTTCTTTTGCAGGGTGTTCCACAGAAAGAAGCTTCTCCGTCTTAAAATGCTTTCTACATTGGTTCCAGATTCTAAGTGAGTGGAGCACAATTGGGTTATTAGTGTATTGCCGATAACGTGTGTTTATTGGAGCACAAAGCAAGGAATACAAAGAAGTACTGCAGGATTTTACTTCTATTGCGGTCCATGCCTGTGTATGTTCTTCTATTTGTGTCCAGGTTCTTATCGACTGTATATTTGCCCAGTAATAAAACTGGAAGTTAGGTAGAGCCATGCCGCCTTCTGCCTTTTGTCTTTGTAGGGTCGCTCTTTTGATGCGTGGATGTTTAGAATTCCAAATAAATGAGGTTATTGTTGAATCTAATTGCTTAAAGAACGATTTATTAATGTATATTGGTATGTTTTGAAATAAAAAGGAGCTTAGGAAGAATATTCATCTTAACAGTGTTAATTCTTCCAGCTAGTGTGAGATGAAGGGTTGACCATCTATGCAAGTCTTGTTTAATTTTTTCCATACAGACGACGAAATTTTTTGATAAAGAGCTTTATGTTTACTTGTGATGTTTACCCGAGGTATTTAAACTGTTCTGCAATGATAAAAGGAAGGGTGTCTAATCTAATATTATATGCTTGAATTCACAGAAAGAGTACACTTTTATTCAGATTAATTCTGAGACCAGAGAGCTTTTGAAATTCTGTGAGTGCTGCTAAGACTGCAGGCACAGAATTTTCTGGATCCGATATATACAGTACCATGTCATCTGCATATAATGAGATTTTCTGTTCCAGTCCTTCTCTGCTAATCCCCTTTATCTGATCAGTATTTCGACAATGTATTGCCAGTGGTTCAATGGCAATTGCAAACAGCAGTGGTGACAAAGGGCATCCTTGTCTTGTGCCACGTTCTAGTTTAAAGTAGTCTGAGCAAATGTTATTGATGCAAACTGAAGCTTCTGGGTTAGTATACAGTAATTTAATCCATGCACAAATGTTGGGCCAAACCCAAACTTCTCCAAAATAGTAAAAGGTATTTCCATTCAATCATGTCGAATGCTTTTTCTGCATCCAATGATAATAATATTTCTGGGGTGTTTGATTTAGTTGGTGAGTATATTACATTAAACAGGCGTCGAAGATTTGAAGATAAGTGTCGGCCCCTAATAAATCCAGTTTGGTCTTGTGATATTATTGAGGGAGCACTTTCTCCATCCTTCTAGCTATGATTTTAGAGAGTATTTTAACGTCGTTATTCAGAAGTGAAATTGGTCTGTATGATGCACATTGTAATAAGTCCTTATTTTGTTTTGGAAAGACAGTGATTAGTGCTTGGCGAAAGGTTTGTGGAAGAGATTGGTTATCTCTGGCTTCTGTAAATGTTGCTAATAGGACGGGAGCTAGCTGAGCGGAGAATTTCTTGTAAAACTCTGCAGGGTAGCCATCAGGGCCTGCTGCTTTTCCACCTTGGAGTGACTTTATAGCATCCAGTAATTCTGATAATGACAGAGGTTTATCGAGCTCCTCCACACTAATAGCGTCAATTTGTGGTATCTGTAATTTATCCAGAAATGCATTAGATTGTATATTGTCTTCTTTAAACTCAGTAGTATATAGGGATTTATAGTAGTCTCTAAAAGTGCACATTATATTTTTGTGTTCGATGATTTTATCTCCATTCGTGTTAGTAATTACGAGATTGCGTTGCACTTCTTGCTTGTGAATTTGTTGCGCTAAAAGCTTATTAGCTTTCTCTCCATGTTCATAATAATGATGTCTGGATTTGTAAATTAGTTGTTCGGTTTCTTTAGTTGTCAAGAGGTTTAATTCTGAATGTAGAGCCTGCCTCCTCTTATGTAGAGTCTCGCTTGGTAGTCTGGCATGTTCTTCATCTATTTTAGTAATTTCGCTTTTTATCTCTGCTACTTTCTTCGGATTTATTTCTGTGGGAAAGATATGAGATAATCTGTCCTCTTAAGAAGGCCTTAAGAGTTTCCCAGAGTGTTCCTGCAGAGATCTCAGGGGATGTATTTGTCTCTAGAAAGAATTCAATTTGTTTGGATATAAATTCAGTACAATTCTCGTCAGCTAATAGAAGCGGATTGAGACGCCATCTCGGGGTGAGTGTATGGGGCTTAGTAATTTCAGCTCCAAGATCATCGGAGCATGGTCTGAAATAACAATAGCATCGTATTTACAAGATTTAATCTTAGGCAAGAAGTTATTATCTATAAAGAAGTAATCAATCCTTGAGTAGCAATGATGTACTGGTGAGTAGAAAGAATATGTTCTTGAATTTGGGTTTAAAACCTCCAGGGATCTGATAAGTTGTGATCAGTTATAAACTTTGTAATTATCTTTGCGGTGTTAGTTGCGTTCCCCTGTGGAGGAAGTCTTATCTAAAAGTGGATTTAGAACACAATTAAAGTCCCCAGCCATTATAAGTTTATGAGTGTTCAGATTGGGAATGGATGCAAATAAATTTTGTATAAATTCCTTATCATCAACATTAGGTGCATAAACATTTATCAAAATCATTTTACAGTTAGATAAGTCTCCCATGACCATCACATATCTCCCTTCAGGATCCAATACTACATCTGATGCTACAAATGGTACTGTTCTATGTATGAGAATTCCCACCCCTCTAGTTTTCTTTGTAAAACTAGAATGGAACATTTGGCCAGTCCAGTCTTTTGCAGCGGAACTGATCCTTACTTAGTAAGTGGGTTTCCTGTAAAAATACTATTTTAGCATTTAGACCTGTTAGGTGAGAAAGTACTTTCTTTCTCTTTAATTCGTGATTCAGGCCTTTAACATTCCAGCTTACGAGTTAACTGTCCCATCATGGAGACACTGATTCTGAGTTTTTGGTGTCATATTATAGTCTTAACTGGAAGTGAAATAGTTTAGGTCTTAATTTCCTATTCCCCAAGAGTTGTTGCCATGCAGCTTATTATTACGTTGATAGTTATAATTATAAAGATTGAGATGATAGATTAGATATAGATCAAGCCTGCTCTCTTTCTCTTCCCCTTAACCCCCACCCTCCCTTTTTGCCTCCCCAGGTGAGGCTAAAACCCACTTCATGCAGTCCCAGTCCTCTGACATACCCAGAGACAGAGCACGTCCAAAGCACATCAAGCCCCCATGCAGTGGCGCTTTAAGGTTAAAAGATAGAGATATCTGTTACCAATATAGTCTTTAAAAGAGGAAAAAGAAAGAAAAGAATTTTGCACTTAATATACATATATATATATATATATATACATATATACATATATATATATATACATACATACATACATATAATCTTCATCAATTTTAGTGCATTAAGATGATATCCCCAGATAATAAACCCAGGTGATGGTGTTAAAGATGTGTCCAAAACAAGCATAACAAGTCTTAATGCAGTAATAGCAATAACAGCAAACCAAGGGTATGATATTGAACAGTCTCATTTAGGGTACACATGAAATAATTAGAAAGAAAAAAAAAAGAGGAGGAAAACGTAATTAAGCACAATAAAACACAAACATTTAGCCCTAGTAATACTAAGTAATGATAAGTAATAAGTAAGTAATAATAATATAAGAATATGAGAATATATGCTGATAAAAACCCGTATTTTAAAACAAATAGATCAGACAGTAGATTATTAATCCTAGCTTTATCATTTACCGCCATGACTCACAATTATGTATCAGAATAGTCCGGGATCAGCTTTCTTAACTCATTTTCTGCCTCCTCCTTGCTAGCGAAAACATAGAAATGCCCTGCCATTCCACTTTCAGTTTTGCGGATACAGGAGGCCGTATTTGACATTGGCTTGCCGTAGCGCTGTTTAATATTATAGAAGGCGGCGTTTGATAGCTGTTGCTGGAGAGAAGTCAGGGAAGACGCAAATGTGGCAATCTTCATATATAATATCTTCCTTTTTTTTCCTGAGGAGTTCCATCACCTCTAACTTAAATGATAATCGTTCAAAACGGACTATAAAAGATCTTGGTCGGGGTCTGACGGTGTTTGATCAGCAGCGCTGTAAGCGCTGCTATCTCAGATTCTGCTTTAAAGTCGCCCCCGATTATTTTAGAAAAAAGTTCAGTTGCGAATTTCACCGGGTTTAAACTTTCTCGATTCTCCGGCAAGCCTTCAATTCTGACATTATACCTTCTATTCCCATCTTCTAAAGCAGCCAGTCTGTCTCCAAGTTTTTCTCCGAGTTTTTACATTCAACTGACATTTACTGCTCTTTCCTCGGCACTGGCAGCTAGATGTTCGGCTATTTCGATCCGATTCGTGAATGTCTCACTAAGATGCTCCAATCGATCAGCAAGCGTGCTCAGTTTAGCGAGTTTTTCTCAATGCGCTCTTCAATTTTACCCAGCACCTGTCGAAGTTCAAGCTGTACCTCTTGACGAAGCCTTTCATTTGCCTGTTGGATTTCCTGTCGCAGACATTCATTGGCCTGTTTCATCTCCTGTTTCAGTCTCTCATGTGCCTTTGCCGTTGCTTTCTCATTAGCCTTCTCGCTTTTCTTTATATCTTGCCTGAGGTCAGCGAGCAACACTTTCAGTTCAGATAGCTCAAATGTGCCTTCTTGTACCGTAGATGAAGCAGCAGACTCTGCTGAAGCGGTGTCCCGCTGCTCCAGTCCAGCGTGATTGCGTAACTGAAGCCGCGGACCTCCCGGCCTTTTCCAGTTTCAGGTAATCCTCTCCAATCGGCGAGCTATCCACATCTGCACTCACGATCGCACCTTCGCTCCCCTTTTCGCTCTCAGCAGGCGACGATGTAGCGGACCGTGGTCCCGAGGAGTCTGTACTTTCGCCCATCTGATCCAGGTCTGTCTCTGAGAGGCCGTATCTCGAACTAGGGCTTGCTGATCGCAGCTTGGATGTAGCTTTAGTCTTGATTCTTCGGACCCCCTTCTTGTTGGCCATGTTTATATGTGTTTACATATACTGTAGCGGTCCCTCTCGGGTTGAATAAATACAGGATATCTCAGAATAATAAGCAAATAATATGAAAAATAGCACCACTGCTAGCGGAGCTCCACTTCAGACGTCCATCTCTCGCATCGGACGAGACCAAATCCCAATCTTTGTTCTTATTGACTGTTTAGCAGCTTTGCAACTGCCAGATATCTCATCTCATTGGGGGATGTCTACTTTTTATTCTTTTCCTTTCAAGTCTTTTTCAAGTAAGTTCTCAGTTCCACCAAAATCCTCCTTTACCATTGTTTCCATTCATCTAAAGTATGTATAGTAAAATACCATACATCAATACATCCATTTTCCTACCCTGCTTATCCAGGACAGGGTCGTGGAGCAGCTGGTGCCAATACCTGAAATCATCGGGTGCAATGAGATCCACTGTAACTCCATTCAGAATTATAAAAGTTTTCATGTAACCACTTAAACTCTTTTTGCTTAAACTGAAAAAAGTTACCCACCTTCAATCTTTCCTGATAACTCATACCTCTCAGTCCCTGAATCTGCATAGTTGCTCTCCTCTGGATTTTCTTAAGCACTGCTATGTCGTTTGTATAATAAGAAGATAAATATCCTATTGGCCTTCATGACCATATCCTCCATTGATGAAGATAGAGACTGACTTCTAGATTCATCTCATAACGTGTACTTTTACATTTCAAACCTCTCAGATCTAACATTTCTACTTCCATGAGTAATATCTTTATTTACATTCGGTTTCATATGCTACAAAGCTGCTTAAGCCTGCATGTTGTCCTAGTTCCCATGTAACAATTGAACTGACTCTACGTTATCTGTCCTTCCACCTAATTTTGTATCATCTGTAAATTTAACCAGCGTGTTGTTTATATTCTTATCTAGATGATTTATGTATGTTACAAAAAACCTCAGCACAGATCCACTTGAATTAGCAAGTTTTTGGTTTGAATAATAACTTTTCATGGAATTTCTTATCAAAAGCATACTAAAAATCAAGATAACAGTACATGTAGATTTCTTATTGTATGTTTTTGTTGCTTTTTCATAGAATTCTAGCATATCAGTGAAACACAACCTTCCCTATCTGAGCGTATGTCTACTATTTGCTAATACACCTGTTTTAGACATGTACTGGCCAATCTTTCTCTTAATAATTGCTTCCATTAATTTACCTGGGATGCATGTTACGCTTACTGCCCCATAGATACTTTTTTACTTTTTATATACATTTCATCGCATCTCATCATGTTTTTAGGATTTTTTAGGTAAGAAGTAGCTATTAAGTGACTAAACTGTGTGACCAAGACTGTAACTACATTGTACAGCTAATAAAAGAAAAATGGCATTACTTGAAAGTATGTGTATTTTAAACAGGAGTTTACTAGCAGGTTGGGAGAAGTAAGCAAGTACAGGACAGAAAGTCCTAACAGCCCAATGACATGCCGTTTGGTGGAAACAGAAGCTGTAGAGGCTGATTTCCTACAGAGATAATAAGCTTGCAGGAATTTAACAGCTTAGAAACATTTTAGAATGCATTGTTGGCTAAGATTTGAGACCATTTTAGATAAGAATCTGTTAGATCTGTTTTTTAGTTAAACCATCAGCTAAACAAATTGATGAGAATAACAATATTGTTGAACAAGATGCAAATAAGGCAAGAATTTTGGGAAAAATATGGAAATGTCAAGAAAATATTAAAAACAAGTGTTATTATGTACTAGCAAAATACCCGCGCTTCGCAGCGGCGAAGTACTGCCTTAAAATTTTTATTAAGAAGAAAAGTAAACCTTTTTAAACTTAGGGAAAATATACCAATAATTATTTGTTAAGGATCTCTTTGTATACCACGTTGTCAATTCGGCCCTCCAGTACTAATATGACCAGGCTGTGCGCTGAGCTTACTCTTGAGCATGCAACGTACAGTTGGCCATGTGAAAAGCAATCTTGCCTCAAATCTCACAGCTTGGATTGCTGCTGTCATAATCGGTTTGAGTTTCATGGTTTGTTTCAATTACGACAGTATTTGTAGGACTTGTGTTGAAGTGACATTCAGCATCTGTCAAGCGCTGTAAGTATACAACCAGTTTCATCGATAACTTCACATCCAGCTTTTGAGAGTTTAAACATTCATAAACATCAAAGTGTCCACTACTGAAATCGTCACCTGTGAATCTAAGATGTTTAAGAGGCATTGGCGGTTGTCGAAAGGTGTTTGGCCATTTCGGTACACTTGAAATCAACAACCGAACAATTCAGCGGCAGCCATCAACTCACATGCAGAACCATAGGTGAAGGGCTTAAGCATTTCACTCTTCTAGTGCTCCTGTGTAGTATAATTATCTCCTGTACCGTCATCAGTCCACACCTTGAACCTGTCCCAGTCATTCAATACATAAGACACAATGTTTCTCCGGATATCAAGAGTGAGCCTGATATGGCCGTGCAATATGTAACAAAGAGAATGGAAAAGATAGGTGCCATCTCCAGGCATGGAAACCACTCAGTAAGTGACAGTTGTTTGATTGATGGTGATCACCTTGATAGACATGTTAATGCGGGTATGGTTGGAATGATAAAGGAAATGGGTATCTGAACAATGTAAAGTAAGTCTAAAATACCTACACAATAACTATAATCGTAATAAATGAACAATAAAACAGCGGAGAAGCCGTGGATTAAATAAAAGGCTGTAGTTATCAGCAGGGAGACGTGAATCCCGTGGCGAAGCAAGGAAGGGAATGTAGAGACTGGAGCGACGGACGGCCTTATATAGGAAGGCAGCCAACAACATGGGAGGCGTTTGGATGGGGGACCCAACGCCACCTCACATGGTGACTGAGCTGCAGGCTATGGACGTATATACTGTATGTACGTAAGTAGGATTCAGTTAGCGTTGGGAACCCGCGTACCAAATTTCTTGAAGATGGGCCCATAAGTAACAAAGACTGTTGAAAAGTTCAATATGGCGGCCAACAGTGGCATCATACCACCGAAATAAGTACCAATTTTCAGCCTTCTACCTACATGGGAAGTTGGAGAATTAGTGACGTTGGAAAATTCAATATGGCATCATACCACTGAAATAAGTACGTACATTGGTTTCAGTTAGTGCAGGGAAGCCCCCTACCAAATTTCATGAAGATGGGGCCATGAATAAGAAAGTTCAACATGGCGGATGTTGTTGACCGTTATGACCGTTACGCGTTGAATTTCGAAATGAAACCTGCTTAACTTTTGTAAGTAAGCTGTAAGGAATGAGCCTGCCAAATCTGGATATCAGTCTAAGTTAAATTCCTTCATGAACAACTGGGTTTTCTGTTTTGTTTTTTTTTTGTTTTTGTTTTTTTTTTTTGAAAGAATGAATTGAATTGGCTGATCTCACTATTTTAGGAAGGTCATTGTAAAGTCTGAGAGTTAAAGAGCTGAAGGCTCTGTCACCCATAGAGTGCAGATTAGTTTGGGGCACAACAAGATTACCAGAATCGGTGGACTCTTACTGGATGGTCAGCAGCATAGTGATGGAAGAATTTACTGATGTAGTCCATGCAATTTTTATTCAGTCCTATAAGACACAGGAAGCCAGTGAAGATGGAGCAGGATGGGCATTATGTGCTTGCTGTTGCGTGTCTGTATAAGGACTCTTGCAGCATAGTTCTGAACCATCTGGAGCTGTGGTTACAGATTATAAGGTTCACATGCCAAATAGAGAGTTACAGTACTCAGTGTGGGATGTAATAAAAGCATGGACAAGTTTCTCAGCATTGGAAATGGACAGGAATGAGTATACATGGGATATGTTATAGAGGTGGAAGAATAAAAGTTTCTAAATGTGATGAATGTGGGTAGAATAAGAAAGGTAATAATTAAATAATGATTCCTAGCAGAAGGTCTGATGACATCATCATCAAGGGTGATAGGGAAGGAGCTCATGTTCTTAAGTAGAGCTTTAGTGTCAATTACCATGACTTCAGTTTTATTGCTGTTTACCTGTAAAGAGTTATATTCTTAGTTTTAATTTCACAGAGGCAAGTTGGGAGCTGGGAAAGCTTTGATGAATATTCATTTTTAACAGTGAAATAGTTTTGAGTATCATTCACGTTTAAATGATAACTCAGTCCAAAGCTACAGATATTATGTCCAAGGAGAAATATATAGATACAAAAGAGCAGCGGGCTGAGGATAGAGCCTTATGGAACTACTAGTGTGACAGGCACTGAGCTGGTCCTGCTATTGCCAAGACTACCAAACTCATTTCAGCTAGATAGAACTTAAACCAATAGAGGGCAGTACCAGAGATACCCAGAAGGTTCTCCATTCTGGACAGTAGAATATCATGTTCAATGGTATCAGATATTGCACCAAGGTCTAACAGAATTAATTTGCTGGTTTACCCAGAATCTGCTGCCATAATCAAATCATTAGTTATTTGAAGCAGAGCAGTTTCAAAGCTGTGCTATGCTCTACAACCAGACCAAAAGGTTTCATCACCTCTTTGCAAGTTAAATAAGAGATGGGAGGCCACAACACTCCCAAAAACTTTAGAAAGAAAATGTAAGTGAGAGATGGACTGGAAATAATTAACTGAATTTTGTAAAGTTGGGGTTACAGAAGAGATTTTCAAGCTAGCTGGTACAGTGTCAAGGGATGTATGAGGGGAGGATTATTGTGAACTGGAAAAGAAGTGTGCTCACACTCTATTTAATGGAGAAGGTGATCCACTGGAGAGTGGATCATGTTAAGATTTTGTAGCAGGTAATGAAGGTGATAGAGAGAGTGCCTGAGAAAAGAATTGGTGGATCAGCTTGGCATTAACAAAATGCTATTTAGTTTCATGCCTGGGAAGTGAAGAACAAATACTGTCTTTATTGTCAGGCACATGCAGGAAAAGCATCTTGTGAAAGAGAAGAAGCTACTGTATGTTATGACAGCGAAATTAATTAAGAGAAGGACTTGCTGTGGTGGCAATAAATGTTGTACAGAGGAGAAGTAGAGAAAGGTGATTTGGGTATGTGGAACCAATGGCAATGAATGACTGGGTGAAGAGGTGCACTATGGTGGCAATTAAGCTAAATGGGAGGATGAAAATAATTTGGTTGGAGGTGCCATCAGAAAATACAAAAATAATGTATTGTGGGGCAAACAGCTAACATGGGTAGACTGCAAAAATGGCTGTTAAACCAGTGGTGATGATGATCACAATGAAGACAATGATAATAACAAGGTTGTGGATGGGGCCCATTTATAAACTGGGGAGAATAATCAGTCTGTATGGAAGACAGTACATTAAGGAATTAAAGTAGTACTTTGTGAAGGCAAACCTACTGGGATTCCAATATTGTAAAAAGTTCTTTATTTATGAATACATCTATTTTCACTCTGTACATTTATTTCACATGCATTAGTCAACTTTATGATGTTCCAGTACCAGCACATTTAAAAGATTTTTCTCAACACAGCTGTGCTGATGTTGGATAAAGACCACAGTCAGATGAACAAGCCTGAATTCTAGAGCCGCAGATACAGCTATGAAAATACCAGGCTGCAAGAACAGTGAGGCTTCTGTAGTCTTGTATTCTGACCTGGCTATGCTATTATTAAAACTTTTTTTTTCTATACTGCGGAGAAAATTTTAATTTTGTCATTGTAACTTTGCTTAAAATTACTGTCTTTATATCTACCAGGGCCTTCCAAAAGCAAGCCTTGATTGCTGTCCCTTTATTAGGTTCCCTAAAATGAAAACCATTCATGTTTCCCTAATCTTATTTATTGTGTGCTTCATAAGTATTGCCTGCATTGAAGCAAGACACTTCTCATTTGTTTATTTTTTTTTCCACTCGAACAGGAAACGTGGGAAAGTTGTCCCACTGCAGCTGAAAAACTTATGCCCTATTTCACTTTCTCTGGGGGAAAACCCCTCAGCTTGTATGTGTATTGTTGTCATAAATCATTGAAGCGCACAAGAAAAACTTTTGACAGGAACAAGCCATTCATTTCAGAACAGAGAAGACATTTCTGCTTGCCTCTCTTGGTTCACTGACCCAATGTCTTACTTGTGTTTCTGAAAGGGTGAGCAGTAATTTTCTCAAACTAAATAAGGAGAAATCTTAATTATTGGGAAAAAGGGATATAGTGAGGTTATTAG
This sequence comes from Polypterus senegalus, assembly GCF_016835505.1. Taxonomy (NCBI): domain Eukaryota; kingdom Metazoa; phylum Chordata; class Cladistia; order Polypteriformes; family Polypteridae; genus Polypterus; species Polypterus senegalus. Next base: position 186,781,177 of record NC_053154.1, read on the forward strand.
AAATAAACTTGATCTGTTAAGCTTTAAAAGTCAAGATAGAGGTAAAGAATTTAGGAGTAATTATTGACTTTGACCCAAACTTTAAATCACATATTAATTAGATTACCAGGGGCTTCATGCATAACGCCGTGCGTAGAATTCACACTATAACATGATGTAAGCACAAAAGCTGAAATGTGCTTAGGCACAGAAAAATCCAGATGCAGGAATCTGTGTGTACTCCAACTTCCACGTTCTTCTGCTACATAAATCCCGTTCAGCGTGAAAAGTAACGCTCATGCACGCGCCTTCTGTCCCGCCCCAACTCCTCCCAGAATTACACCTCTTTGAATATACAAATCAATATAAATCACCCTTAAGCTCAGCCTTCTGTGAAAAGACAATGGGAAAAGCACGGGCGAAAATATAAGAATTTCAACATATGCCAAGTGGAGGCAAAGGAAAAACATATTTGTTTATTTAAACCGTGGTATAATCAACAGAAGGAAGTTGATCGAGTGACATAGCGTGTTGGAGAAACTTGAAAGCTCATGTTCACAAAGTCGCACAGTGCCAGAAATAAAAAAGAAGTTGTCAGATATCAAAGTCGCAGTGAAAAAGTGAGTCGTAGCTCACCGTCTGAGTGTCATATTAAAGCTTATTAGGGTACAGAGAAAAAAAAGGCACACAGTGGGGAAAAAGCACAAAATGTCAACTTCAATCTCGAAATTTCCACATTAATCATGTTATTTTGTCATGAAAGTAGAACATCATAAACGTCATCTTAAAATTGTTTAATTAACCAGTTTCTCAAATCACATTGTAATTAAAGTAGCACGTTAAATGCTTTGTTTTATATGTGATCTTCTATGTGCTCTATGTGTGTGAATCACTACGTGCTTCTTAAACCGGCTCTCTTCCTCCAACTGGACACAGAATCAATTACATTCATAATATTACAGCTCTCTGAATAACTAAAATACTGAGATGTATACGTGATATCATTTTTATGATGATAGGAGTTAAAGCATGTTATTAAACATGGGTTTCACGGCGCGGTGATTGTGCACGACCTTCGATGAAATTATTTATTGCAGCAGTACTCATGTGCAGCTCTAGGCTTGTGGCTGCCCTGGGCAGAGAAAGAATCGGTGGCCCTTCGCCCGCCAATGTCAATATGGTATCTTATGCACGGTGGATGGCCACGTCCATTGCAGACACTGCATAGCCGCCTCGTGCTCATGACACAAGCGTTTAACTTTTGTTGAAATTTGCCGCTGTGTTTTTAGCTGTGTCGTTATTTTCTCTTTCTGTTTTATATTCAATATATATTGGCTTGTCCGCCCCTGCAGTGCTCGTTTTTCTTTCTCCAAGTAACCGATCGCCACACAATCAGCTCTGTAATAGATATTAAGCCATCTGTAAGCTTAGAGCGCCGATTCTTTAAAACGTTTAAGGAACATTGAAATATCTTCGTAGTACATGTTTAATTACACTATCCTTCACACCAGTCCCAGTTAAGAATATAGATTATTTAAATGAAGTTAAAGCTTTATTTGTATAATATAATAAACATATTTTGCTGCACTTCATCTTAAAAATAATATCATCATCATATGTAAATACGCACTTTATAAAGTGGCTCAGGTTGTGCAATATTATAACTGTAGTGCAAGTTTACAGTGGGGTGATTGTACTTACTGTATAAGTACAAACAGTTCTACAAGGAGCATTTGATTGAGTGTGTTTAAAGTTCTTGGGATGAAATGGTTTCTGAACCACGAGGTCCATACAAGAAAGACTTTGAAACGTTTTGCCGTGGCTGAGACAGCGTGTGCTTGATACTGTATACCGATAATTCTCTTTCTGATCAGCTGCTGCTGTGATTCCCCACTCAGATACAGTGATATAAATACTCAGAGTGGTGCAGTGAGAGTAATATGGAAAAAGATGATCCTCTGTGGCAACTCCTAACAGGAGCAGCTGAAAGAAGAAGAAGAAGAAGAAGGTGCAGTGAGAGAAACAACGCTAAAGTAGTTATGGTATTTGGAATACTATGGCTATTCCCTGGACCATTATATTGTTACAAGTTAAATACAATCAGATGCATTACACTAATAAACAATATGCGGTTAGTTTCTGTGTATTTATAAAGCCGCGTCATGAAAATAAAGAGTGACCACACAGTAACAGTAGCACTGCTTTGACGCTGGGTTCCTCCAGTCTGCAAAACCAAGCAGAGAACTTGCGTATGACAAGGTATGAGGTACCGTGGAAAAGTGCGTGGCTTTACGCCAAGTTTAGGTTTTATACATCGCGATTTGAATGTGGAAACATTCTTACGCAACATTTCTGTGCGTACGCACTGTTTATGCATGAGGCCCCAGGACACCATTTTTTCACTTAAGGAATATAGCAAAAGTTAGAACCCTTATAACTTCACAACATGCTGAAAAGTTAGTTCACACTTTTGTTTTTAGTCGGCTAGATTACTATAATGCACTCCTCTTAGGACTACCCAAGAAATACATCGATTGGTTGCAACTAGTGCTGAATGCAGCTGCCAGAATCTTAACTAGGAAAAGAAAATCTGAGCACATCTCCCCAGTTTTGATGTCATTACACTCGTTACATGTGCCATTCAGAATTGACTTGAAAATACTGGTAATAGTTTACAAAGCCTTAAATAATCTTGCTCCATCCTATATTTTGGAATGCCTATCACCTTACACTCCAAGTTGAAATCTTAGATCTTCAAATGAGTGTCTGCTTATAATTCAAAGAGCTAAATTTAAAAGAAGTGGTGAGGCAGCCTTCTATTGTTATGTACCTAAAATCTGGTATTGTTTACTGATAAAAATTTGCCAGTGTAATACGGTGGAACATTTTTAAAAACTGCCATTATTGTAACATGGCTTTCTCATACCTATATTTTAGTATATCCCCATTAAGCTTTATGTGCATTGAATTATCATTTTCATCAAGGCTCCGCAATCCATACTAATCCCTACTATTTTTTCCTGTTCTTTTTCTGGTTTTCTGTGGTGGCGTTCTGCACTACCACCATCTGATCAAGGCACAGTGCAGTCCCTACATTGAAGGATTGAATGCAGTATAGCAGATGTCCAAATCGCTATCATCATCACATTTTTTTCATGTAAAGCCTAAAAGACATAAGAACAGATTTAGATCATTTATGCTTGGTAGAATGCCCCATTGGGAATTGGGTGGTCCCTTGGCCTTGGAACCCCTGCAGTGTATGTTTTTTTTTCTCCGACCCATCTGGGGTTTTGTTTTGTTTTATCTCTCCTCCCAGCCATCTGAACTTACTTTATTCTCTGTTACTTAGCATTGTCTAATCTTATTTTTGTTTCAAATATACAGGGTGGCCCAGATCTAGTTATGCAGATCCAGATCATCTGGATGACTTTGATTTATGCGGGGACGATTCTAGTTCGGCGTGAAGACGATTCTTCATGTCGTCAGTTCTCACATTTCTCGATGGTCTGGGATTTTTCGGGTGATTTTCTATGTAATAAACTTAAGTTATATCGTAATGAAAATTGCATAATTAGATCTGGACCACCCTGTACTTTTCTTTCTTCATCTTGTAAAGCACTTTGAGCTACACCATTTGTATGATAATGTGCTATATAAATAAATGTTGTTGTTGTTATTCTTGCCTGGTGGCTCTGACACAGTATTAAATGGAGATGTTAAATGCTCCCAATCAGCAGCTTTCAACTACCCTGCAAAGCAACTGTTTCCAAGTCCAGTATTTTTTATGTAACATTTGATCCTATTTGATGCCTAAATACTGTTTGTGGCACTCCTGTTAATAAGTCCATGAGCATTTGTAGGAGTTCAAATCAAATAAAAATACTTGATAAGTTTTAAACTACTGCCATATTTTATACCTGTCCATCCATCCATTTATATCCTGATACCACTTAATCCAATTTTGGGTCATGGGGAGCAAGTCAACATTACTGGATGGGGTACACACACTTATTCACTTACTCCCATTGTTGCAGAAGACAGCAATATCAATTACACAAGGTGAAACTTTTTTATAATATCATAGATTATTTAGACTCTAGTGAAATCACAATAGAAAAATAAACATTTTGGAAGCCTTACAGGTTTATTTAGGACAAAGTATTCAAAAGGTTATATAGCCAAAATGAAGACAGTACAACGGTTAACATGCATGCAACAACTCTATACTTGACACGGTATCTCACATCACTGTTAAAAAGCTGTGTAGATACTGTAAAACAATGACCCCTTGCACAAATAAAAACTTCCCTTTCCCCTAGTAACAATCATAAAAATGCAAGGCAGGAACAGCAGAACTAGAACAGTTCAGTTTTTTTAATCACTAGGAGGGAATTCTCTTTTTATGAAATGTTAAAAGTCAGTGACATAATTCCGGAGATCATCTGGATGAGACTGGGCTCTAAGAAGTCAAAGAGAAGGTTCGAGTGGTTGCTCTGGCTGGGGGATCAAGCAGGGCTGAAGGCTGACAGCTCTAGGCAGACCAGAACTAAATTGTTCTCTATATCTGCACTGACGTGTAGAGATATCCTTGCACAGTCAATGTTCAAGCCACCATGATTCTTCAGAGAGCCTTCAGAACTACTCAAGAGCCTGTAGAGGTGAGAACCAGAAAGACGGCAGCTTGTGGTCACAGTGGAGACCACAAACTCTGAGCCAGTCAAGGGCCATGAATTTGTGAACCTGAATCCTATGCTTCTGATCAAAGTGTGACTTCATCTTGTGCTGGTGTTTGGAGACTGTATTTTGCTGAGACATTGAGAAAGTGCAGGCAGACATAGAAAGTTGTAGCTAATGTCATAACATAAGACATGCATGGGAGCGACTTACCTGTATAGTGGAAAGAAATGTTGCCCTGTAATGAAAAGGAGTATGTAAAAAAGTAGTTGAAAATGTGCAGCTCTCAACCAAGTCAATCCTAATACAAGTCTGGTTCAGTCTTTCTAAATCAACCCCCTCCCGCTATTTACATGGGGATGATAGAGAACTGTCAGAATTGGACAAGTGCCCAGGGTGGCCAGGAAAGAAGAGAACTCAGCTAAAACTAATAAGAACCCATTGTCAGCAGTGATAGCAGAGGGCAGACACTTGTGGTCAAACAGGGAATCCAGGAAATCAGTCATTGTACCTGATATAATGCACCCAATTTATCACAATTCAGATCACTTGGAGTGCAATGTGGACCAGAATTCTATGGGACTCCCCACTAATATCAAGCTCCAGGTGCTCCCAAGGCCAATCAGACCACATTCTGGGTTGTAGATAGGGTGAAATGGACGAATCGGTCTTCTCACTGACAATGCTTGCAGTGTAGTTGTGAGCAACATGTTCATCATTTCTATTTACCCCAGGCCATCACACAAAATCATGGCAGTGCTATTTAACTCAAACTACGCCCAAATGGCCTTTATGAGCCAGGATGCGTAATCAGAAGCAGCTAAGAATGACTATAGAAGTCTTAAGGGTTACACAATATTAATTCCAGCAGGACAGCTGCCATTATAGAATAAGATTGTTTCTTTAAATCGACTCATTAACAAAAATATTTGAAAAATGAACACATTTCAGTTTTCAAAACTGCAATATTGTGTGCTGCAACTTTACAATTTTATTTTTCCCCATGGATTTATACAGAAGCACTTTAAAATAAATAAATAGGTAGATAAATAAATGTATATATACACACACTATAGTCTGAACACACACCAGAGTGACTAAAAAGGAAGAAAATTAAAAAGAAAATAAAAAACTATGTATATGGAGCTCCTGTAAAAGGCTGCTGCTTGCACAGAGCCTATAAACTGAGTAGCAATGGTCTCCACATTACAAAAGAGAAAGGTTATGACTAGGAAAAGTCCTAACATTAAATACTAGACGTATTCTAGGACTGCAGGGTATACACAAACATTAAATGAGTTAAACCTTTCACTTTAAGCAAACAGATTAAGAAGTGAAATGATTGAAGTATTCAACACTGTGAAGGGAATTAGTAGGGTAAATGCAAATTGTTATTCAAAAATTGGAAGTTGATTAAGGGTTAATTTTTCTCAGACGTTGCTACATTTTTGGTAAAATGTGTGGTAAAGATTAGTACTTTGTTGTGGGAATCTAGCACAAACTAGAGTATCTGGATGAGATATTGAGATAGTGTAGCTATTAGCTAAACAAATGGGCTTGACATCAAATTTCCTATATTCTTATGTTGTAACAGAATACAAAAATGAAAATAAATGTAGACAAGAGGAGAAACTAAAAACAATACAAAAAAGGGATAATAGATCTATAATGTAAGCATAAAAAGGTAACTTTCCATATATAAAAATTATATAAAAGTAAACATTAGTCTGGGGGACTGTTTAGGAACAAGTGTTACGGGATAAGGTTACAGAACTGATCATCACAAGTGAAAAGTTCAGAACAAATACAAGCCAGTTAAAATTCCTAGCTTTCAAAAATCTAGCAGGTAAAATCAGTTCAATGGACATTCACCTAAAAAGTGAGTCTTCAAATGCTTCTTAAACACATTGAGGAAGTCAGGATGCCAACTGGAAATGGGTGGCTTATTCCACCAACCAGGGTTTATGCAAGAACTGAGTTTGGAGTGAGTTTTGATACTATGCAGAGGTGACATCACCAGACATGTTCACTAGCAAATCTGGGGTCTACTGAGTGGTCGAGAAGGAGCATAAGACCTCACTAGTGTTTCCATATAGATAGGTGTTGACCCATTGACTACTGTACTCAACAACAACAACATTTATTTATATAGCACATTTTCATACAAACAGTAGCTCAAAGTGCTTTACATAATAAAGAATAGAAAAATAAAAGACACAATAAGAAAACAAAATAAATCAACATTAATTAACATCGAATAAGAGTAAGGTTCAATGACCAGGGGGTACAGAAAAAACAAAAAAACTCCAGACGGCTGGAGAAAAAATAAAATCTGTAGGGATTCCAGACCATGAGACCGCCCAGTCCCCTCTGGGCATTCTACCTAACATAAATGAAACAGTCCTCTTTGGATTTAGGATTCTCACGGAAGGGCTTGATGATGATGATGGTCACGTAGACTTCTGCCTTTTAATCCATCCATCATTGTTGAGGCATCATGAAGCTTTGAGTAGGTGGAGGAAGAAACCGGAAAAAGAAACAGAAAAGACAGTAGGGGTCAGTACGGATTTTAGAGCCACCGTGAATAGTTATTATAATGAATTGAACATATAGAGTATCAGGATTAAGTTAAATTGAAGTTATAGAAAGGCCATGTTAAAGTAATATGTTTTCAGCAGTGTTTTAAAGTGCTCTACTGTATTAGCCTGGCAAATTCCTATTGGCAGGCTATTCCAGATTTTAGGTGCATAGTAGCAGAAGGCCGCCTCACCACTTCTTTTAAGTTTTGTTCTTGGAATTCTAAGGAGACACTCATTTGAAGATCTAAGGTTACGATTTGGAATATAAGGTGTCAGACATTCCAATATATACGATAGGGAGAGATTATTTAAGGCTTTATAAACCATAAGCAGAATTTTAAAGTCAATCCTGAATGACACAGGTAACCAGTGTAGTGACATCAAAACTGGAGAGATGTGCTCGGATTTTCTTTTCCTAGTTAGGATTCTAGCAGCTGCATTCTGCACTAGTTGCAAACGATTTATGTCTTTTTTGGGTAGTCCTGAGTGGAGTGCGTTACAGTAATCTAGTCGACTGAAAACAAACGCATGAACTAATTTCTCAGCATCTAACAGTGATATAAGTGGTCTAACTTTACTTATGTTTCTTAAGTGAAAAAATACTGTCCTAATGATCTGATTAATATGCGATTTAAAATTCAGATTACAGTCAACAATTACCCCTAAACTTTTTACCTCCGTCTTGACTTTTAATCCTAATGTATCCAGTTTATTTCTAATAGCCTCATTGTATCCATTATTGCTAATCACTAAGATTTCAGTTTTCTTTATTTAACTTGAGAAAGTTACTATTCATCCATTCTGAGATACAAGTCAGACATTGTGCTAGTGAATCAAAAGAATCGGGGTCATCAGGTGCTATTGATAAGTACAGCTGTGTGTCATCAGCATAGCTGTGGTAGCTCACGTTGTGCCCTGAGATAATCTGACCTAACGGAAGCATGTAGATTGAGAATAACAGCGGACCCAGGATAGAGCCTTGTGGAACACCATATCAGATATCATGTGTCTTCGAGTTGTAATTCCCACAACTAACAAAGAATTTTCTCCCTGTCAGGCAGGATTCAAACCAATTTAAGACACTGCCAGAGAGGCCCACCCATTGATTAAGGCGATTTCTAAGAATATTATGATCAATGGTGTCAAATGCAGCACTCAGATCTAAGAGGATGAGAACAGATAAATGGCCTCTGTCTGCGTTCACTCGCAAATCATTTACTACTTTAACGAGTGCAGTTTCTGTGCTGTGATTTGTTCTAAAACACAACTGAAATTTATCAAGAATAGCATGTTTATTAAGGTGGTAATTTAACTGCATAATGGCTGCCTTCTCCAGAACTTTACTTAAGAAAGGCAGGTTAGAGATGGGTCTAAAATTTTCAAGAGCCAAGGGGCCAAGATTATGTTTCTTAAGAAGGGGTTTAACTACAGCAGTCTTAAGACAGTCTGGGAAGATCCCTGTATCTAATGACGAATTTACTATGTCCAGAACATTATCAATTAGCACGCCTACTTCTTTGAAAAACCTTGTTGGTATTGGATCAAGGACGCAGGTGGAGGATTTTAATTGAGAGATTATTTTTTGTAAATCAGGTAAATCTATCCTAGTGAAAGAGTTTAATTTGTTTATAACAGGATGCTGGGGTTTAGGAGGATCCTTAGTGTTGGAGGGATATACTATGTTATTTCTAATATCATTAATTTTTTGATTGAAAAACACAGCGATAGCCTCACAGGTTTTACTGGAAGAACTTTGGAGGCATTCCTTTGAGTTGCCTGGGTTTAGTAGGCGATCAATTGTAGAAAGCTACTCTGTAGCTACAGGAAGTAAATACAGTGAATTTTAAAGATAAGCCATATGTGTCTGCCTTGACTAGTTAAGTACCAGGGGCCTCTTACATAACGCTGTGCATAGAATTTGCACCATAACATGACATGAGCACAAAAGCCGAAATGTGCCTACGCACAGAAAATTCCAGATGCAGGAATCTGTGCGTACTCCAACTTCTGCGTTCTTCCGCTACATAAATCCCGGTCAGCGTGAAAACTAACGCACGTGCACGCACCTTCTGTCCTCCTAGAATTACGCCTCTTTGAATATGCAAATCAATATAAATAGACCTTAAGCTCCGTTTTCTGCGAAAAGGCAATGGGAAAAGCAAGAGGGAAAATAGAAGAATTTCAGCGAATACCAAGTGGAGGCAAAGAAAAACGTACTATTTGTTGGTTTATACAGTGAAATAAACAAGAAAAGGAAGTTGATCGGGAGAAACAAGCTCAAGTTCACAATGTTGCACAATGTCCGACATAAAAAAGAAGTTATCAGATATCAAAGTTGCCGTGAAAAGGCGAGACGTGGCCCACCGTCTGAGTGTCATATGCAAGCTTATTAGGGTACAGTGTATAAAAAGGCACAGAGTAGGAAAAAAGCACAAAATGTTAACTTCAATCTCAAAATATCCACTTTAATCATGTTGTTTATTTTGTCATTAAAGTAGAACATCATAAACTTCATCTTAAATTCACTTAATTTGCTAGTTTCTCAAATCCCATCGTAACCAAAGTAGCACGTTAAATGCTTTGTTTTTTATTTGATCTTCTATGTGTTCTATGTGTGTGAATCACTAGGCCTACGTGCTTCTTAAACGGGCTTTCTCTTTCTCCAACAGGACACAGAATCCATTACATTCGTGATATTACAGCTCTCTGAATAATTCAAATACTTGAAATACATGATATCATTTTCATGATGATTGGAATGAAAGCATGCTATTTAGAACACGATGGCGCAGTGATTGTTCATGTCTCATACAAGATGTTGCTGCGCCATGTGCAACCTTCAATGAAATAATTTATTGTAGCAGTCCTGTCTCTTTCAAACGTACTAACCTCCATTTCCTGTCCTTACTTTTCTTTCCCCAAATACCCACACAATCAGCTCTGTAATAGACTTTAAGTCATCTGTAAGCTTACAACGACGATTCTTCAAAACTTTTAAGGAACATTGAAATATCTTCATAGTACGTGTTTAATTATTCCATCCATCTATCCTTCCAGTGTTGCGCCAGTCTCAGCAGAAATACAGCGTATAAGGCAGAAACAATACGTGAACTTGCTAGTGCTGTGGCACCGTGTCCTCACATGTTTAACTATTAACAATACAGATTATTTAAATAAAGTTAAAGTTTTATCTGTATAATATAATAAACATTTTGCTGCATTTCATCTTACAAATGATATCGTCATCGTATGTAAATACTTGCTTTATAAAGTGGCGCAGGTTGTGCAATATTATAACTGTAGTGCAAGTTTACAGTGGGGTAATTGTACTTATAAGTACAAACAGTTCTACAAGGAGCAATTGATTGAGTGCGTTTATAGTTCTTGGGATGAAACTGTCTCTGAACCGCGAGGTCCGTACAGGAAAGGTTTTGAAACGTTTTGCTGTGGCTTTGGCAGCGTGGGCTTAATGCTGTAATACCAATAATTCTCTTTCCGATCAGCTGCTGCTGTGATTCCCCACTCAGATACAGTGATATAAATACTCCGAGTGGTGCAGTGAGAGTAATATGGAAAAGGATGATCCACTGTGGCAAATCCTAACGGGAGCAGCTGAAAGAAGAAGAAGAAGAAAAAGAAGGTGCAATGAGAGTAACAACGCTAAAGCAGTTATGGTATTTGGAATACTGTACTATGGCTGTTCCCTGGACCATTATATTGTTACAAGTTAATTACAATCAGATGCATTACACTAATCAACAATATGCGGTTAGTTTCAGTGTATTTATAAAGCCGCATCAGGAAAATAAAGAGTAACCACACAGGAACAGTAGCACTGCTTTGACATTGGGTGCTGCCAGTCTGCAAAACCGAGTGGAGAACTTGCATATGACAAGGTATGAGGTACCGTGGAAATGTGCGTGGCTTTACGCCAAGTTTAGGTTTTATACATCGCGATTTGAACGTGGAAACGTTCTTACGCAACATTTCTGTGCGTATGCACCGTTTATACATGAGGCCTTAGATGTGCTGCAGCATTTTGAATCATCTGCAACAATTTGGTGACACAAGCCTCTGATCGTTGCAGTAGTCCAGATGTGACAAGACTAAAGCCTGGTCCAGGAGTTGTGCTGCAAATTCATATTTCCTGTGTTTATGGTAATTTGTGATATAAAGTAGGGCCCATTTGTGCATGTGTGTGTAAAAATGAACTGCAATAGATTGTAGTTCATCAAGGACTGGATCATGCCTTTGCACCCAGTACTACCAGGAAGTAATCCAGCACCTGTACTATTCAACTGGAATAAGTAGGTTCAGCTGAAAAATGATGAATTATAGATTTTTATATTCATATTTCAAACAGCACTTTTCATACTGATTAATATTACCAGGTATTCCACAATATTAACTAGAATTCAAAATAAATCATTCTAAACTGATAGAACTGTATTCATACTAATATTCATGTTTGCTTTAAGTAGAAATTTCCACAATGATCCCTGTCAAATCAATATCTGCTTTGCTAAAAATAATGAAGATGAAAATAAAAAATTTATTCAAATAACATTTTTCAAAACAGAAGCACATAGTTCTTTGCATGAAATAACATTTAAGTTATCAGATTTAATGAAATATATCACCTTTCTCAACTCCTAACTATCCACCCATCTTTTCATTTTCTCAATATTATCAATAGAGTAGGGAGGTAACATCTTATCAAAATGAGCATTGTAGCTCATTTTTTACAGCTAGATGGCCTTCTTGATATCAGCCTCCTTTAGTCAGTTTTTAAGATACTCAGAACAAACAGGGACATTAGTCTAACCTCATTTCATAAGGGTTACTGAAGACTTTTGGCATGGTTATACTCGTAAAGAGTCTGATACAATCTCAGGAGCAAGTAGAGCATGCTAAACACAATGTCAGTCCACAGGGCACAATCACTATCATCACTTGTACCAAACTAACCTGAATGCTGCATGGGATTTGAAAATAAATCTGAATACGATCTGCATATGAAAGGCATCTAGCTGAGTATGCTGCAGCAATATTTGGGCTGTCACCCCTCTTTAACTATTTTTCTTGTGTGTTTATAAAGGATCCCCAAGCGTGGTCACAGTGTGAGCCTAACTACTGCATACTACATATATTCACACTTACCTTTGTTATGTTATTGTACAATCTAAAATAAAGCCAACACATATTCTTACAAGAGGACAACTATAATGCAGATTTCCTTATTCTGTTTGTCTGTTACTGACTAATTTGCTCCGGGATTTTAAAGGAAAGGAAGACCGGAATTTTGTGGTAAGATAGTTATATTCACTAATCGCAGTGCCAGAGAGTATAGTGACATATTGCATGTTGATTACAACATATAAGTAAGAATTTCACTGTGCAACTGACAATAATGATCCTATAAACCTTGTTGTTTCAGTCTTTTAACTATATACCCTAAAATTCTTGTTACTTAAACAATTAAAGCACTTCTTGCAATAATAATAATAATAAGCAGTAATATAAATGACAAAGCAGCTACTGAAAGTATACAATATAAAGGCAACCATACAAAGTACAAGTTCGGTATTACTGGTCAATAAAATGATGTCTATATAACTGCAATTTTAAATAATTAAAAGGAGATAATAATGATGCTATCCTGATGTTAAAAATACATGATAAATAATGCAAGACTGGCTGTTTTTCTCAGTTTCATAAAGTGATTAAAGGCAATCAATTGATCTTTACAACTATGTATTAGGCAATTTACAAAGCAGGTGTTACATTACAGAGAAGTATGTGGCAGGGAGTTCATGTGGAGCTGATGGATGGTGGCCAGTTAATTTTCTTTGTAATTTAATGATGCATCACTTCAGCAAAAAGGGAGTTGTGAAATTTTGAGCTTAATGATATACCATGCAACTTTTAGGATACCTATTCTGATTGGGCTGCTCATTTACCACACCACAGTTGCTTACTGGACAATTGAAATTCTCTGCATTAAACCCATGACAGTATAGTGAATCACTTAACACCAGTTCACACTTTAGAATAAATCTGCACACAGACAAACTTACGTCATTTTCATGTTACTATTCAATCGTTCAGAGTGCCCCCAAATATTTGTTATGTGCATTCACTGCGCATGTACAGCAAGTAACATGTGGACATATCAATAAGCATCAGCTCAAGGAAGTTCAGTACTACAGGCAACTTTACAATTTTTCTCATAAAGATTAAAACATTTTCATATGGTGACATATTATTTGTGGAGGGAGATAGTGCAGACACCAGACAAAGAGAAACCTAAGTGCTGGAGCAACTGAAAGTACATGAAAGGTAGGTTTCCATAACCGACCAACCTGAAGCGCACAGGTGTAAACCACAGAGTCAAAAATGTGTGAAAACTACTAATAAAAAAGAAGATGAAGAGTGTAAAACATACGATGCACTGATAACCTTCTAATTGGTGCTTACCTATACACGTGTACACTTTGCTGCACTCACATGCTGGGCGATATTTTGTCTTTGTCAGTTGCCCCATAACATCTCACCAGATTAAACCTATCACACCATATAATGATGTAGCAATAGTAATCAAATTTTAGCTGATCTGGTTATTGTTTTTTATTGTATATGTTGAAATAAGTTGAGAGTTTAGCACTATCTGTATTCATCACTATAGAACTCAAATTGCTCCACACTTGTTAAATGTAAAACCTGAGTCTTCCTTTTTGTCTGTGTGTATGTATGGTCCTAAGTGACCACCATCTAAATAGCTTAAATCATGTCAAAGAGTTATAAGAATCCAAACATGGGCCACAAATGCTTTAATTTCTGAAACCTTATGCTCTGAATAGAATTCATGACTATATATTTTTGCCTTCTGTAAATATGATCATTAGGTATTTTTTAAAAATCCAAACTGATGTGCACCTTCATGGCCACTGCCTGCTTAAGACAGTACTGATTTTCTGTTCAAAAACACATCCATAACAAATTACATCCTAGTCTCTCTAAACAAAGATGTGATGCCACACAAGGAGCACAAGTACTTTTTTTTAATTCTGTAAATATTACAAAAAACAACCGGCTGTAAAAGATGTGTAAAAAGTCTATTCACATAGCCTAATGTGGGCCCCTGATTTTCATTTTAAACTCTGGAAGCATTTTGTAGAATATCATCCATTCATTTATTTAGTTTAGTGGCATACCTTATAGCCTTGGTACCTTTTTTGTGCCCAATCATACCACCACAGGTCCTGGCAACCTGGACTGAATTTAGTATCATGATAAATTTGGGACTTTATGGCAGACTTCCACCTAGAAAAATTTAATGTAACACAAATAAACTAAAAATGGCATCGTTATTAAAATAAAATAAAATGGAATACTCAATGCACAAATAAACAAAGATTATATGACAAAAGCTGCTCTCCTTCTGGATCTGCCTTTATAGGTTTGAACCCCTGCCTACCAGTGTAGTGGCTCACTCACTTGCCCTCCATAGTACTGCACCAAACCTTCCTTTTTTTCACCTCCCATCTCACAGTCTTTCTCTCACTCTCTCTTTCAAAGACTATGATCTCTATTCCTAATGCCACCCAATACTGTATATCCCTGGCAGTGATGTGACTTTAAACCCCTCGATTACACTTAAGGGATCAGTGACGGCCCCCAGATTTTCTCCAGGAGCACCACATTAGAACCCACCCTCAGTAACTCTTAAATGTTAACACCCTTAAATGTTGAGTCACCCTCAAATTTCTGATTTTCCATGTTTCCAGACACTTACCTGTTGTGCCAGAAGATCAGAACAGTCCCCTATGTTTCATTCTGAGTCTATGTTCCCCCAGTGGCAAAAAGGTGTTTCATCTGTTATGGCCTTAGACTCTTCACTTGGAGTGGTTAAGGCATACCTGCAAATAGATGGGTTGCTTGCACTATAGTCTTCTAATGGAATATTTCATGCTTCAACCCAGGCTAAAACTCTCAGGCATGCTAGTGTTTCCCCAAATGCCTTTGACGATCACAGAGGTCATACCCTAAATCTGCCCATGGCATCAATACTGGCATAGGCAAGAGTTTTCTCTTCCTTAGAGACTTCCTGTATGATTTAATTCTGCCTTCAAGTAACTCAGGAGTGAACTAGTATCACATGGCACTTCACCTTTGGTTTGTAGTCTCATGGAATATTCATTGCTAGGATGGCAGACACTTGGTAATTTCTGACTAGGTTCTTTGTTTGTCATTGCAGGTTCAGTAGATGTTTATACTTTGTATTTTTATCCAAAACAACCAACTGTCACATTTGATTGTTTACATATTTCTACACCCACTACGGGCAGGTTAAAGTTTAAAGGTAGTGTCAAGGTCCCCCTATGAGTCCGTTGGAGTCAGTCAAGCTTTACAATAGCCATTTTGTTATTCTGTACCTTATGTCTTGTATCTGCTTTATTCTCCTTGACAGCTATACTAATTTCCTGCTAGGTTTGGAGTTGAGATTTAAAACCAGCTGAGGTGGTGTTTATGAAGTCCTACACTGGTGAGACAGGAGAATGAAAACCCAGCATTAGTAAAGCAATAGCTAGTCAAATTACAGGAAAGAACAGTGTGACAAAACAAAGCATTCCTTCAATTATCACCAAACGGACCAGAACAAAAACAACAGTAAACGCTGATAACAATGTAACTGGAGGGTCTGAGAAGCTTTTATTGAAAGCATAGCAGACAAGCCTGTCTAGTTAGTCATGAGATACTAATCACTAGCATTGAATTCCAGTATAACTGAGGTGCAATTGAAGCCAGGGAATCTTGAGATCTTTTTTTATCTATGCAAGTTGTTAAATTCAAAAGGTCCCTAGGATTTTATTTTCTACACCAATTTTCAGCAAATGATATACTATATGTTTTCTTTGAACTGTGCATTATGTGTGTGATGGTCAGATGATCTGTACTTGAACATACTGCTCTTTATTATTTTGAGATCCTGATGCTCGCCTTCAGAATCAGTATTCACATTTTTACCAGCTCTTTAATTATCTTGCACCCAAAGCTTACATTCCTATTTACGACTATCTATCAATTAAAATTCAGTACCTAAGTCAAACAGATATGCTAGTTTTCACCTTGATTAATATGCTATCTGTTACTAGAGGTTACCTGTAATACAATTCTTTAAAATGCTACAAACAGTGAATGGATGATGCCTGTCTTTGTCACTTTTAATGAAGCTGCCTTTGGTATCAAGAACATGACTATCAAATCCTGTCCATAGAACACAGTTGTGAGTTCAAGTTTTATTCATAATTGTGCTCCCAATCACAGATCTATTTGTGTATCTTATTGAATCTGTTAATCTGATAATTAGATTTCTTGCTACCTAGTTTTCTGAGATAGGACTGAATATACTGAATAATTGCCCAGACTGAATATAGCTTTACTATGATATTTAGCAAACCAGCAATCTATTCAAGAGTTGCCTTTTTAGTATGCTTGTAATGTCCTCTTCCAAAACCATTTTAGTATATGGGAATTCTATTCTAGTAAACCAGTATGGCATCATGTAAAAAGCTTTGCTGAGTATTTACAATAAATTGTTACACACAACTGAACCTCTTTAAACAAAACAGCTACAGTTTGGAAAACTACCATATTAAAATAGTAATGAACCTAACTGAGGGTAAATGCTCATGTCATAATCTCTAATTGTTTGTATTAGCTCCTTGCGTTTTGCAGTATTTTTCAATTTGTCTGGTTATTGGAACTTATTTTTGTTGTTTGTTTTCAGTTTTTCTGTTGCCTTGGTGATTATCGCCATTGCCTTTCTATAACTGTATGTGCATACATACATAATTCCTGTTGCTGCAGCATCATTACATATATAGTATGTCAGTTTGTGACATGTGTCACATTCATTACTTAAAACGTTTGGGTTGCTATACTGAATTGTCAATATCTTCTCTTCTGTCTGCCTGACAAAATGTTTAGGTTTCTGTGCTGCAACTGCCTTTTATAATGACTGACTGACAGCTTTAAAAGAAGACCTAATTCATTTTTTCTACTCTAAAAACTCCTATCTTTACTGTTGGCACAAGCATAACACATAATATTTATTTTAATGTAACAACTGCTCAGTTACTAGAATATCCCAGTTCATTGGAAGCTTGTTGGCTATATTTTCTTTCTTTTTGAAGGGCATTGCAATAAGTCATCTGCTGAAACCTGCATCTGTACCTAAGATCATGTCTTGCTAAAAAGTAAAATACTGAAATACTTACTTTGGTATTCTCTGCATCTACTTTGCTCAAGTGATTCTTCCATCAATTTAGAAATTCTGTGACCCTGCTGAAGAAAGGCACTGTCATTACATAATACAATTCTGACTATGCTTCAGTGCAGGGATAGTTTTATGAGCAATTTAAGGTTGGCACCATGTACAAGACTTTGTATTTTGCCCTAAAGGCTCTATTTTATTTCAATCCAATCATTAAAGTTTATTTTGCAGATTAGGTTTACATTGATACAATTTATGGGGTGTACTTACATTTTCATGTGACTGTACATTATGACATTGCTCCATACAGTTTCCAAGAGTAGTGACTCATTCAAAAAGTAATATGCAAATGCTCCTGCAGAAAAGCAATGGCCCAAAATGGGCATAGACTACAGTTAGTGTACAAGAACAACCAACACATGCTATGTGTGAAACAAAAAACAATTTTTATTGCCTTGAAGTATTAATAGGAAATGGTAGCATTCTCCTGTTGGAAAATCGGATCAGACAGTCCTGCCACAGAAGAATACTGTAGATGATGAGTGCCAGAATCAAACTGCACCTATCAAGCGGCATGCAAGATATCAAAGGCAAAGGCAGCACACACCAGAATACCTGCAGTTCTGGAAATATCTTCTTTGATAATTTTAACAAGACTCCACTATTGTTAGTGACATATCCATATGCAAATTCTTTAGACATTAGTTGTAAGGTAAATATAAACCCAATTGCTAAAGATAACCTGAAGCTGTTCTGAAACAGTTTTAGGCTATTTAGGCTAGATACCAGAGCAGATACAGTGAACAAATACAGTTAACAGGACATACTGTAATGGTCACTGCATTACCCGTTCCATATTTGCAAGGTTTCGAGTGCCAAGGACTTATAATTCATAGAGGGTGCATTGTCTCTGTAGATGATTGAAATGGTTGACTTGAAAACTTGGCATGCAAAACAACAGTTCTTTGGTGAATTTATCCCTTTGCATTTATGACATTCTTCCTCTTTGGCAGCCAGTCACCTTTTCATATTGCCAACATGGACCATAATGTCAGGGTAATTATCTGGCCTCACATAAACTAATATATAGATAGCTACAGTAATTGTTGACAAAAAGCACACATTGGTTAGCGCTGATGCCTCACAGGTCCTGGAAACCTGGTCAGAACGAAAAGTGTCTTGATGTTGCTTCCAATGTAACTGCATTTTTTTTATTTGTATTTATTGTTTTTTTTTTGCTTCGATGTATTCAAGATTTGTAGCCAAGCAAGATCTGTGATTTGGTCAAAAAGCAATTCCAAATTGACTCTGCACAGGTGTGAGGGTGGGCTGTGTATTTTAGTAGGTCTTGCACAGGACTGGGGCCTCATGCATAATGCCGTGAGTAGAATTTGCACTATAACATGACATAAGCACAAAAGTCGTTATGTGCTTACGCACAGAAAAATCCAGATGCAGAAATCTGTGCGTTTGCCAACTTCCGCGTTCTCCCGCTACATAAATCCTAGTCAGCGTGAAAAGTAACGCTCGTGCACACGCCTGCTGTCCTGCCCCAACTCCTCCCAGAATTACACCTCTTTGAATATGTAAATCAATATAAATAGCCCTTAAGCTCAGCGTTCTGTGAAAAGACAATGGGAAAAGAAAGAGGGAAAATGGAAGAATTTCAGCGAATACCAAGTGGAGGCAAAGAAAAATGTACTATTTGTTTATTTAAACAGGGTTATAAACAACAAAAGGAAGCTGATCAAGTGACATAGCATGTCGGAGAAACTCGAAAGCTCAAGTTCACAAAGTCACACAGTGCCTGAAATAAAAAAGAAGTCACATATCAAAGTCGCTGTCAAAAGGTGAGTCGTAGCCCACTGTCTGAGTGTCATATGAAAGCTTATTAGGGTACAGAGAAAAAAAAAGGCACACAGTGGGGAAAAAGCACGAAATGTCAACTTCATTCTCGAAAGTTTCACTTTAATCACGTAGTTTATTTTGTCATTAAAGTAGAACAACATAAACTTCATCTTAAAATCATTTAATTAACTAGTTTCTCAAATCACATCGTAAGTAAAGTAGCACGTTAAATGCTTTGTTTTGTATGTGTTCTTCTATGTGCTCTATGTGTGTGAATCACTACGTGCTTCTTAAACCGGCTTTCTCTACCTCTGACAGGACACAGAATCCATTACATTTGTGATATTACAGCTCTCTGAATAACTAAAATACTGAGATGTATATGTGATATCATTTTCATGATGATAGGAGTTAAAGCATGTTATTAAACATGGGAACACGGTGGCGCAGTGATTGTGCGCGACCTTCGAAGAAATAATTTATTGCAGCAGTACTCAGGGGCAGCTCTAGGCTCGTGGCGG
This sequence comes from Polypterus senegalus, assembly GCF_016835505.1. Classification (NCBI taxonomy): domain Eukaryota; kingdom Metazoa; phylum Chordata; class Cladistia; order Polypteriformes; family Polypteridae; genus Polypterus; species Polypterus senegalus. Next base: position 186,801,054 of record NC_053154.1, read on the forward strand.
CCCTGGGCAGAGAAAGAATCTGTGGCTGTTTCGCCAGCCAATGTCAATATGGTATCTTATGCACGGCGGATGGCCACGTCTGTTGCAGACACTGCATAGCCGCCTCGTGCTCATAACACAAGCGTTTAACTTTTGCAGAAATTTGACGCTGTATTTTTAGCTGTGTCTTTATTTTCTCTTTCTGTTTTATTTTCAATATATATTGGAATGGCAGCCCCTAGGATTTGGCGGCCCTGTGCAGGTGCACAGTTTTCACATGCCTAAAGCCGCCCCTGCAGTAATGTCTCTTTCAAACATACTAACCTCCAATTCCTGTCCTTCCTTTTCTTTCTCGAAGTAACCAATCGCCACACAATCAGCTCTGTAATAGACATTAAGCCATTTGTAAGCTTATAACGCTGATTCTTTAAAACTTTTAAGGAAATTGAAATATCTTCCTAGTACATGTTTAATTATTCTATCATTCACACCAATCCCAGTGAAGTATACAGTGCGCAGCAGGAACAATCTGTGAGCGGAGCGCCAGATCCTTGTTAGCGTAGCGACACTGTGTCCTTTAATTATTAACAATATACAGTAGATTATTTAAATGAAGTTAAAGTTTCATCTGTATAATATAATAAACATATTTTGCTGCATTTCATCTTAAAAATGATATTGTCATCATATGTAAATATGCGCTTTATAAAGTGGCTTAGGTTGTACAATATTATAACTGTAGTGCAAGTTTACAGCGAGGTGATTGTACTTATAAGTAGAAACAGTTCTACAAGGTGCAGTTGATGGACTGATTGAGTACGTTTAGGGCTCTTGGGATGAAACTCTTTCTGAACCGCGAGGTCTGTACAGGAAAGGTTCAAGCGTTTGCCATGTGAGAAGCAGTTCAAATAGGAAGCATGGCTGAGGCAGTGTGTGCTTGAAGCTGTATACCGATAATTCTCTTTCCAATCAGCTTCTCCGAGTGGTGCAGTGAGAGAAATATGGAAAAAGATGATCCGCTGTGGCAACCCTTAACGGGAGCAGCTGAAAGAAGAAAAAGAAGGTGCAGTTAGAGTAACAACGCTAAAGCAGCTATGGTATTTAGAATAGTTTGACCATTCCGTGGACTATTATATTGTTACTGGTTAATTACAATCAGATGCATTAAACTAATAAACAATGTGTGGTTAATTTCAGTGTATTTATAAATACAGGAAAAGAAAGGATAACCACACAGGAACAGTAGCACTGCTTTGATGCTAGGTGCCGCCAGTCTGCAAAACCGAGTGCAGAACTTGCGTACGACAGGGTATGAGGTACCATGGAAAAGTGCGTGGCTTTACGCCAAGTTTAGGTTTTATACATCACGATTTGAACGTGGAAACATTCTTACACAACATTTCTGTGCCTACATGAGTCCCTGGTGTTTAACTTTATGCTACTGGTGGACTTTTCCCCACCTGGTGTCCTGAAACGCTGATAACAGTAGTGTAAGAGACTGATAGTTGGGTGCACGGTGCACGTATATGTTTGTTTTGGATGTTTTCTGTTATTTTAAATCAAAGGGTTATCAATTTTCTTGCTTATTTTGTATTCTGAAGATTGCTTAGCAAGATCAATTTCTTAGTTGCTTTCAGTATTGTAATCCAAAAATTTATCAGATACATTCCTAAAGTAAATACACAGATAACAAAATAATTTCAAAATGAATATGGATAACTTATTTTTTGTTTTAAACAATAACGAAAATATTAATGCTTATGTCTTTAGATGTTCTATAAGTGTCAAAAATATATAACAAGAAATAAAATCTATTTTTCAATTTTATTAGGCAATATTATGGGGAAAATGTGAATCATATTTGCCTGGCTAAATCTGCATGGCTGCATTTATACTATAAATTATTTTTCCTATGCAGTATTTTTCAATAGGCCAGAATAGTCAGCAGGAGCATCTACTGTAAATGGCTAATTGTGGGAGCTATGCATTAAAGAGATTGATTTTGTAAAAGTGCTCTGACTGTATTGATTTATGTGGTGTTGCAGAATTTTTCTTTCAGCAATGGCCTTTCCATAATATCACAGCATTTATCGCTGTATAGAATGATCAGGCAGAAAAATATGTATCAAGAGTATTTATGAGAGTACGGTAGCTTGAAGAAAAAAAGAAAGGTAGTTTTATTTTACCAGAGCAGGGCATTCACTATTTAGTTCTGTCTTAGATAACATTGAAGCATTACAATCAATAATCATCAATTTTAATATAAACGCCTTAAAACAATTGTTACAAAGATCAACCCAATACCCAAGAAAGCAGACTATACAATGGCTTTTGTGTTACAAAGGACAAAATGTGAAAGCAAACAGCCGGGCTTTTAAGAAAATAGTGCATTTTTTATTTATGTATGGTAAAAATATTTTATATTCCATCCTTAATTTTAACATGTGTTATACATTTGTGTTGGAAGTATTACATTTTTGTTTAAAGAAACCTGTGTTATACTGTATGTGTTTCTGTTTACCATCTCAGATTTAGAGATATACCATTTCAATATATATCATATGTCAACCTCCAAAGAGAGTTGATCTCTTGCAGTTGTTCTGCCAAAAATGCATGAAAAAGAGTTCCTTATCATTAAAGAAAATATATTTACAGCATTTTTTTCTTTGTTTTGTAAAGCATCTCATGGTAGTATATATTTAAAAAAAATACTGTGAATAATGAAAAGTTTCATTTTTTTTTAGTTGTATTAGGGTCCTTCAGGAGTGCTGGAGGTCTAAATACTGAATTGTTGTAACACATAAATAACCATGTTCTTTAAAGTTGATTTTAAGGCCACATATAAAAAATGAGGATGAGAAAGTAAAAGTTTAAAAAGCACTAGCCATAACATTGATAAATCTAACAAACAGCATGGCTCTTATTCCACAATTGAGTATGTTTAATGGCATTGTATCTACTCTGCACCTGGTATGACTGAAGGTCACTTCTTTCATCTATATATCAGAATGAAGAAACCACATCAAGCATTTGTAAGATTTTTGCATTTGCAGCTGACCGTAATTCTGCAGAATATTTATTTCTGTAGCAAAGGGATTGACTAACTAGGCTTGAAACCTATGGTAGATGTAATTAATCATATTCTATATGGAAACCTAAGAAACTTTATGAAAATGAAGCACATACTGGCTTGATAGTGTTGCCCTGGTTAAAATGAAAAATAGTGCACCTGAGGTATAGGTGGAAGCAGTGAAGTGCTGATTACCAGTTTACTTTTTGATAAAAGCAGAGCCCAAAACTAAAGGCTGAGATGGCAACATCCGGGATATATTCTTTCTTTGTTGCTTGTACAGTGTGCAAACTTCATTGTGGAGCTTTTTTTTCTTCTTATACTGCAAGGAAATTTAAAAAAAACTTGTTTTGTGAGAATGGAAATTAATCTATTCAGGTTTAAATCCTCCTGGCCCTATTGTAGAGTCAGAGGTTCATCACCGTCTGCTATTCAGAGACTCCACAGTGAACTTACTTATAGAACCCTGTGTTCTCCTAAGTAGGTCTAAGATATATTATTACTAACTCACCGTACACTAGCCGAGACCATAATTCAGAGACCTGAACAGTATTTATTTTACACAAATTAATATATTGCAGACAGTTTCAGTTGCTGACCCTTTCCCAGTCACTGTATAGCTTGGTCATTTCTGTATTTTTATTAACCATTTTCAGAGAGAACCCTAAATCAAATTTTATTTTATCCAGCATATCTAAATTTTAAATCAAGATGTTTAAAGTTATTCCCTTTACAAACAAGATATTCAATTAAGTGAACTGCACACAGTCACGCAACAAAACAGGAATAGACATAACAATGAACAAAGAAACAAAACAAAAAAAGATAATGTAAGCACTGATTTTTACTTCTTTAAATTTTGAATGATGGCATGGTGGCAGAAGGATTAGTGCTGTTACATCAGAGGAAAAGGGACCTGCTTTTAAATTACATCATGGTAACTATGTTTGGAGTTTGGGCATCTTCCTCTGTCAGTGTGAGTTTTATTCTGAACATCTTGGCTTTTTGCAGACATTACAAAAATAAACTTGTTGAGTGTGAGTGACTGGGTATAGGTGTCTGAATATGTTCAGAGGTGTGCTTTCACACAAGCCAGGGTTGGTTCCAGCCTTATGCCTAAAGCTGACAAGATGATCAGTAGCTGCTGAGAATGGACAGGTCAGTGGTTGAAGTTTAGGATCCTTCTAGCTTTGCTTTAGCACCAGGATGATTTCATGTTGTGGTGCCTTCTGTATATTGTTTGAATGTTCTTCCTGTGGCTTTGTTTAATAGTACCTTTGGGCCCCAGATTTCTTTCATGATTCACAAACATACATGTGGGGTGTCTCCATTGCATCTGTTTTGTCATCTGTGGGCCAACACTTACCTACAGCTTTTGTTCAATTGACATTCCATGTTTGGAGGACTCCAAGAATGATTTGAGAATGTTATGTGGTTAAGACGTGTTTTTTTAATAATAACAATGTATATGTAAGTAAATCTCTCTATTATATAAAAAAAAACTTTGGATGAGACGAGACCTGTTCATGGAGACGAGATGTAACCTTCTCAGAAAGACAAAAGACTCTTTCATGTCCAGCAAGACTAGACTTTGTGCCAAGAGATTTAAACAACCTTGGGCCAGAAAAAGACAAAGAAGAATGTCGTAAATAAATCAAAACCATTGGTGCTATACACATGCAGAGCAGGATAGAGATAACGGAAGTAGGAAAATTCGAAAGTCTCAAAAAAATGATAGTAATGATTGTATTAGCTCAAACAAAAGGAAAATGTTACTTGGTGAAATAACGGAACAGCAAAAAGAGATTGAATAGTGTTTGAGGATGTCTAGGGGAGAAGAGAGACAAGGCAGTGAGACAAAAGGAGAGCTGCTGTACAGGTTTTTAAACATTCAAAGAGATGCACGAGATGCAGATCACGCGGCACGGCAGCAGCAGCAAGCCAGCAGTTGATCAAACGGAGAGGAGGTAAAAAAAAATGCATTTATTTCCCATTGTATCACCGTTTAAGAGTGCGTTCTGGAGTAGCAACAGTGTCTTCTTGGGGTGCGTTCAGCCCCCCCTTCACAAAGGTGCGTAGCGCTTGCAGGGGTGAAGGGGGGTGGGCGAGCGAAGCAAACAGGGGAAGAAGCCCCCTAGTCATATTATATATTAATGAATAAAATGTTTTTTATTCAGTTTACTTACAATTTTCATTAACAGACATAACCTTGGATGGTATAACAAAACGGCACACCTGTTGCTGTTGATAAGTTGGTATCTAATGAAAACAATTACCAATAAAATTGTGTTTTATTTGTGAAGAGAAAAAATGTCTATGAAGTTGTAATTGTGTTACTATTAAATTTGTGCTTTTTTTTATAATATTACTGATAGTTATTGCACTGATAGTGGTAGGAGGTATTTTTTAACTTTCATATATTTTGTATACTTTATTTCCATTTCTCAATAGTGATGGTAGATAAAAACATTTTTCTTTCTTTATTACTAAGTATTCTAAACTAATCAAGTCAATTTTTATATTCACACAACAATCTCTTCAACAATAGAATAACACTTTTTTAGGGTGGAATATTAATTCTTGCTTTGTTTCATCAGTTGAATAGTTAATTCCTAAGTGATTATTGGTGTTTTGTATTTAAATATAATTTATGGATTTTGCAGATGTCTTAAATGGTAGATTTTTCAGGTAAGGAAGACAGAAACTCCAAGGTAAGGCAGCCATACTCATTAATCATGGTGATAGAGAGTGGTGAAATGTTGCATGTTCAAAATAAGAAATCCACTGTACTCTGTACAGTTGATAATAATGGCCCTAAAAACCTGTACCATAAGGCCAGTCCACAATAGCCAAGTGGAAAATGAAACTCAACTCTGCATGGATTCCACAGAAAATAATGCTGCTCTTCCATTAGTGTCAAAAATTGTTATTTAGAGCAATCTAGACAAGAAGAGGCCATTCAGCCCAACAAAGCTCACCAGTCCTATCCATTTAACTCTTCTAAAAAAATCAGGTCTAGTTTTGAAAGTCCCTAAAGTCTTACTGTCTACCATGTTGCTTGGTAGCTTATGCTAAGTGTCTATGTTTCTCTGTGTAAAGAAAAACTTCCTAACGTTTGTGTGAAATTTACCCTTAGCATGTTTCCAACTGTGTCCCTGTGTGCTTCATGAACTCATTTTAAAATAACAGTCTCGAGCCACTGTACTAATTCCCTTTATAATTCTTAAACACTTTATACATGTCACCTCTTAATCTTCTTTTGCTTAAATTGAAAAGGTTTTATTCAAGAAGGAAACTTTGAGGAAGGTTACTCTTTGTAATCACTGTCTGTAATAGCATCAATAATTTCACGAAGGTAAGAGGCTTTATATTTCAAAAATTGTACCCACACACAACAGAGAGACCATTGTTTTTCTTCATTAATCAGTCAATGTGACTTAATTGGTAAATGCTTAACTGTAAAATGCAGGACCAGAATAAATCCCTGTCACTTGCTTACTAATTGACCCTAAGAAATTCTTTTAAGTAACCCATGCTCCATCTTTACAAATTTGTAACTAATTGCTCACTGTTAAAAAGAGATTTAGGAGGTCATTTTCTTTGAAATAGAGATTAACAAGAAAAAATATTTTCTCTTACATCAATTGGCCCAACTGTATTTCTTCATCATATTTCATTTAAATAAATAAAACATCAAAGAATAAATTTTGTTGTGGTGTTCAGCAATCAATGCCTTTTTTGGCTGTAAGATACAACATTCTTAATATTCAATCTCATTGCTTACATTTCAATTAAATAGCACAGACAGCAATACATAATAATGTATTTGATTGATGGATGAACCTGATGAAAAGAAGAGTAATTTACATCATGCAGATACAGAGGTTGAAAAGTAAAACATGACTACAAGATAAAGCACACAGCACAGTAAGTCTCTTGTTTGTTCCTTTGCAGCCATCATGTCCTTTAATGCATATTTAAATATAAAAAGTGCAAGGCTTGATTGAGCCACAGCTGGTAGTGTAGGAAGGTGGGCAGACCAACAGAGGGGTCTTTCTAATGTTTTTCCAAATGTATCCTCTTTCAAAGAAATAAGAATGCTGTCATAAAAGCAATGCCTTTGCCACAATTTTTTCTTGTGTGAGGATGCCTGATCTCCCAGTATACTGTCCTGTGAAATCATGAATTCCCAAATACAGAGAGAGGAAATATGTTTTTAATACCTTATCTCTTATTCATTCAGCTCCTGCAAGTTTTGTAAATTAATATGTTGTCCTTTCATGTCCTAAACTATAATACAGTATATACATTTCAAAGGTGAAATCATGATCCATAGTTTTGAATCTTTAAAAAATTTAATGTGCAGCAGTAGTCCCTTGGTGAATTAAACTACTGATAAGGTAGCATTCTGTCTATGGGCGAGAGCTGCACTGTTGCATTGTGCAAGTATTTTTAAGTAAACAATCCAGAATAATGTGGTTAGCAGTTAGCTGCAGGCTCCCAGGAAACAAAGCGACCACCCAAGCACATACCACAATTGAAATAGCTAAATATAAGCACTAAGAAACCCTTAATTATTTTACCTATTAAAAAAAATAAATAGTGAATTATCAGGGCCCAACAGGGAGGAATTTACATTGTGATTATAGAATTAAATTAATTTATACTATGCCAGTTCAGAGGACAATTTTCTAATAACTTGAAAATAACTAATAACTTTGAAATTAACATACAAATACTTTTTATACTTACACTTTTACTGTAAAACTTCAGTAAAAACAATATTTGGAATTAACTTTTCGTCAATATCACATTGAATTATGATTCTGTTTGGACTTAAATCGTGACAACACAACGTATAACTACCCATGAGGGAATATTGTTTCTTTCTCTCTAATAAGTAAACCAACTTTTGTGAATGTTTGTCCCAGTGATTTGTTAATTGTCATAGCAAAACCTATTCTAACGGAAAACTGTAAACATTTTAAAATGAGTGGTATATCAAGATCTCCTCTAATGTTATCCACGGAAGTACTACATTACCTTTTTTGTCGCCCATTAAAATTTTATGTCAGAATTGTTTGATCAATTTTGAATACAATTAATGTTGTCCTATTGCATATCCCATCACTCATACTTAAATTACACAATAACCTTATGATACATCCTTCTTTCAACAGTAATTCGGCAGGTGGAAGACCGGACTATGTTAACAGTTGTAGATATTCTATGGGATATTGTAAGCTGATGTTTTCATCTTCCGCACCATCACCATCAACTGTTTCAGCATAGTCTATTGATATGCATTTAACCAATTTACGGTGTGACCGATCGACAGTTTTCATGTTCATTCATTTTACTTCATCATTTCTGAGTGCAAGGATTGCCCATGTATTCATTTCTTCTGTTAATAACCCTTCAGGATGAAATACTTTAATAAGATTTGGACATAATATTTTGTTGGGAACTTAAAGTGATGAAAATGTAAAAATTTATAAGAGCTGAGAGCGCAGGAACTGTGTCTGACAAAAAGCATTAGAGGTGAGAGGACCATGGGCGTTGGCGTGGGCCATTAACCAGAAATGGTTGAGAGGAGGGCGGTACTTGAAAAAATCTCTTGGCTATATATACTGTGTATATATAAATATATATATATATATACTAATAAAAGGCAAAGCCCTCACTGACTGACTGACTGACTGACTCACTCACTCACTCACTCACTCACTGACTCATCACTAATTCTCCAACTTCCCCTTTAGGTAGAAAGCTGAAATTTGGCAGGCTTATTCCTTACAGCTTACTTAAAAAAGTTAAGCAGGTTTCATTTCGAAATTCTACACGTAACGGTCATAACGGTCGACAACGTCCACCATGTTGAACTTTCTTATTTATGGCCCCATCCTTACGAAATTTGGTAGGTGGCTTCCCTGTGCTAAACGAAACCGATGTACTTACTTATTTCGATGGTATGACGCCACTGTCGGCCGCCATATTGAATTTTCCAACGTCACCAATTTTCCAACTTCCCGTGTAGGTAGAAGGCTGAACCTATCTTCACGAAATTTGGTAGGTGGCTTCCCTGCACTAACCAAAACCGATGTACATACTTATTTCGGTGGTATGACGCCACCGTTGGCCGCCATATTGAATTTTCCAAACGTCACTAATTCTCCAACTTCCCGTGTAGGTAGAAGGCTGAAATTTGGCAGGCCCATTTCTTACAGCATACTTACAAAAGTTAAGCAGGTTTCATTTCGAAATTCTACGCGTAACGGTCATAACGGTCAACAACGTCCGCCATATTGAACTTTCTTATTCATAGCTCCATCTTCACGAAATTTGGTAGGCGGCTTTCCTGCGTTAACCGAAACCAATGTACATACTTATTTCGGTGGTATGATGCCACTGTCAGCCGCCATATTGAACTTTTCAACAGTCTTTGTTACTTATGGCCCCATCTTCAAGAAATTTGGTATAAGGGTTCCCAAAGCTAACTGAATCCTACTTACGTACATATATACGTCCATAGCCTGCAGCTCGGTCACCGTGTGAGGTGGCGATGGGTCCCCCATCCCAACGCCTCCCACGTTGTTGGCTGCCTGCCTATATAAGACCGTCCATCGCTCCGGTCTCTACATTCCCTTCCTTGCTTCGCCATGGGATTCACGTCTCCCTACTGATAACTACAGCCTTTTTGTTTAATCCAAGGCTTCTCCGCTGTTTTATTGTTTGTTTATTACAATTATAGTTATTGTGTAGGTATTTTAGACTTACTTTACATTGCTCAGGTACCCATTTCCTTTATCATTCCAACCCCCATTACCATGTCTATCGAGATGATCACTATCGATCAAAGAACTGTCACTTACCGAGTGGTTTCCATGCCCGGAGATGGCACCTACCTTTTCCATTCTCTTTGTTACATATTGCACGGCCATATCAGGCTCACTCTTGATATCCGGAGGAACATTGTGTCTTATGTATTGAATGACTGGGACAGGTTCAAGGTGTGAACTGATGACGGTACAGGAGATAATTATGCTACACAGGAGCACTATAAGAGTGAAATGCTTAAGCCCTTCACCTATGGTTCTGCATGTGAGTTGATGGCTGCCGCTGAATTGTTCGGTTGTCGCTTTCAAGTGTACCGAAATGGCCAAATATTTTACACCTTTCGACAACCGCCAATGCCTCTTAAACATCTTAGATTCACAGGTGACGATTTCAGTAGTGGACATTTTGATGTTTATGAATGTTTAAACTCTCAAAAGCTGGATGTGATTTTATCGATGAAACCGTTTGTGTGCTTACGCTTGACAGATGCCGAATGTCACTTCAACACAACAAATCCTGCAAATACTGTCTAATTTAAACAAACCATGAAACTCAAACCGATTATTACAGCAGCAATCCAAGCTGTGAGATTTGAGACAAGATTACTGTTCACATGGCCAACTGTTAGTTACATGCTCAAGAGTAAGCTCAGCGCACAACTTGGTCATGTTACAACCGGAGGGCCGAACTGACAACATGGTATACAAAGAGATCCTTAACAAATAATTATTGGTATATAATTTCCCTAAGTTTAAAAAGGTTTACTTTTCTTCTTAATAAAAATTTTAATGCAGTACTTCGCAGCTGCGAAGTGTGGGTATTTTGCTAGTATATATACATAGTGGAAATTCAGGACGTGTACAGCCACCCAAACCCAGACACAGACAGGCAGAGATGCAGATGTAACACACACAACACTCTTTTTTCCGAGCTGAGAAGAACTTTTTTCTCACTCCCCAGAGCACAGCACAACACAGCACCAAATTTCACAGTCCACCACAAAACCTTTTCCTTTTTCTTCTTCTTCTACATCTTCTTTCTCTGCCTCCACTCTTCTCCTGGTAAGCTTTGTCCACCTCCTCCCGACTCTGGCTCCCTGAGTTGTGGCAGCTGGCTCCTTTATAGGACACCCTGAAGGACTACAGGTGTCCAAAGCCGCTTTTCCACTGCATAGTACGGCACGACACGGTTCAATACAGCTCACCTTGGTTCGGCTCAGTTCGGCTCGGTTTGCGTTTCGACTGCAGTTTAGTACCGCTTTAGAGTGGGCGGGATTATTCACGTGTCGTTAGAGTTGCGCCGCCTCTACTGCCGTGACACCGTGGAACTTTTACAACAACACGCAGACAACGACAACACTTTAGCTCAACGACGCGCAAGGGTAAGCATCTAAAAAAAGCACGTCACTAGCTAACTTTTATCACTGTTGCAAAGCATAAAATGAACTTAACTGCCAGTGTAACATTAAAATGCTGATTCTGTATATTACAGATCTTCCACATTTTGCAAAAAGTCGCCGCAACAGACCATCTGTTTGGACATTTAACCGTACTTCAGAGTGGTGGGATGTGATTGTTCCCGGTTTTACAAACACTCAGTGGCTGGAGAACTTTCGAAACTTCCGCGTGTCTGTACCTTTAAAGAAAAGAATAGCCAGTGACGCAGTAATGACGATTTTCCCCGGCCAATCAGTGACCAGCAGAGTTTACACGTCACATTTTGGTAACGGTTTGGCACACTTGGAACCTCGGCTGAAGTGGTACTAAAAAAAGGACCAGGTACCAGGTACTGTTCCCAGTGGAAAGCCCCGCAAAAGTGAGCTGTACTGAACCGTGTCGTGCCGTACTATGCAGTGGAAAAGCGGCTTAACAAGCTTCTTTCGGCAGCATTTCCGGGTTTGAGGGAAATGCTACTAAATAGAGCTGCCCTCTGGCGTTCCAGGGGAGATAATGTCCTGAATAAATTTTCTACCCTGGTCCTTTCAGTATATTTTAATTTCATTGTGATGTTCAACTTTTTATGTACTACCAGAATGAGTTTGTTCAAACTGTAACGTACTAGTGCTTCCTACAGGAGCCTGCTTTGTACCAGATGATGAACCTCTTCCCATGACTCTGAATTGCATTAAGTGGGTCCGAGAATGTTGTGTTATATTAATTTGAATGGGGATTAATTTTAAATGATGTAATAGAATATTAAAATGCAACCAAGAACATTTTCATTCAGCAGATTACTTCAAAACAATTCAGTCAAGGCCCAGGTTAACAACTGCCGCCACCAGTACAGTTAGCCAACAGAGTGCTGGCAGAAATTGGGCTACTGTTGGCTGTAGAAAGAGAAAAAAAGAGTGGAGACAGGAGGCAGGAGGAGAGGAGGAAGGTAAAGAGAGTGGAACTGAGGGTAAGATCTTTGAATGTTACCAGTATGACTGATAAGGGTCAGCTGGTGTGATTGAGAGAAGGAAGGTTGATATATTGTGCGTGCAAGAGACTAAATGGAAGGGGAGTAAGGCCAGGTGGATCGGAGGTGGATTCAAATTGTTCTATCATGGTGTGGATGGGAGGAGAAATGGGGTAGGGGTTATTCTGAAGGAACAGTATGTCAAGAGTGTTTTGGAGGTGAAAAGAGTGACAGACAGAGTGATGATTATGAAAATGGAAATTAAAGGGGTGATGATGAATATTGTTAGTTCATATGCCCCGCATGTTGGGTGTGCGATGGATGAGAAAGAAGATTTCTGAAGTGAGTTGGATGAAGTGATGGGCAGTGTACACAAGGGGCAGAAAGTGATGATTGGAGTGGATTCAATGGACATGTTGCTGAAGGGAATAGAGGGGATGAGGAGATGATGGGTAGGTAAATAGATAGATAGATAGATAGATAGATAGATAGATAGATAGATAGATAGATAGATAGATAGATAGATAGATAGATAGATAGATAGATAGATAGATAGATAGATACTTTATTAATCCCAAGGGGAAATTCACATACTCCAGCAGCAGCATACTGATAAAACACAATATTATATTAAAGAGTGATAAAAATGCAAGTAAAACATTCCCCCCAGAGGAATTGAAGAGTCGCATAGTGTGGGGGAGGAACGATCTCCTCAGTCTGTCAGTGGAGCAGGACAGTGTCAGCAGTCTGTCGCTGAAGCTGCTCCTCTGTCTGGAGATGATACTGTTCAGGGGATGCAGTAGATTCTCCATGATTGACAGAAGCCTGCTCAGCGCCCATCGTTCTGCCACGGATGTCAAACTGTCCAGCACCATGCCTACAATAGAGCCTGCCTTCCTCACCAGTTTGTCAAGGCGTGAGGCGTCCTTCTTCTTTATGCTGTCTCCCCAGCACACCACTGCGTAGAAGAGGGCACTCGCCACAACCGTCTGATACAACATCTGCAGTATCTTATTGCAGATGTTGAAGGATGCCAGTCTTCTAAGGAAGTATAGTCGGCTCTGTCCTTTCTTGCACAGAGCATCAGTATTGGCAGTCCAGTCCAATTTATCATCCAGCTGCACTCCCAGGTATTTATAGGTCTGCACCCTCTGCACACAGTTGCCTCTGATAATCACGGGGTCCAGGAGGGGCCTGGGTTTCCTAAAATCCACCACCAGCTCCTTGGTTTTGCTGGTGTTCAGGTGTAAGTGGTTTGAGTCGCACCATTTAACAAAGTCCCTGATTAGGTTCCTATACTCCTCCTCCTGCCAACTCCTGATGCAGCCCACGATAGCAGTGTCGTCAGCGAAACTTTACACATGGCAGGACTCTGAGTTGTATTGGAAGTCCAATGTACAGTACAGGCCAAAAGTTTGGACACACCTCCTCATTCAATGTGTTTTCTTTATTTTCATGACCATTTACAGCACTCCATCACTCTCCTTCTTGGTCAAATAGCCCTTACACAGCCTGGAGGTGTGTTTGGGGTCATTGTCCTGTTGAAAAATAAATGATCGTCCAACTAACCTGACTTCTGCACAACACAACTGCTGGTCCCAACCCCATTGATAAAGCAAGAAATTCCACTAAATAACCCTGATAAGGCACACCTGTGAAGCTCAAACCATTTCAGGTGACTACCTGTTGAAGCTCATCGAGAGAATGCCAAGAGTGTGCAAAGCAGTAATCAGAGCAAAGGGTGGCTATTTTGAAGAAACTAGAATATAAAACATGTTTTCAGTTATTTCACCTTTTTTTGTTAAGTACATAACTCCACATGTGTTCATTCATAGTTTTTTTGCCTTCAGTGAGAATCTACCAATGTAAATGGTCATGAAAATAAAGAAAACACATTGAATGAGGAGGTGTGTCCAAACTTTTGGCCTGTACTGTATATAGGCTGAACAGGACCCGAGAAAGCACAGTCCCCTGCGGCGCTCCTGTGTTGCTGACCACAGTGTCAGACCTGCAGTTCCCAAGACACACATACTGAGGTCTGTCTGTAAGATAGTCCCCGATCCATGCCACCAGGTATGAATCTACTCCCATCTCTGTCAGCTTGTCCGTAAGGAGCAGAGGTTGGATGGTGTTGAAGGTGCTAGAGAAGTCCAGAAACCTCTGTCCAAGTGAGAGAGGGATCAGTGTAGCATATAGATGATGGCATCCTTCTACTCCCACCTTCTCCTGGTATGCGAACTGCAGAGGGTCAAGGGTGTGGCGGACCTGTGGCCTCAGGTGGTGAAGCAGCAGCCGCTCCATGGTCGTCAGAGCGACAGGCCGGAAGTCATTCAGCTCACTAGGACATGATACTGTACCTTTGGGACTGGGGTGATGCAATGTGTTTTCCAAAGCTTCGGGATTATCCCCTGTTCCAGGCTCAGGTTAAAGATGTGCTGTAGAGGACTCCCCAGCTCCAGTGCACAGGCCTTCAGCAGTAGTGGCGATAATCTATCTGGACCCACTGCTTTGCTGGCAGGAAGTCTGGTGTCAAGAAGAGGAATGAAGAAGATCAGATGATATTGGATTCTGCGAAAAGGATGGACATGGCTGTGGTGAATATGTATTTTAAGAAGAGGGAGGAACATAGGGTTATGTACAAGAGTGGAGGAAGATGCACACTGAAAAATTATATTCTATGCAGGAGGGTTATTCTGAAGGAGACTGAAGACTGTAAAGTGGTGGCAGGGGAAAGTGTACTTAGGCAGCATAGGATGATGGTCTGTAGGATGACGTTGAAGATCAAGAAGAGGAGGAGAGTGAGGGCAGAGCCATGGATCAAATGGTGGAAGTTGAAAAAGGAAGACTGCAAGGATGAGTTTAAAAATAAACAAAGAGAGATTGAGCTGAGTTAAAACAGACAGTGACTAGAAGAGTAATCGAATATGGGACAACAAACAATGTTCATTATGAACAGCCCTCTAGGAAAGGAGGAAAGACAGTGCATTTACAATGGTGTGGTAAGTACAGTAGAGGCTGCTCTAAATAATAAAATGCTGGGACAGTAGATCATAAGTGGACAAAAGAAAAGATGAACAATTAAGATGATATGACTGACCAATAGACCCACAGCTGTACAAAGAATAAAGTAAACAAATGTTGTCTGAGAGTTATGTAGCACAGATTTACATAGTTTAGTGAATTTCCCCTTGGGATTAATAAAGTACCTATCTATCTATCTATCTATCTATCTATCTATCTATCTATCTATCTATCTATCTATCTATCTATCTATCTATCTATCTATCTATCTATCTATCGTTTAAGGAATCCTTAAGCCTAAAATAATGCTGTTGGTCATTTATTAACTGAGTTTTGTGAGATGCCAGGTTAATGAATTAATTTGGGGTGCGATGGTTATTTGGTGCATATAAGGTCTGAAAATGCATTTCAGTTGAGCACTGTAACATGTTTACATATGGATCTTATTAAAATGTGCTCAAAACTTACATAAAATAAGAAATAAAAGTGGAGCACTGATGCAAATAAGTAATAAGAAAGGCATAAGGGAACCATTAACATTTGAATTCAAGAGATAGTATTGGACTCTGGTGATAATCTGTCAGTGACACAAGAGATGGAAAATACTAAATTCTGGAGACTGTTAATTCTCACTACTGGCTCAAACCGAAGAGTCTTTGATTCAGATCCATTGTTTGGATACAGTCTGTGTGGAGGCTTTACTTTCACCCAATTCTGGTATATATTTCTTTCTACTCTGCTTTTCCTTCCACATTACAAAGAAGTGCTTGTTATGGAAACTGGTAAATCTAAATAATTACATTCGAGTTTAGGTTGTTTAAAAGTAAATAAACCTGCTTACAGTAATCCAGTTCAGAGTTCCTGAGGGCAGAATTGTACTCATATTAGGAACCATCTCTTGGTTGAGTACCAGTTAATTAGTGCAGCTCACTTATTCATCCACCCACGGTCATGCTCCCATGGGGCAGTTTAGAATCACTGATTAACCTTCCCTACACATTTGTGGGGATGTTGGAAGAAAACCAGTGTACCAGAAAGGAAACCCTTGTAGGACTGAGAAAATGTGCAAATCCCATACAGACAACCAATGAGGCAGAAATGCCACATCTTTAAAAATTAAGACAAATATATGTATGTTCAATTAGTAGCAAAGATCAACAATTAAACAAAAAAAAAACAAATGGAATAAAAACCAGGAACCCTGCATGATGAGGGTATTAAACCCCTGTATTGATGGCTACACATGACATGCACTGAAAATGGTAATAAACGACAACGTTTTACATTAATTGTAATAATAACGAATTGGTAGATTAAACTTCCTTATGACCACAGGGACATTAATGATAACAAATTGAGAGTAAAATATAGAGGTGGTGGTCAGTATGTTTCTTATCTAACAACAAAGAAAAAAAAATCCACCCACTCTATCTGGCATACTCCAACAGCATAGGGAGCAGAGAGACACCCTCAAACATTTTTTATACTGTGACCACACCCAGCTCTTATTTCAGTTTGTGACTCAGAGACAGACTAGTGTGCCACTTTAGAACCCGCTCTCTATGAAGTGCTGTGAGACTTTCATTATTAGATTCCACAAGTTCTCTAAAAGTCCAAGTTTTTGCAACACAGCTTAACTCTAAAGAAGCAGTACAGTTGCATATCTTTATAAGGACAGAAATGAAAGTAAACACGTGTTGAAGGAAGGTGACCCAATGGATTGTTTGTCACATTAAATTAAATAATCAAGGAGCACTTGAATAAATCAACCAGTTTTTAAGGGCACTTTGTATAGTTTGATATGTATACATCTGCTCTACACATGATTGTCAGGTTTAGCTCAAGGAGTAGGTCTCTGTGCCTTAACATTGTATTGATATACATATTTTGGTGATGCCAGTTCTGGAAGGATTATTTGGGATTTGGTCCATTTCTGTGACAAAAACAAATGCAATGATAATGGAGCCTCACAATGATGAGTCTACAGGGACAGATGATTAAAAAATACTGAAAATGAGAATGTTTTTGTTAAGAGGCCCTTTCTTTTAGACAGTGCTTTATGTGTAACAGACTGGATAGGCTGCACCCATTTTTTATTATTAAGCCTACTTGGGAAGGTCTCTACTATATTATTACAGTACTAGAAGAAAGACTGCAATCTGAAAGGTTCACCTCAGATTAAGAGGAACCTATCCTGGCAGTGGAAAACTTGACCAATTCTTTTCCCTTGCATGTATATCTGAAGGGTTATGTACGTTTTTCAGTTTTGCCTACATCTGCTTTATGAACTTGTAGAAAATGTTTATGACTGTATGTCCTCTGTTATCTTGTGAAGGATAATACAAGAATATGGGGTTCAGCATCTGTGTCTACCATATGTCATTTGCTCCCTGCAATTGCAGAGCAAGCAAAGTATTTGCATACATGGCATTTAGTTGAGTTCAATTAATGTGGGCAAGGGACTCTGCAAAGGGCGCTTCTTTTAATTAAGTAGATATTAAGGACCAAATTTAGGGATCACTTTGGGACGTGGGAGTTGCATCATTACTGTTTGTTTATGATATTGTCTAATAGACAGCTAAGATATGTACATCAGATAAAAACAAAAACAGAGAATGAAGCGCAATGTATTAAGTATGAGATCAACACAGTGATGCTGAAGGTGTCCTGTGTGCCTGCAGCTTAAGCTAGTGACAGTTTTTACTTTGTCCAAGTAGGTTTCCTTTATGTGTTCCCCCTTCCTCCTACATAATTCAAATTACTTATATTAGAAACATTAAATGGGCCCTATATGAGCAAGTGTGAGTGTCATAATTAGTGGCCCATCAAGGGGCATTTGTGCTACCCATGCCTGCATTCTTTGTTGCATTCGGTGCTGCTGGGAAAGGTTCTGGTGACCAAGCAACACTATATTAAAATGAGATGGTTCAGGAAATTAATTAATAACAGAGTCCGAGGATGTCAGTTTCTGAATCCTAAAGTTTTGGAAGTAAAACCATAGAGTACATTAACTGAGTCTACCCGTGTCAGATTTTTTAATCTTCAAATACACAATACATTTTCTGAAACTGCTTTTTCTGATGCTATCGATATCATTAGATTAGATTAGATTTAATTGTATTGGCACTGAATGCAGTAATCAGATAAATATAAATAAATACAGCACTGAAGGATTGTATAGACAAGAGTAAGTCAAAAGCATATACAAAGTGATTAGTGAGAGTTGAAATACAATATGGCCAATGTATTCAGTAAGTACAGGATTTATAGAACAGAATAAGTACAGTAAAATCTGAAAACAGTTTAAATAACAGCAACAGTAATGTGCAGGCAGCTGTATAAGTACAAATACAGGAGTGCTCTGATAGCTCTGAGGTATTAATGGTTCAGGACTATAGCACAAACATGGAAGACCTGCGGTGGGTACATACTTCTACTATGCACATGTATGGTTTTAAGGTGATTTGGGAAGGGTGAATTTTGAGTTCCGCAGGGTGATAGCTACAGGGTAGAAACTGATTTGTGAGCCTGCTTGTGCTGGCAACATAAGCTCATGACTTCTGTACTGTTTCTAGAAGGTAAAATGGTAAAGAAAACACGACTGGAGTAAGTGGGGTCCCCAATGATTCTACCTACTCTCTGCAGGCACCATTTGCACTGGTAGTCCTCAGTGGAAAGTAAAAAGGCACCAAGGCTATCCTGGGCAGTTTTTACCACTTACTGTTGAGACTTCCAGTCTGTCGGCATGTCGTTACCATACCATACTGTTTATAAAATTGTCCAGAATGCTCTTGATGGTGCAGTGGTAGGTATCCACTAGAATATGACAAGACAGTTGAACTTTACACAGACTCTTCAGAAAGTAAAGGCACTTCTGTGCATTCTTCACCAAGTCGGAGATGTTGAGGGACCACGAAGGATCGTTAGAAATGTGAACACCTAGGGACATAAACATTTAGACATACTCATCTGCTTGAATTCCCATTTGCAAAAAATACTTTTTTGTGCACAGGGATTGGTGAAAATGGGGATTTGATAAAAAAATAAATTTAAATATCCACCAATAACAGCTACTGTATGGCTAGAAAAACACTGAAATGTCTACCAGTATAAAGGCAGCATCTACTGTTTCCATCATGCCATTTACCTGCATGGAATGAAGAAGTAATGAGTTGCCCTGGGAAGGCTTCAATGCAAGACATAACAATGATTTCTACCTGTTCTAAACTATAAGATTCTACAAGTCTAAAAATTATTATATAAAGTATCCAATGTGGCATGGGCTCTGGCCTTGAGCAATCCTGTATTGAATTACTTGGGTTTAATAAAGAATTGAATGAATGAAAGAAGTTAACAGCATACGCACTCCCTTAAAGACAAAGAAAAAAAACAGAAAACCATTTTCCTCTATGGAAGTTAGCCTATTCCTTTAACACCTGAGATATGAATAGCGTCAAACACAATGTGTTTACAGGGTTTTAAGCTGAAAAACTGTTATTTAGAAAAAACATGCACGTTAGTCAAGCACTCCAGGAAAAGGGGCATATGTGCATGTACAAATGAAGCTGATAACCAGCAGAAGAATATAAACTGTTGTTCTGCATTTCTGCCATAAGTACTGCTACCTTACAGCTCTAGAGGCTTAAATCTGAATTCATGGTATATGTGCCACCATTATAGAGTTTGTCCATTCTCCTTGTGTACACATGGATTTTCCTTCCTAATTCTAAAAATACAGTATATTCAACTTGTGTTGGATGCTCCAAATTTAACCAGTATCCATACACATGGCAATAATAACTCCATAAACCTATGAGTGTGTGTGGTTCTGTGTGAGAGTGTGCTTTGCAATGGACTGACTCTCCAACCAGAATTAAACTGTGCTTTTTGCTCTGTAATGCTGGTGTAAGCAGTGACCTTGAATTTTATAAGCAAAAAAAATTAATGGATGGATCCACTTTGCAGTAATGTCTCAAATAAAATAAAATTAAAAATAATAAATTTACTGCGGTGGGTTGGCACCCTGCCCAGGATTGGTTCCTGCCTTGCGCCCTGTGTTGGCTGGGATTGGCTCCAGCAGACCCCCGTGACCCTGTATTTGGATTCAGCGGGTTAGAAAATGGATGGATGGATAATAAATTTAAAATAAATCAAAAACAGAGTCAGCATTTAAATGGGGGATTACCTGAACTACCCCCCTACCACCAAACAATATGAGCTCTATCTCCCAAAAGACAAGAATAAGAACACATTTTTATAAAAAGCAGTAACATAAATAATGCAATGTTTATCCAATTACATGAAGTATGTGAACACCAAGATTGACGAGAAAGCTCAAGAAAAGTAAAATAACACGTACAAAACTGCTAAAATGTATTAAACAATGTGGTCATTATACAGATTACTAAAAACTTAAATAATCATGGGTTCTGCAAACAGTTTAATGCCTGCTTGATAGCATGCAAAACAGCATGCATTGCTCAATTCACAAATACTGAACTTGAAATCCTTAGAAACCAATCAAGTTCATATGTTTAGCTATGATGTTTTTCTGCTTAAAGCTGATTATGGGATCAAACAGGACAAACCTTTTTCGGAAAAGGAACCACTTTTGTATATGCTTATCACATATTTACACTATAGAAAACTTTATAATGAATTTGTAATGTATTATTGTCACTACTTGGAAATTTAGTTACATTTTACAAATGGTTAAATAAAAGATTTCTTTAAAGTACCATAATTCTCTGCAGCTGAAGCAATTAGTATAGCAATATTTACTACAAAGCCACAAAAACCTACCTCATGGTTATTGTGATATTCTTTGCTAGTGGCACATTTCTATAATCTTTTGATGATGATAAAATGACAAAATATCATCATGACAAGCTGTAAAAATGGCACATCGAAGTTCTTTTTGTTTGATTCAATAATGTTGTCTGTGTTATGTTCTCTGCAATTAAATGAAGATATCAGTTTCAAAAAGTGATATAATACAGCACATGCCATTATTAAAGATTTTGACCATCCTGAAAAAAATGTTCTGTTCTTTTCCTTGTGACAAAAAAAATTCACAGAAGCTTAAGAAATACAGAAATATTGCAACAAACAATAATGACAATTACCTCAAACACACACAAGAACAACAAGGCTTTTTATTCTGTCCAGTCAATTCTTCCCAATCCTCTCTGCAGTAAAAAGCCACAAATATACAATAAATAAAATAATTCTTACAATTCTTCCTCCTTCTCTCCTTAGTTTGATTGTTGCCCAATCCCTCCCAACTCTGACTTATCCATGTGTGGCAGTGGGCTTTCTTTTTTGCCAAACCTGGGGATGCTTCTGTGGCCAAGCCATGTCTTCCAGGATCACTTCCTGACCATAATGAAAGTAGGGTGGTCCTCGCCTAACAGCACCCTCTATTGGAATGTGGGGATCCTAACTGGTGTCCTGACTGGGTTCTCATGTGAGGACCACTGCCACATAGGATATGGGGGATGGAACCACTGCTAAGTTCTTGATTTTGCTGGCCCATCCATTATTTTATACTGATTGGGCACAAAGTTATCTTTTCATCCAACCGGCCTCTTACGCCTATCATGCAGGTAAACAACCATGCTCCTCCCTGGCCGGGATGCACATTTTTGTTCCACAAAAAGAAACAAAAACTCTGACTTGACAAATTATAAGAAGGTTGCAGTAACAGTGAAGCATTATAAAGTCCTATTGCTTTCTTAAAACACTTCTGCAGAATAATTTGTTGGCTGAAAGTACTTAGTGATGTGTGTCATAAAGAGGATGTGTAGCATTGTTCATAAAAGCACTGTTTTTCTCTTCATTCTCACCTGTGTTACTACAGGTGGGTGGGTCATGTGTGAGTCCCATAACTAAGCCTGCCTTCTTAATTAGCTTGTTGATTTGCTGGGCCTCTCTTGAAGTAAAGTTAGCAGTCTAGTACACACTGGTTCAGAAAATCACACTTGCCATCACAGAGTTGTACAACATGTAAATGCCACAACCCATATTAAAGGAATGCAGTGTTCTAAGAAAACAGTCTTCTCTGCCTTTTCATTTCTAGTTCCTCTGTGTTAATAGACCAGTCCAGCTTTCCTTTATGTGGGGCACCAAGTACTTGTAGCAGTACACAACCTCCACATTATATGTATAGTGACAAGGTGTAGAGAATGTTTGGTGCAGCAAAAGCCAATAACCCCTTCCTTGGTCTTGTTGATATTGAGCTGCAGGATATAATTTCCATCAAGAAACAGATCATAACTCAATTCACTTATCTGACTGATTAAATGCAATTATAGTTTGATCTGTCAATCATTGCTTGACCTGTTATGAGAAACAGTCTGTGGTTTATTAAACACTGTCTTAGCTACTACAGTATGTCATACTGCCTCAGACCATGTATTTGTTTAAAATGCTACATTTACACTACTGGTTTGATGGGACTTCTCATTTTTAGCATATACAGTACATATTATCTCTCTTGCTTTGAAAACCTTGAGGATGCTCACATCTTATTCTTGAAGCAGATATAATTTTTCCATTGTCTGTGCAAAGTAATTTATTACCATTATCAAATAATGTCTTAAGTAAGCAAACAGGAATGAAAACTGTTTGAAAAAACAAGTCAATGAAATTATGAAGAATTAATATGCTTAATTTCACTTTGGGGAAATGTCTTCATGTGAAATTAGATGATATTACTATAATAATCTGTATATGAATAAATATATCCTAATAAGCACCAAAAGTCAACAAGCAGCTACATATTGAAGGTAAAAATGCACTTTTTTGCATTGTATTACTTATGCTAAATATTACAGAGGAATATTTTGGACAAGATTAAATAAATAAATGCATTCTGAAATGTGACATTAGTCACAGTTGATTGGTGAATTGCCGGCAAAAGGCATGCTTAATGATGGGGCTGGGCATGTCTGTGACAGATAATTGTGCAAGAAAACATTGCACAGATTTTAACTGAGGGAAGTGGCTACTTTAATTGACGAAGCTGTAGATTTGTAACCAGTGTCTGCTGTAAATATGGCCCTTGATAGCCGAAGATTTATGTCCATGCTACCAATGATTCAATTATTACAGCACTCACTAGAACCCAGGACCATAATGTATCATATGCACAAGCAGTAAATTCAAAAAGATAGTAATAAATAATTTAGTGATAACAACAGCTAATAATAGAGACAACTGTAGTATTTTTTTATTTGTTTTATTAATTTTATTTTGTTTGCATTATTTCAATAGTAATTTTAAGTTCCCATTACATTGTTAATGCCGGTTATTTCAGAGTGCTGCTTCTAAAAACTTTATATTTGCATATATTTTATAATCTAACAAAAGGTTCATCATTCCACTTTTAATTGGTATCCTATAATTCCCATCTGCTCACCTCTGCCAATAGCAAGTGCAGTCTTCAATTCTCTAAAACATTCACAAATATAATCTTTGCTCACAAAGCATTTATCCCACAAAAGTCACGTTAACATTTTCCTTTTTAAAGTCCTCATAATCTCATTTATTTTATGCCTATTTCCTTATTTTATTTATATATTCCCAAATAGCCCATAAAAATGCAACTGATTTCATACTATTTGCCCATTCCAGTGTTCGTAGCAAAATAACTGTGAATATTTAAGAGCAATTTAAAGCATATTGAATGGCACAAACCCATTCTGGTATTCTACACATCCATCCATCCATTAACCAACCCGCTATATCCTAACTGCACGGTCACTGGGGTCTGCTGGAGCCAATCCCAGCCAACACAGGGCGCAAGGCAGGAAACAAAGGGTGCCAGCCCACAGCAGGACGCACACACACTAGGGACAATTTAGAATCGCCAATTCACCTAACCTGCATGTCGTTGGACTGTGGAGTACCCGGAGGAAACCCACGCAGACGCGGGGCGAACATGCAAACTCCACACAGGGAGAACCCGGGAAACGAATTAGTGCAGTAATATGCAACCTAATTACAATGACGTGTTTTTTTAAGTGTAAGAACTGACTCCAGATAAAAAATGTAATTTAAACAAGAATCAGAAACCACCGTGACTCTCTGTAACCACAATGGGTGAACTTTGCAGTGGCGCAAAATAGATACTTTGAACGCGTCAAACAAGCTCTATTTTGTTAATACCTGTAATTTCTGAACATTTTTGAGCTTAATGAACTAGCATATTTTTGTCACTTAACACTGGGGCAAATGGGTAAATATATTTATTTTGTTTGATTTGCGCCAATGGGGAAATGTAACTATTACAACTGTTCAAGAAATACACAGATATTACAAAAAACACAGCCTTGTTCAAGTGCACAAAAAAACTTCTGACTCGGTAATCAATAGTACATTTTTTGTAGTCACTGTGCTGCTGAAGGGACAGTCGCGTTAAGAACATGCGTGCGCACAAATTTGAGAGCTGAGAGCCACACCACATGATTTGTCAAACCAATGTTGGTTCTCTCTCCTTTTTTTCTCTGTTTTTGCCCTACCCACATGTGTACGTGATGCCGGAAATAACGTCACAAGCAAGACTTACAATAGTAAGCGGTACCGGGAGATAAGTGTCACCTTTGCTGGAAAGTCGTTTGGGAAGGGAGTGGGAAGCTGTCGGGGCACCCGCTATAGGTAAGCAAGCTAGGCAGTGATATTAAGCTGCAGGTTTACGAGTAAATATTGCTGCTTCCTTTACAAATTATCGCGGATTGTCTTGTTTTCTGCATGTTCGGCTCGTTGATTTCTGATGATATGACTGTTGAGCTGTCACGGAGCCGTGGAGTTTTCTGGAATGTGAACCTGCAGTAGGTTATAGCATGTGGTCGTATCTAAGGCTTAGTGTTCATCCAGGTAGACGCGAATTTGTTTTTTTTAACCCCTCTGCATGTTTGAGATTGACCTCTGCTGTCCGTACAAGTCAGACAGAGCACATGGCTGCCTACAGAGCAGGAAGCGGTGACCTTCAGCCGTACATGTGCTTGGTCTCATTAAATAATATTCCTGTTTTTATCTTATAATGTTACATCTTAATAAAATGTATAATTTTAACATTCATCGTAAAAAACAGTAACTTTTATAAAGTAATGCACAACAGTTGCTCATGGAATGCATATATCCGTTGTACGTCGTGCTTCCTGTCTGCTGCGGTATCGTTTCAAATACAAGGTTTCAGTGCAGTATTTGTTAGTCTTTAATAAGAAAAAAAGACGTTTAAGGGAATACAGGACACAAAGATTGTTGTATTTTGTTCGAAGGAACGTAGTACAAAGAATCCATTCAGCCACAATTAAGTCGTGTTCATAATCACAAAACCCCCTAAGTATAATCAATGGTATTAACGGCCAAAATGCTGTTGTGAGTTTTAGTATGAAGTTGGTATCTTCTTAACTCTGCAAGAAGCTAGTTGCCATTCGTTTAGAATCTGAAGAAAGCCTACATCAAAGCGCGCCATAGGTTATATCATTTAACGTTTACCCGATTAACCCTGTACCTCAAGATGTATTTCATGTTTCTGAGGAATAAGGCGTAATAGTTAATAGTATTTTTTTTCGTGCTTCATCATAGTAAAAATTGTATCTAGTTGATTATCTTGCAGCACGATGTGAATGTTCACATTGTTTCTTTTCAGAAGACCCACAATTTGCCAGATTAATTCCATGCTCCCATTTCGTTCATATTGTGTATATGAGAGTTCAGTACTTTAGTTAATATTGTGGTTTGCACCGTGAATTTACGCCATAAATGCCCCTAAAATGTGTTAAATGTGGAAGCAGCGGCACAAATGCAAAAACTGTTTCCTTCACTAGTATGTAAGAGTGTTTAGCATCCTAATCTAATCCTTATGTAAATTACTTTGTATAAAATATGCTTTGCTTTGTCAAGTTCAAATTTGCACTTACCTTTAATTTTATATCTTGGAATGCTTATTTCAGAATTATTTATCTCGGCTGATAAAAATTGAATAGAAACAGTACTTTTTTGTTTTGTCTCAATTTAAATGTTAGCTTGTCCCCTTGGATTAGATTGTGTTTAAACTTTCACAACGTCGTTATTTTTCTGTGTTTCTGATTAATTCAGCCTATGCCTTCCTTTGGAAAATGTGTTTGAATTCAGTTAGCCTAGTTTTTATCTTTAATAATACTAAACGTCCTTTTGCTGCTTTGAACCTGTCATGCTTTATCCTCCCTGTGACGATCACATGAGCAGTCTGTGGGATCTGTGCAAAAGACGCACGCAAGATCTGTTAAATCCGTTTCATTTGTAGAAAATGAATAGGATGTTGCTATACTATAATCCCATAATCTACTGTCTTGAGTCGTCTTAATCGCAGATGTGTAGGTGGCAGTTTTTAAAGAAATTACTTTTCCCTTCCATTCATACATTTAATCAATTACAGTACTTGATGTTTTTGTTTAGTTTTTAAGTAATATACAGCATATATAAATGCATTTTACCAAAACAATCTTTTGGTAATCTTGGTTTTTGTACAGTTTGCAAAACGACAGAAGTACAGTAAAACCTCGATTATCCGTCAGGGGTCGGGATCAAGGCCATGATGGATAAGGGAAAAGATGGGTAAACAGGACAGCAACTTTAAAAATGATGGAGAGTAGACTAGTTTAGCCAATAAGTATTTATTTACAAAACAAATATTTAAAAAATATATTAATTAAATCAATTCATTTACATGATAGTGTAATGACAAGCAAAAAAAGCAATTACAACTCAGAGGTACTAGAGTTTTCTACATTTTACTTGGAGTCTTCGTACCGTAACAAACGGTGCCCGTCTTAATTGCCGTTATCTGGGTTACGGAGCACATCTCCAAAACAATAAAATGAAGCTTTCCCTAACCAGTGATTATCCCCTGCCACTCACGTTTTGTTTTTTTACATACCGCAAACACTGCTGCTTATTGTCTCCTGGCTCCCAAGTCTAAACTTCCTTACGCCACACCTTCCTTTTCCTCCTAACTTCTGTCGCTCATCTCCTAACCGACGTGTCCGCCCCTCACAGAATGTAAGCCCTTCACCCAGTCCTATCACTTACATATCATTCCGCCCTTTCTGCTTATCACAAGCTGCCTGCACATTAATAAAACGTAACAATTTAAATAGATTTCAATGAAGAAGAACGTTAACAATTATACAGAATAACATTCCCGTCAGTGGTTTCCATTTTCGACAAGTTTTTCAGTTTTGTGGGCATCCTACTCCATAAATTGAAGCAATAATTGAAGCTCTTTTGCCGTTTCGTAAACCTTTAATAATTTCATTTTTGTGACAATTCCAATACCACACGTATATTTATCGGCTATAACAATGTATAGTAGTTTCATTATAACAAAAGAGAAAAGCTATAAAACACTATGAACGTTGAAGGTGTGTAACCGAGACTGATTTCAGAATGCGGCATGACGCGAACTAGCAAATGGGAGAGTTGTTCTATCTGCAGCGTACTGCAGAGCAGTAGTAATCGGTAAGCATTGGTGTGCGCAACTTTTTTTTTTTTTTGCCCAGATGGTTAGTCGAGAGACGGATAATCGAGGTTTTACTGTAATACATTTGTGTGAACGTTTTACGAAATTACCAGACTTCTGTATAAATATATACTGAATTTGGCCTTCATGCATTGAGTTTATTTGCAAGTATTTGATTTGATAACACTGGTGTTGTCTGCCAGCTATTTGGATCTAAATGTGCCTGCTTTATAATTTGGCAGAGTGACCTGTCCTTGGAGTGGGGTTTTAAAATTGGCTTCTATAGAAGTACAATATATTTTTTTTTTTATTATTGTTGTTTAATACAGTATTTATTTCAGATAATGTTGAAGTTTGCTGCGCCTTTTTTAATGAGTTTATACCATTAATACTTTTTTGGTTATCTTTTTGCTATGCAGAAGACATGCAAGATGTATACATTTAGTAAGTCATTCAAAATTATTGTTATGGCTTTCTTTTTGGTTAAATAATTATACAGTGACTGCAGTGGGCTGGCGCCCTGCCCGGTATTTGTTCCTGCCTAGCGCCCTTTGTTGGCTGGGATTGGCTCCAGCAGACCCCCCAAAACCCTGTGTTAGGATATAGTGAGTTGGATAATGGATGGATTATGCAGTGATTGGTGTCATTTCTTCAAACAAGTTATTCATCCTGATATTAGAGCTAGATAGCTGATTAGAGGAGAAATTTCCATTACATATAATAGAAATTTTAAAACCTTAAAATTCTATCAAAATTAAGGATACTGTGCTATAAGATAGTAAGCTTTATATTGTTCAGGTAAAGCTGGTAGGTCAGTTGGTCAAGGGCAAATAGACTTGGGCATCCCTGTTGTTTTTTTCTTCCATTTCTACATACACCTGGCTAACCATTAACTTACTTGGTTAAAAACATGTTTGTCTGTACATGCATATATATGTTTTGAAGAAACTGTGTGGACCCAAACTATATAGGTGTACTTGGTGAGTGGCGCCTAATAAGCTTCATAAAAGACAATACTAAGCATTATGTTGCATGGGCAGACTGCCTTTAACAAGCAGAAAAGGTGTCCGGTGATTGTTGATAAAGATGACCTGCACAATGACTTCTAGTGCTCTGGCAGATTGTCACTCAAACAGTAAATTGGTTATTGGGGAATTTCTTACATCGTTAGTGTTAGGTAATTTTTCTTTTAAGATTAAACATTGTAGCACAGTCAGTGGTTGGTCAGCTGCATCTGTCATTTGTCTTGTTTGGCTTATTGTTGGGGGAATGTCTCAAGTTCGACATTTGGTTCTTGTTAAATTGGTTTCCTTGTTGTACTGCTACTAGTTTTAAAAATTAAAATTAAACCGTCAAGTGGTGACTTGTCAGATTAAACCATCAAGTGGTGACTTGTCAGATTTATGGGTGTTTTTAAATTCTGTTCTATACATACTACAGTAGTTGTTCCCAGACTGTGGAAGACAGCAGCTGCTTATGCTAGACATGAAAGCATAACTTTCATATATTAAACCATATTTAATACATTCTGATATGATTTTAGTACTAATTCAAGAACAGATTAATTTACACATTCTGGTGTCTATCTCAATGTGTTAGTGCTTTGTGATATTTTCATTTTTTGGTGGATTTATAATATGAAACGATCAGTTACATTTTTTTACCATTTCTTTGGCTTAAATATTAGAAATGTCCATGCAGCAAAAAAAAACTTATAATTCCTGCTAATAGCACATGTCTTTCAAGAATGGGAAATCGATTGGCCTAGTGTTGGGTAGCCTTCCTGGAAGGGTGTGTATATGGTTATATTATCTCAAAAGTGTATCATCAAAATGCTAGTGGCCATTTATCTTCTAAGCACATTTGAAGGAAAAAGGCCAGAACTTTAACTTTTGTAGGAAAAAGTGTTTCTGTGTTCTTCCTCCTAAATGACTTTTTCAAATTTCAGTGAACCTTTTGCCAATTTGTTTATACAGTTTGTGTAAATCTGTAGTTTTATTAAATTTTTGTGTAAAAAATGTTTTTACATGTAATGACATTAGTCTTTTTACTCTACCTGAAAACACAACATCAGTATATAATGCCATGTGCTTGCAGTTGTTACTAATGCATCCCATCATTTTACTTTGTCATGAGAGTTCTCCATTGTGCCATTGTGTATTCCAGTATTTATATTTAAAAAAAAAAAAAATTCAAATATTTTTGTTTGAATCTGATTTTTCATAAAATGCATGATTGAGCAATTTAAGGCAAATACTTGGCTTTGGAAAGAGGGTTGTGGAGTTCTCTAATATAGTGTAAGGTAGCTTTCATTATGCGGCACATTATTTGAGTAGATTTGTATTGTTATATATATATATTTGGCGCATATTTGAATTATGGAATGTTTAACTCAAATTCTCAACATTGTTTTGCTGATGTACAGTATCTGTTGATTGGTATTTTTTAAATAAAATTTCCCTTTGAAATACAAGTTTTTCATTTGAAGTTTTTAAAAAATTTTTTTTTTTTGAGCAGGACTGTGTAAAATTTAAGTCTGCTGTGCTTGTTGAATATATGTGAGTTGTTTTTTTTTTCTGTGCAAGTTTTTTTTTTTTTTTTTTTTTTCAAATCCCAGGTA
Source organism: Polypterus senegalus (assembly GCF_016835505.1). Classification (NCBI taxonomy): domain Eukaryota; kingdom Metazoa; phylum Chordata; class Cladistia; order Polypteriformes; family Polypteridae; genus Polypterus; species Polypterus senegalus. The sequence goes on from NC_053154.1 coordinate 186,831,486, forward strand.
ATTCTAAACACTTTCCATGTGAGTAAACACAGGGTTCTATGAGAGTTTGTCCTATAATGGACTGGGTCCCTGTCTAGGCCGGGTTCATGCCTTGTGCCCAGTTCTTTTAAGGCGCTTTTCCACTGCATAGTACGGCACAGCACGGTTCAGTACAGCTCACCTTGGTTCGGCTCGGTTTGCGTTTCGACTGCAGTTTAGTACCGCTTTAGAGTGGGCGGGATTATTCATGTGTCGTTATAGTTGCGCCGCCTCTACTGCCGTGACACTGTGGAACTTTTACAACAACACGCAGACAACGACAACACTTTAGCTCGACGACGCGCAAGGGTAAGCATCTAAAAAAAGCACGTCACTAGCTAACTTTTATCATTGTTGCAAAGCATAAAATGAACTTCACTGCCAGTGTAACATTAAAATGCTGATTCTGTATATTACAGATCTTCCACATTTTGCAAAAAAGTCGCCGCAACAGACCATCTGTTTGGACATTTAACCGTGCCTCAGTGGTGGGATGTGATTGTTCCCGGTTTTACAAACACTCAGTGGCTGGAGAACTTTCGAATGTCTGAAGAAACATTCATCCACTTATGCAACAAACTGCGTCCAGCGATGGAGAGACGCGACACAAACTTCCGCGTGTGTGTACCTTTAAAGAAAAGAATAGCCAGTGACGCAGTAATGACGATTTTCTCCGGCCAATCGGTGACCAGCAGAGTTTACACGTCACGTTTTGGTAACGGTTCGGCGCGCTTGGAACCTCAGCTGAGGTGGTACTAAAAAAAGGACCAGGTACTGTTACCAGTGGAAAATGCCCCAAAAGTGAGCTGAACTGAACCGTGTCGTGTCGTACTATGCAGTGGAAAAGCGCCATTAGGGTACTATAGTTCTTTGCCACCCTCGGCCCTATAAATTAGATTAGATGATCAATACATTTTAAGTTGGTAGTTCCCCATTTGCCTTCAGAACAACCAGTACACTGACTAGGCAAGGTATTGAATGTGTGTCTTGGGAATAGTAGCCTGAGCTTAACCCTAGATTCTGTGATAGGTATGACAGATATAGTGATGGTGAAGTTCTCCAAATTGGTTGTGCAAGCCTATGCAGGATTAAGAGGGGGGAAAAAAAGAAGAAATCTAAGATCTGGTGACCACATTAAGCAGAATGCATAGGCATGGTTTGTTGGAAAAAAATGACTTTTTTACAACTGCATTATTAAGGTAGATAAATACCACTTGTATATGAGTACACTATTGTGTTAGGATTTACCTAATGGTATTAATGTTCAGATATCTGACTTTTGAATGTTGCTGTATCTTATCAAGCAGCCTAGGGTGTGCTATAAAATGTTCCTTACACCATTACACCTGCTAACATCAGCTTGTGTAGTTAAAAGCCACCAGGATGAATTTGTGATCACCATAGGATAATTGACATATAATGGTCCTGCCATTAGAATGAGCTGTCCAATGGTTCTGGTTCCTACCAGTGCAGTGATAATTTTTTCGTAGCCTACTGCAATGTTCTTTTTTTCAATGAAAATGAAACCTGTTTTGATGTGTCCGTTTCTGTACCAGTGTTTGTACTTTCTAACCTTTTTTTTCCCATTGATACAGTAATGATTTTCACTACCAGTGTTGTACTTAACCTTTGCGTTCACTGATGTAATAATGGTGGACTGTTTTTGGCTGCATATATACTGTATATACATTTTTTTCTTTTCAGTCTGTCTTATACCAGCATATGCATGTAAGGTTATTTACATGTTTTAGTCTCATTCATGCTACCTCAAAATTTTGCACAGACATCACCTTTTGGTATTTTCTGATCTGCTTTAAATATCATGGAGCTATTACTAAATAATCCAGTATGTGGTAGGGGAAGGGGTACACAAGAAATGCACCAATGTTGCAAGTCCATAATGTAATATAAGATCTCCTGTTGTTGCCTGCTTGTTTTATCCACTGCAGTTGTATTGCTTATGAATTTGAACTTTAAGTTACATTTTTTTCCCCTAGGTATTGTTACACAGTAAGAAAGTTGCTCAACTAGGCACTAATGGATCACGCCCGGTCAACAATTCAAAATTTAGTAAGTTATTTCATTTACATGGTTTTTCTGTTCGGCATTGTACTGCTAAGTGAAGTTACTGTTTTGTTGTCTTAGCTTGATTTTAATTTAATGGAAAAAAAAAAAAGATATAAATGAATCTGTCCCGCTTTTATTTATTTATTTTTTTTAATTAGTAAAAGTGATTTTAAGTGTCTGTTATTCTCAACAGTAAGACTGGAAGTATTCAGATACAATACATAACACACAAATTTGTTACATCATTTTTAATTTTTGTGTTGGGTTAGGCATTGTAAGAGCCAGAGGTTTGAGTAGTGAATAGGTCAACCAGTAGTTTTTAAGATTTTATATATATTTAGATTTATTTATTTATATATATTTATAAAATATAAATAAAAGTGCATATTTATAAGTTGACATATGCCAAATACATTATCAAACCTTTAAACACAAACACAATGTGATCAACCTTCCTGTGATGCTTTGTAAGTTTTATTTACTTATATAAATTCTTAAGTCTGAATCTCAATCTGATTATTAGGTGGTCACCTACCAGGTAACACTTGTGGTTGGTCAGCCGGTTGGCAAACCTCCTCAATGTCCTCTCAGTTGCGAGAAGCAGCTCATAGATATGCGATACATTGTATGCAGTGTGTTTGTATATGTATGTATATTAGCTTGTTAAGCCTTGAACTTCATAGATGGGTGTGTCCAATCATGAGAAAAGGTATTTAAGGTGGTCAATTGCAAGTTGTGCTTCCCTTTGACTCTCCTCTGAAGAGTGACAGCATGGGATCCTCAAAGCAACTCTCAAAAGATCTGAAAACAAAGATTGTTGAGTTTCATGGTTTAGGGGAAGGCTACAAAAAGCTATCTCGGAGTTTTAAACTGTCCGTTTCAACTGTAAGGAATGTAATCAGGAAATGGAAGGCCACAGGCACAGTTGCTGTTAAACCCAGGTCTGGAAGGCCAAGAAAAATACATGAGCAGCATATACACAGGATTGTGAGAATGGTTACAAACAACCTACAGATCACCTCCAAATACCTGCAAGAACATCTTGCTGCAGATGGAGTATCTGTACATCATTCTACAATTCAGTGCAGTTTGCACAAAGAACACCTGTATGGCAGGGTGATGATAAAGGAGCCCTTTCTGCATTCCCGCCACAAACAGTCGCTTGTTGTATGCAGATACTCATTTAGACAAGCCATTTTAATTTTGGAACAAAGTGCTTTGGACTGATGAGACAGAAATTGAGTTATTTGGTAATAACAAAAAGCTCTTTGGATGGCGGAAGAAGAACGCCGCAGTCCAAGAAACACCTGATACCTACTGTCAAATTTGGTGGAGGTTCCATCATGTTGTGGGGCTGTGTGGCTGGTTCAGGGACTGGGGCCCTTGTTAAAGTCGAGGGTTGGATGAAGTCAACCCAATATCAACAAATTCTTGAGGCTAATGTTCAGGCATCAGTCACAGGGGTTACGCAGGGGTTGGATATTCCAACAAGACAATGACCCAAAACACAGTTTGAAATCTACAAAGGCATTCATGCAGAGGGAGAAGTTTAATGTTCTGGAATGGCCGTCACAGTTCCCTGACTTGAATATCATCGAAAATCTATGGGATGATTTGAAGCAGGCTGTCCATGCTCGGCAGCCATCAAATTTTCCTGAACTGGAGAGATTTTGCATGGAAGAATGGTCAAAAATACCTCCATCCAGAATCCAGCCACTCATCAAAGATTATAGGAGGCATTTAAAGGCTGTTATATTTGCAAAAGGAGGCTCAACCAAGCATTGATGTAATATCTCTGTTGGGGTGCCCAAATTTATGTACCCGTCTAATTTTGTTATGATACATATTTTCTGTTAATCCAATAAACTTGATGTCACTGCTGAAATACTACTGTTTCCATAAGGCATGGCATATATTAAAAGGAAGTTGCTACTTTGAAAGCTAAGCCAATGATAAACAAAAATCCAAAGAATTAAGAGGGGTTCCCAAACTTTTTCATATGACTGTGTGTGTTATGCATGCATGTGTGTGTGTGTGTATGTACTGTATGTAACCATTGCTGCATTGGTTATCATGCTTGGTAGAAAATTCTAATTGTCCTTGGTATATTGACGATACATTACCATAGATAATACAGTAGAAAATTTTCAAAATGTTTGTCAAGCAAGATATACTTTGTGGGTGCCAAATACAGGCTTTTAAAACCCTCAAAGGCACTGATAAAGTAGATCCAGCAGAATTCTTTCAGCTTAATGGTGGATAGTATTTAAGACTTAAGCCACTTCAAACAAAAGTTGTGGGAATCTGGAACAAACCACTGAGCCATGTAGTTCAGGTGAAAACCTTAACAACCTTTAAGAAACGGCTGGATGAGATATTTGATTAGCTTAGCTATTACCTAAGCAAATGAGCTTGATGGACTAAGTGGTCTCATTTATTATGTTCTGTAATAAGAATGAGTCTCCAGACATCATAAAGGGTTTGGGGCAGCCACCTGTATATTTCCCAGCTGCAAAGTTTTTGAAATATTTGAAAAGAGATGTTCACAAGACTGAGTCCAAAATAGAACTGGTTATTTGGAGGTAAGATGGTGGTTTTAAGGGCTGGGGAAGGAAATGAGGTCCTCTAGTCCGGAGCTGGAAGTGACATCATCAGAGGCACCAGAGCCTGGTGAGATTTCCCGGGAATGGTCTTCAAGAAACTGAGGGAGACAGTCCGTACACTCTGCCACTCCCTGGTCTGGTGTAGTATTATAGTTCCCCAGGTCCTTTAGCTGTCTCCTGAATGCATATGTGTGACAAGGCCCACTTAGCCCAGACCCACCAGGTTGTGAGAACAAGAAAGGGCATCAGAGTTGGAGTGAAGAGAGCCCTTACGATGAATAAGCAAATACTTAAACGGTTGAAGTTCAAGAAACCACCTGGTGACCCGAGGATTCGACTCTTGGTGTAGGGCCATCCCCTGTAAGGGTGCATGATCCGTCACAAGAGTAAATTCCCGACCCAAGAGGTTGTACCTCAACTATTTAATTGCAAGCGCTTCCCGCTGCACTGCCACATACCTGGTCTCCTGATCCAACAGTTTCCAGCTGAGGTACATGACTGGGTGTTCTACACCATCGATGTTTTGGCTCAACACAGCACTGAGACCTGTACCTGAAGTGTCTGTTTGGAGAATGAAAGGAATAGAAAAATCGGGAGCTTTCAAAATTGGTGTAGACGCAAGAGCCTGTTTTCAGTCATTAAATGCAGCCTCACATTGTTAGGAGCCGCCTTCGTCAAGGGTGTCGCCCTCTCAGAAAACTGGGGTACAAACCAGCAGTAGTACCCGGCTAGTCCGAGAAAAGTTTGGACCTGCCGCTTGGTTCTCAATGGCCTCTATCTTTGAAAACTGTGGTTTGACGGTACCCCTTCCCACCAGGTAGCCCAAATATTTAGTTTCCTTCAATCTGAAGAAACATTTCTTTGGATTAATTTGAAGCCCGGCTTTTCCTAGCGTCCGTAACACCGCAGTGACCTGCTGCACGTGGTCCTTCCACGTGCTGGAATAGATAGGCAGCACTGTATGCATTATGGTGAAATGCTGAAAAGTTGCAGGTGCCCTGTGTAACCAGAATGGAAGGACACGATACTGCCAGTGTCCGCTAGGGGTACTAAATGCGGCCCTAACCTTCGCAGACTCCGTTAAAGGAATTTGCCGGTACCCCTTCGTCATGTCAAGTGTGGTCAAAAACTTAGCTTGGCCAAGCCTCTCGAGGAGGTCATCCACTCTGGGCATTGGATAAGCATCAAATTGGGATACTTGATTAAGCCGACATAAGTCATTGCAAAACCTCCAACTCCCATCAGGCTTATTAACCAATACAATTGGGCTGGACCAGGGACTATAACTTTTGTGTATTACTCCTAGTTCCAGGATACGCTTGATTTCAAGTTCCACCTCAATTTCCTTTGCCTCGGGAAGTCGATAGGGCCGCTCTCTAACGATAACCCCGGGTGCTGTCACTATGTCATGCACAATCAGAGAGGTCCTTCCGGGTTTTTCACTCGCCACCTCCGGTATGGACAGGATAGCTGCTTCCAGCTCCCATCTCTTGTAACTCTGTACCAAGTTCACATAATAGATCCGCTCGGTCGATGATTGGGTTGTTTCACCAAATCAAGTCCTTTCCTCTCCTTAATTTCATAAGGTCTTTGCCAGTGGGCAATTAATTTGGAGTGGGAGGTAGGAACTAAGACCATGACACGATCTCCCGGGTGGAATTCTTGGAGGATTGTACCATAATTATAACAGGCTCATGCTGCTTGTGCTTTTTCTTAGTGACTTTTTAGAACAGGTCTAATTTTTCCAAATCGATCGCATAACTGTGCGATTATACTCTAATATATTGGCAGAGGGAAGGGCCTCTCCTTATCCTTTCAAAATATCTAATAATCCCTGAGGTTGTCGCCCATATAATAATTCAAAAGGCAAAAAATTCCATAGACGCTTGTGGGACTTCCCGATGGGCAGAGTACAAGGGGGAGGAGCTGATCCCAGTTCCTCCAGTCCTTGCTGACCACTTTGCGAAGCATTTGCTGGAGAGTCTGATTAAACCTCTCCACTAGACCATCAGTTTGAGGATGATACACTGCGGCTTTATTTTAAGAAACTTGGCAACTTCTCTGAACATCTCCGAGGTGAATGGCGTCCCTTGATCCATAAAGACCTCTTTAGGAATGCCAACACACGCAAAGACCCCCCTACAAGTTCCCGTGCGATTATTTTCGACGTGGCTGAGCACAGGAGAACAGCCTCAGGATATCGAGTAGCATAATCAACGAGGACTAATATATATTTATGTCCTTGGGATGAGGGCTCTAAGAGTCCTACAATCTCGACCCCAATTCTCTCAAAGGGAACATCAATTAAGGGAAGGAGAATGAGAGGAGCACCGTCCCTCTTAAGAATTTGCTGTAATTGAGTCTGGGCAAGAGACGCAAAAACAGCGAACCTTCTCATTAATTCCCGGCCAAAAAAATCTGAACCTAATCTGCTGTAATGTTTTTTCGGTGCCCAAATGGCCTCCTAGGAGGTGGGCGTGTGCTAATTTATAGACTTGCTGCCAGTAAGTTCATGGTATTGATAGCTTTTTCACCTCCCCCCCATGCACAGCTAATCAATATAACTGGTCGTTTTCTATCACAAAGTGAGGACCCTGTGGCATGGGCTGATGAGTGTGTTGGCCATTGACAAGTAATGCTGCATTTTTAGCATGTTTCAGGGGGGAGTCATTCCACTGCTCCCTTATGAAAGCGCGTTTCTCTGAACTGAAAGTGTATTTCAGAGAGAAGGTCCAGTCTGACCTCAAGGGGCGAGGATTCCTCCCGGCACTTTGAGGTGCGGGTTGATGACGTGTCCACCTGCGACAGCCCAGGAATCTCCACGTCTGCCTCTTGGCCTTCCATATCTCTCTCCGCTGGCTGTTTACACGGCGTGGAGACAACTGGAGTCAAGTCATCCCTGTCTATAGCTAGGCCCAAGGTTTTCTCGGGAGTAGTAATTGGTACACCAGTTTTATTATCCGACCAGTCCCTCCTGAGAATCACAGTGAAAGTTGGATGCTGGAGGACTGCCATTGGTAAAAAAAAAATTTTTTTTTTCCAGCGATCCTCCATAGCTAATGAAACATCGGGCAGTTATATATTTACAGGTTTCCCCATGTACACAGGTGATACTGATTGTTGTTTTTCTCCACTGTCCTGGTAGTACATATCGGCGAGGAACAATGGAAATGTTACTACCAGTATCATGAACGCTTCTACTTTATATCCATTAACTGTCACCACTCCTGTATGTGTTAGCGTAGGGGGTTGACAAGTGCACATAAACCGGCTCTCCCCATCCACCTGCATCCCTCCTCGTCCCCCAACAGTTTGTTTGCCCTGAGGCCCGGGAACTTTGGAACAGGCTCTGGTTTATATGAAAGAGACCTAATTTGTGTGACGGAATCCCCACGGATTCCACTAGAGGACCGTTCTGCTCCCTCCGATTGTGAGGCTGATTTAGGATTTTCCAGGAGCTTTATAAGCTCCTCCCTCCATGGTGTGGAATTCTCCCCAGGTCGGCTGGGCAACATGCTTGGGGAGTCATTTTAATAACAAAAAGCAGGCAACCTGCTGCACTATTTGGAAGACTGTCAGCTCAAATGGCCTTTGCCAATGGCATGTTTGTTCCCACAGAGCTTCTGCCTGCTCCCGGTTAGATCGCTCTGGATCTAACTCCCAGTTTTTTAAGATCCTTGCCTGCTGGCCTGGGGAAAGCCCATATTTATCTGGGATCTTAACCCCAATGGGTGTCTCGGCTCTCTCCTCCGAGAGAACATAATGAGCCCCCTTAGTTTCCTCCATAGGAACCAGCACACGTCTGTAAATCTCATCCATAATCTTCCTTTCTTGAGAAAATACTAGCCCGGTTTCGTATTTAGGAAGCGGAGTCTGCACCAAGTTACTCCTGACCCCCAAACTAACTTCCCACCAGGAAATTCATCCCCCTTTTTTTTTTTTGGGAACCACCATCCTGCCGACTATGCCACTGTAATAAGTGAGTCTCCAGACATTAAAGGTTTGGGTCAGCCACCCATATATTTGCCGGCTGCGAAGTTTTTGAAATATTTTGAAAAGGGATGTTCACAAGACTGAGTCCAAAACAGAACTGATTATTTGGAGTTAAGATGGTGGTTTTAAGGGCTGGGAAAGGAAGTGATGTCGTCGGAGGTGCTGGAGCTGAAAGTGATGTCGTCGGAGGCACCGGAGCCTGATGAGATTTCCCGGGAATGGTCTGCAAGAAACTGAGTGAGACAGTCGGCACACTCTGCCACCCCCTTGTCTGGTGTAGTATTACAGTTCCCCAGGCCCTTTAGCTGTCTCCTAAATGCACGTGTGTGACAGTTCTTATTTGTGTTACTACCCTCTGTCATCCTCTGCATTTAACTTCTGGATAAGTTTTAATAGTGTAAGAAGGTAAAATAACTCTTCTGGAATAATAACAAAAAATGCTTTTTTTGAAAGTCTTTGGCTCCTTATTTTAAAGTTTGGTTTGATGTTTGTTTTTTTTTTTTTGTTTTACTTGCTAGTTTCGCGGTGAGCCACGTACATACACTCGTTTTAGCCTGGCCCAGCAGATGGATGGAGACCATAGCCAAGTAGAAATGAAACTAGGAAATTCCGAGATGGAAGAAGAAGTGGGAAACTCCTTTGGAGACACTACAACCACCCGCATTAAACAGAGAAATAATCCAAGGAGCACTTGTTTTATGATCATAGGGACTTTGCTTGTTTTTCTCATTGGTGAGTTCTTTTACAATTTTACTTTGTGTTATATCTTAACCCTGAGATCTTATTGTGCCACTTTCAGTCCAAAAATGTTATCCTAATGTGTCTTAAACCTGTTGATGTGGAGAGTGGGTGGGAGTTAAGGTGTGTTTTTTTAAATGGGATCTGGGACAATCCCAATACTAATGGAGTGCATGACAAGAACTAGCCTTATAGGGAGCCAACCTGCTGCAGGGTACATCACTGCATTGTTTAATATTGAGATCAAGATTACTCATTAACTTTGGAAGTATCCAAAGAAGATCATAGAATGGTTGAATAGTTTACTGTCAAATAATGCAAAGAGTATGCAACATGTGTTTCGCCATAATTCTGGGCTCATCAGGCTTACACACTTGCTGCTTCTTGCAACTGAAAGAGGGCACCGTGGCGGATGTTTGGTGACTTGCAGATTCAGACAGCCATGAATGTAATTACCACGATGTACGTGCTGTCAAATAAACTAACCAGACGCTGTGGCGCAAAGTAAAGAGGCTTTGCCTCTGACACTGATGTCTGATTCTCCGAGAGGGGGTGCAGTTGTGTGTGTGTGTATGTGTGTGTTATATATATATATATATATATATATATATATATATATATATAACACACACAATGGTCTCATTTTGTCCTTGCTTATTTTATTAAGTCAAAATTTTATTTTATTTTTATTTATTTTTTTTTTTTTGTTTAAATATGGAATAAACGGTGATTGATGCAAATTGCTTTGTCAGTTTCAAGTTATTTGAGACAATTGTGGGTGGCAATTTTCTTTGGAGGGGTACCAACAAATTTGTCCTTGTCCTTGCCTTGTACATCCATTAACTTTGGCCACCAAGCTTATACTCTCTTAAGCCTCATGTAGCCATTGCTTCCCTAAGTCCATGGGCTGTTTTTCCCTGTGTGGTTTTAAGGAGAAGCACGGTTTATAGACACTTTGACAATAATTTCAAATTGAAGACATTGTAATCGGTTATAAGACTGGTTCCATGATGTAGCTTGACCAAATGTATGTTGTGGTGGCAAAGTATTTGGCTATAGGTACATTTGCTGTTTCCTCATGACATTTATTATTCAGGACAGGCAGTGCAACTCTGATGAAATGGTGTCATGATAGCATAGTTGCTAACAGTGCTGATTGGGCAGATGCCTTTAATTTATCTGAGGGTTTCATATTAAAAGTACATAATTAAATATGGCCTGAATTCTGGGGCCTACATTTACTGTACACATGTACCCATGCATGATGTATAAAACTAGCAATACAACTAATATCGTGTTTTCTGTTGAACCATTTTGTTAAAATTTCATACAGGCTAAACCCAGATTGGTTTGTTGCTTACATTAGTAAAAAGTTTTATGTTAATGAGCTATCAGTGTCTGAATTGAATAGCTTTGAATGGATGAATTGTCTTTTGAACCTTTTTTCATCAGTTGCTTGCAAAACTTTGTATGTGCACTTTTCTCATAGGTAAGGAAAAGGCAAGGAAAGTGTTAACGTGCTTATACGTAGATGGTCCACACACTCTTGCTTGAGCCAATTGTGCAATTGTGGGGAAATATTTTTATCAGTGTGGTTTGGCCTTTTATGAATAAAAATTTGCCACAGATTTTATATGGCAGATTTCTCCTTTTCTTTTTATTCTGCAGCAGCATTGTTGTGTATAACAATCGTACTGTTACTTGCAGAGTAATGGATAGATCGCCATGTTAAGTTGGGTGCTAAGGGAGTGCACCAAAACTGCTCAGATTTTTGTATTATGAAACACTAGGGTCAATTTAAAAAATCCCATGTCAAAATGTTAATCTGTGGTGCCACATGTCACACCTGTGTTTTATTTTAATTAAGGCTATTTACAAACATTTTTCTACTGAATATCACAATTTTATAAAAGGAGGTAATAGCTATGGATTCATGGTACATTGTTTCAACATTGTCATTGCAATGTGTGCATCTCAAGTCATGCTATGTCACGTTAGGGAAATAAAATCATACATTTCATGCTACAACGTTTTGATGCTTGATATTAGAGGTCCACTAAAATGGTTTTTATTTTACATGAGTAATATACAAGACAATTCACTTGATATAATTGAAGTATATTGTTTGATAGTGAGTATGTGTCCTTCAACTGAAGGTCTGAAAATACTGTCATATACAGAAACTTTTTTAAAGAGTGGGTCGAGGTGGTAGGATGAAAGATGCAAAAGCTTATAATAAGGACAGGTGTGGTTGTTTTTGTGTTTTTTTATTTTTTTTTTTTCTGGTCCTAAGCATTTCAGATAATACTCAGTTTATTTTTTGTTTTAGTGTTTTTTACTGCATATTAGCAGACCCAACATACACTGTATCATTGTATCAGAAGATGTTTATCTTGAGAAACTTCATTCTTGAAAAAGTTGCGTCTTTTATTTTATTTAATTTTTTTAACAACATTTTTTTATTTTTACAGGATTTTTGATTGGCTACTTAGCATTTCGAGGCAAGGTTGATATTACAAACAATATTTGTTCTTATGGAACTACTGTGCCATCTTGTCAAACTACTCAGTCAGATTCAGAAGATATTCCTGAAGCAATTAATAATGACGTTCCACAAGTGTTGAGTTTGGCTGAACTGAAAGATCAGTTTACTACTAAACTGCCAAGTTCCAATTATCGTGATCGTATTCAGTAAGTTTTTGTCTTTTTATTGAATATTGATGCAAAATTTGTCACATTTACAGCTTTAGTTAAATCGGGATTTCTTGTGAATGTGAAATTCCTTCATTCTCTTAAAGGAAGATAGCAGTTGATGGCCATGAGGCTGGATCTGACCGTGATGATCAGGTAGCAAGGTATATTACTGGGGAATTCAAGAACTATGGGTTGGACATTTGGAACAATGAACAGTATGTGACTCTTCAGCAAAGTGGAAGGTTAGTGTTGATGACCTTTGAGATTTCTAATCCAATATTTTGAAAAAGTGTGACATTCAATTAAATACCTTTTTGTTGTATTTTTTGCCTTATTTTCTTATATGAACAGTGACAATAAAGTGACTATTCTGGAAAATGGTGTACCAGCAGAATCTCACATTACAGCCCGATACTTGGCTTATAGTGCTTCTGGGAGTGTCACGGTAAAACCTAAAGATTTTGTTTTCTTATGTCACTATTAGATGTTTCTAGTGGTCCTAAATAAGTGTGTGTGTGTGAAGTGGGAGATTTTTAACTTTGTATGTTGACTTGCATCTGACTGGCTTTATGTATTGCATATCAATATATAGTAGTTTTTGGGGATGAAATTTGTTTTTCTATATATTTTAAATTCAGTTTGCAAGGAGTTTTTATGTCTTCCAAGCTTGAAAAGAAAATGAGATGTTCTTATTAACCATTTATCTGTTTTTGTTTATAGAACAATTTATTTTCTTTTATAGGGCAAATTGGTTTATGCAAATTATGGAAGAAAGGATGATTTTAATGAGCTGAAGGAAAGAAATATTGCAGTCAATGGAACAGTTGTTTTAGTCAGAGATGGCAAAATTAGTCTTGCAGAAAAAGTGAGTGGTATTGTTATTTTAGATGGTTTAAATGTAAAGCATGTGCAAAGTAAATTAAGTTATTAGTAGGAATGTTCCAATCGAGTTTTTCTAAGGCTGACACTGATCACAGAATTGATCAGCCAATACTGATTCAGATTTATTGTGTTCTCTTTCTTTCTTTCTTTCTCTCTCTCTCTCCCACCCCCCATACACACCCCCCCATTTAAACTTTATGCACTGGCCTCCAGCGTAGCCAAATACATAGAAACATTATGTTCTATATTAAAATCTATTTTTGTAATTAAACTATAGAACACAGTAGTTTACACTACAGTGGCAAACACCTTCATAGTGGAAGGATAGGGCAGAGAGCGTGCACAGGACATTATCTCCCCCGGATCGCTAGAAGACTTGTTGGTCTTTGTTTTTATATTGCAGGAAGTTTATTGTTTTTTTTGGAAAAAAAAACAAAAAACACACTTGCACAAATATCATAATAGCTTAAATAAAGGGGCACTGCAACTAAATTATTGTTTATATTTTTGTGATCAGCCCATTTACCAATCAGTCTCTTTTATTGAAAATTGGCTGATCGATTGGACCGTCCCTGTTTATTAGCACTGTTGTAAATTGATTTTTTTGCTGACTGCGTTACACTAAAGCTGTGTCCATTTATAAATTTATACTGTATATATGGTATATTTTCCTAATCATTTTTCCCCACCAGAAAAATATATACACTGATGAGAATTTCACAGTGTAACATCTTAAAAAGCATGTTCCATATGTATGTATTTGGAGCATTGGTGTGCAATTGTCATACCCTTGTAGAGTAAGTAATGGACATCCCATTTAAGATGCATGTTCACCTTCAAGTCTATTGTTCAATGCATATAAACGTGTTATGTAACTGGTAATCTTCTACAGTAAGCAGTAACACATCTGCAAAGGTTAAATCTTCTTTATCTTCATTAGCAAATTTGTGTAGAGTAATATTTTTAATCCTCTAAAAAATGTTATTTATCTGTTTTTAATACATATATATATATTTTTTTTTTTTTAGGTTGCTTTTGCAGAAAGTGCAAACGCTGTTGCTGTTTTGATATACAGGGATCGAAAAGACTATCCAAATCTTAGTAAAGGAGATGACTTCTTTGGGCATGTAGGTGTTGATTGTTGTGCTGGTACATATTCAAATCCATGCTTCCATACCTTGTCACATGATACCTTGTCACGTCAACACTTGGTGTGAAACATTTACTGCCTGAATTAGTCCACATAAATAAAATTACTTTTTGAATCGATTGATTGATCAAACTGAATTGAAAAAGGGAAACGCTGGTTATATCTGATGCTGAAGTGATTTAGTCTTCTGGTTCAAATCCCATACCTTTTTGTTTGTGTGTGTGTGTTTGTGTGTGTTCGTGTGTGGATTTTTCTCTAGATAATTTGTGATTTGGGAGGAAAATGTTGATTTATTTGGAGATTGGCCTAGCAATTGTTGTGGGGCCCATGATGAACTGATTTCTTTTCTATGAATAGTTTATTCCAGTGCAGCAAAGATAAGTATCAGTCTCCAGTGATCTTTAATTGGGTTAAATTAGAATGTTATGATAAATACATAAATGTTATAGAATTGTTTTTGTTGTGTCTACATAACTATATTTACATTTGTACGTACATATGTAAAGCTCAAGTTAAACTCCGGTGAGATGTAATTATTAACTCTTGGTACAGTGGAACCTCGGGTCACGAATGTCTCGGAACACGTACAAATCGGGTTACGACCAAAAGTTTTCAAAACTTTTGCATCTGCTCATGACCACACACTCGGGTGACGAACAAGCCAGTTTCCCTTCCGTTCTGTACACGCCAATCATTTCCACACGTATTCAGTCTCTCCCTGTGCATTCGCTGTGAACTCTTTGTGCTCTATTTCATTTCCCTTCTGGTTCGTACGTGCCGGTGATTTAAGCACGTGTTCAGTCTCTCGATGTACAAGTACATCTTGGTCAGACATGCATCGCGCATAGGGACTTTACCTCAAAACTGTAATCTCCTCTCCACCCAGTTCCTCCTCGCTTCCTTCATGCCAGAACTCCACTCATGCAAGGTTAGTTTTCTTGGTTGTTTATGGTTAGTTTTTGTATAAATTACAGATTTTTCAAATGTTAATTTTTTTTTCCCTGTGCTTAAAACCTCATTTAAAAAAAAGTGTTTACATCGATCAATTCGTAAGGCTATATAGCGTGAACTCCTACAGTGTTAGTTTTCTCTGTTCAATGTTTTCTCAGTGTTATTCAATGTTTTTACATTTAGTTTACGATTACACTGCATTCTATGGTATAATTAACTATTTTTGTGCTTAAAAATCTTTTAAAAAATATATATTGACATAAAGCTTGTACGGTCCGGAACGGATTAATTGTATTTATGTACAATCCTAAGGGGAGGGAAATTTACTTTGGTTCCACTGTACATTATTCTGCTGCCACCTAGTGGATGAAATAACAAGCTGCATAATGAATGTTTCAATGCGTTCGTCCACTTTTTTGTTGGTGTATGGTAATTCATCAATATTCATTAGTGGGGCAGAGCCTGAGCACCAAAAACACACAGTAGCAAACAAAGCTGTTAAGCCAGTTTTAGAAACTGAACCTTTGCACAATTTGGTATCGGGCTCTACATGCTGCGTAAAGCAAGTTCTAAGGTACATCTGGATTTCAATACCAATAAAGAGACTAAGTGGGATGGCAAGTCAGCATGACATTGCTACATCACCTATGCTGTCATTTGTGGACCTTTTGCTTGTTTTGATCTGATGTGCAGAATTTCATATTCAAGTGTGAAAAAATATTATGGCTAGGTATATACATGTCCCAATTAAATTTATAATGCAAGTGTGCCTAATTTGTGACTGCATCAGCTCAAGATGGAAGAGCTGGAAAAATTTCAGTTGCGCCTGAACTGAAACCTAATCTTTATTTTAAAATCTGTAATGTTAGATTTTACATATTTTTAATTGTGTAGTTTTTATGTGTAGCAAAGGTTTTTATAAGACGTAAAAGCCATATAATTTTCATGCAGTAGTGAAAATATACACCCATTGTCATGTTATTTTCTATGCTGTCTTTGCCTAATGTAGAATTTCTTCAGTTGAGCTTATTCAAGCAGCATAAAGTACAAAGCAGTTTTTAAAACTGGTTGAGGCATTGCAGGGGACATTTATTCTCTCATGAATAAACTATGCAGATAGGACATCCTATTGTGTGACAGTACTTGCATACTGCTTGAAGTTGTCAAAAGTACAAACTTGTCTGCTAGAAGCAAACAAAACAGTTGCATCACAAGTATAAAGTATTTACCTTGAAGCCATTACATGTGATAGTCAGGGCCCAGAATTCCTTTACACATGCCATGTTGCTTACAGAGGATGCAAAGAAAATATAAGTATGGTAGCAATTTTTACGTTATAAATAGATGGCATTCTGCTTGGAAGAGGTGGCAGCAATATATCATCTAGAACTATTAAAGAAACTTATCTTGGATACCTTTCTGGATTGGTGACTGGTCCAGAAATTATTACTTTGCAAAACCAAATTTGATAAGCAAGTTGGAAAAAAATGCATCCAAGATACTATCCCAAAGCTGTATTTGATTACTGTGTTTGATCTCCTAAAATCATAGTGGTTTCTAATTATTAAATACTTTTAAGTAGTAATATTTGATTAGAATTTTAAATTCCATCCAATGTGCTTATAATTGTTCATAATCTTTGCAGGTTCACTTTGGTTGTGGTGATCCTTATACTCCTGGCTTCCCATCTTTTAACCACACCCAGTTTCCTCCTGCTAAATCATCTGGATTACCTGGTATTCAAGCACAGTCCATTTCAGCTAATTTTGCTGAAACACTTCTCAAGTAAGTTTTTTTAATGTTTGTTTTAATACATATTGCTTTTTCTCTACTTAAACTAAGGATGATTGTTTTTATTTGTATATGTGCTTAGATAAACATATATTAATTGTTAGGAAAAGTAACTTGATGTGCCTATAACCTGTTGAAACAATTGTTTGACAATTCGGTATATATGTTGGGGCATTTAGTATTAAAATTTCTTACTAGTGTCCTAGACATAATACACAAGGACCTTGGACATTCAGGTTTTTCCTAAAAATGTTGCCTTATTTTTTTAATATTTTCTTTACTCCAGTAAAATGAATGGAGAACATGTACCCTCTGACTGGGAAGGAAGTTTCACATCATACAAGTTAACAGGAGATGACAGCTTAAAGGTCAAAGTAGAAGTTAACAATGTTTTTCTTGAAAAGAAGCTCTACAGTGTGTTTGGTGTCATTAAGGGCCTTGTTGATCCAGGTAGGAAGTGAACAAATTATATGCCCTAATTTACTCAGATCCTGTGTTTTATTCTGTATCCTAAGTTTGGAAAAAAAAAAGGTAAACAGATTACTCAAGGATGAATGCTTAAGAGAGTTTGGTCCTGTATATGAAATTTATGGAGCTTGCTGTTAAATTACACGTAACAAAATACAGTGTATAACCTTTCTATGATTCAACATTTTTTTTAAAACCAGATACACCCTATCTCTGAAAGATTATTAACCTTATACAAATATTGCATTTACATTGTTGCTTGATTTATATAAAAAAGTCACTTGAGGGAGAAATTCCTGTATGTATCTACTGGATCAAGTAGTACTGGCCAGCATTTCCTTCAGATATTGAGAGATAATGAACTTAAGTCAAATTTCAAAGTGAAGATTGTGTTCTGTCATAATTTTAACTTGTAATACAGGTAGATTAACTGAAATGGTTTCCTTTTCCTGTTTTAACTTATTTAAGATCTGCCCTGTACAAAATCTGTGTATTTGTATCAACATTGTATCATTAGGATAAATCTATTGTCTGCATTAAAGGTTTGCAGAAAAGTAGACTAAAGGGGGAAACTGCTGAAATGCAAAGAATGTATAGGTTCAGTACCCAAGGTGAAAAACATTAAAAATATTACATAAAAATATTAAGAACCTTTTTAATATTATGACAGAACGTAAGCCAGTGTAGCCTATCCATGTGAAATGACACATGGCCATTTAGATGTTTGGATACTTTCCAGTATTCTACATCATATATTTTATATTCTAGTATAAAATGGTGTGTGTTGAGGGGAAAAATTGTCTGTCTGACTTTTAGCTTTAATGTCCAGCTGTATTCAGAATACAAGACTTCAGACAACTCTATTGGAACCTGACTGCAATATCCTCCCCTCTCAATTTTTTTTCATGTATTTCTTTCCAGAGCGGTATGTTGTAGTTGGTGCTCAGAGAGATTCGTTTGGTCCTGGTGCTACAAAGTCTGCTGTAGGCACTGCTTTACTTTTGGAACTTTCCAGAGCATTATCAAGTTTGGTGAAAGGTAAGTAGTGTGTTCTGAGGTATCTGGATATATTTCGGCATGGTATTACTCAGAATATTTTTGTAATACATGTGAAAATCAATCATATTGAAGTACAAGTTAAGTTTAATCTGAACTGGTTGAATTTAAGCACATATACACTTTTTAACCTTCCCTATAGGTTTATATATTGGTTTCCTACATAGATTTTGTGTGGCTACACAATTAAGTTTACAGTATATTTTATACATATGTGCAGTAAAATTGGTTGTATAGATTGTTGTTTTAGGAAAGGCCTGATTAATATTTCATCAATTATCTTTTTCAGAGTATTTAATATATACTTAATGAATCTCACTAAAATTTTATTTTTTATGAAAGTCTGCCCTTTTTCCTGAAAAATATCTATTGCGCATTCGAACACTCTTGGATCTCAACTTTCATGCAGTTTTTTTTTTTTTTCCATACCTGAGCATGTTTGTCCGCATTTAACCACGCAAAGTCTAATTTCATTTGACTAGTGCAATTGCTCCATGCCAGACCTAAACCATGCCCTGGCCTGCATGGAAGAGGTGGGTAGCATTCATGAACTGTGTGATTGCTAGACGTGCCCAAGCATGGAAAACAGACATGACGTCAATGATGCAACATGTCTGATAGTCGATGCCTTTGGAGTTAAAAACAGGTTTTTTTTTTTTTTTCTCGCCTTACGCATGAACATGAATTGTAGCTGACAAGAAAAGCTGCAAATTCCTCCCCTAACATCCTTTGTCTTCATAAAAAGCGTCTCATATGTTCAGCACAATTAACAGCAAAATGCTGTGTTGCACACTTAATAAATCTGTAAGAGGGTAGAGTGTTACCCTGCCCTACATGACCCCAAAACAGCCATAAAATAAGTAAAAACCTGCATGCTGTCGCTCAACACGGTGATTACAAAATGTGCCTGGACCCAGAACATTAAGCGTGGTGCGAGTGCAGGCCAGTTGGGGACTAGGGAGGAAAGGCAGTCACGCTTGGGCACGGTAAAGAGCAAACATTCCTTGTGTTAGTACACCCTTAGAAATTCACAACAAATTTTGTCATTGATTGAGAAAAAATGTATACATTTTTAAAGCCTATTTAATGTCCTGCTTCCTGATTAACTTGGATTTTGAGCAGAAAGTCTAAAATGTAGTAGACCTATTGGATCATCATTGTATCCATGGCCAAAAGATTGATTTCAGCAAATGTGGATTAATCTAAGGAACTGGGGTGTTGGTTAAAAAGGTGTAGTCCATCTGCATCTCTCCATGCCTAAATAAGATTTTGCCTTGTATAAACAAGTGAGTCAATTTGAGTGGTAAAATGTGAAGGGGGGGAAATAACTACAAGTAAAATTCTGTTACAATGAACTGCCAGGGACCTAAAAAATATTTTGTTGTAATGAGATTCTATATTTGTTGCTATAGTGCTTTCTTTAACTTTCATCCAGGCGTTTGCAATCATTTCAATACCTTCTTTTGCGTTAATTTTAATCTTCTGTCTGCAAGTTATGCTCACAAGAATTTTTCTCAGCATTTTCTTGCAGTAATACACTTCCAGGGTGCGAATGATGCCCAAATCCAGTGGCTGAAACACTGCTGTGCAATTGGTTGGGAGGAATTCAACACGTGCATTATCTAAATGTGGAAGCATGTTGTGTGCAGCACAGTTATCAATCAGAAGCCGAATCATTGTTCTTCATATTGTGAGGTTTCTGAACACTTTTGGGATCTCCCACCACCCAACAAAAACGTCACGCTGAAGTGCGTCCCGAAGCACGATTGCCGCGTCTGTGTAAGATTGTTTGTCTGTTGCCAGGGCAGGGCAACAGCAGGCTCACAGCGGTGCGGTGAGGTGCCACAGAAGTAAATTCTAAAAGATCGGGTTGCACTATGTCTCTGTCTTACACCCCAAAACATGAGGCTGAGTCTCGGTACTTTAGCAAAACCAGCTTTATTCAGCTTAAAACCGGAACAGTATGGTTATTTATTGGAGTGGGATCTGTAAACAGACACAGCAGTCAGACTGGGTTGTGGCTAGGTTCCCTGCATTTACAATGTTCCTTGCATCACCCATCGAGATTTTTTTCTATTTTGCTTTGGTGAAGAGCCGCAGCACAGCTGTGAGCCTGCTGTTGCTCCGGGAATGGATAAACAGTCTTCCGCAGCTGCGGTGATCACACTTCAGGATGCTCTTCAGCGTGTTGTCCAGTTGGGGGAGGTCCCAAGAGTTTAGAAACCTCGCGTTTTCTTGAATGAGTGCCAAATTATTAGGAACGTTTCTTGAACAAGCATCACTTAACCACGTAAGAACTGCTTTTTCAACATCTTCAAATGCAGCAGTTTGCATACATTTGCAACCTGAAATTAATTTTTTTTTTTTTTGCTCGGTCTTTCAAGAAAGTTGAAATTGTCGATGGTGAAATTCCAAATTCACTGGCAACACCTTTTTTTTTTTTTCTTTTTGCCGCAATAGAGAGCTACGAAAAAAAATTTTTTCCTAATATGAACTGTTAATTGTTTTTTGTGTCTAAGGAGGATGACAATGAGTTACATTCCAATGGATGTTTTTCAAATGTTGACGAGCAATAAGCAAAAGGTATCACTGAAAACCACCGAACCGAAAACAGCAAAAAAACAGTATGAGGAAAGTTCGAAGAAAGATTTTTTTTTTTTTTTTTTTTTACAATGTTTCTGTTTGGGGATTGTGCACAACTGAGCTGTGACCACAGAACTAACTGCTCTGTGGATGATTCATTCAGGCATTTCAAGGCGTTTTGTGCACTTCGTTATAATGAAACGTGATTCCCGTAGACTCGTGTCATATGGGGAAATTGTCGGGACCATAAACGTAATGAAAATTACGTTGTAAAGATATTCGTTGTAATGGAATTTTACCTGTATATAGTTCAATTCTGCAAGCCTTTGGCTAATGGTTTCTCTAGTGTCTAGGTTTAAGCCTGTTAAGAATCTAATTTTGAAAGTTCCTTTCTGACTTTTTTGTCTTTCCATTTGTTGAGCTTTAGTTAAAAACCCTCTTCCATTCAAAGTGAGAAAACAGATGGAAGGAGGTTTACTCCCATTTAGTGAAGAAATGTTTACATTTTGTGACATTATATTCATCAATTTATTATTTAGACTATTGTGCTCTGTGCATAATAGATTGCATTGATAAGACAATGTTTAATTCTTCTTTATCTTGTATTCTGTCAGTAAAAGATTCTTCTAAAGAGAATGATTTCCACTTGCCCCTTCTTCTAAATTAAGATTACCCATAGAGAATATAAATCTTAATTTACTTAACGATTGGAGAAATATAGTTGTATATAATAAATCTGTTAAGCATTTTATGTAACATCACATTGACTAAGGTTTGTGAGCATTAAAATTATAACAGTTGTGTATACCAGACAAATGTGAAAAAAAAACAATATGGCTTCCTCTGACTACCCCAAGAGAACCTGAACATTCATTGTTTTACTAGGTATACTTCCCCAAGCTCCCAATTTCTCCATTCAGTTTATGTCAAAATTGTTTTCTACCTGACCAGGTTCTGCATCATACATTTTATTTCTTAAATTGAAAATTCATTCATTCTTCTTCTTAAAATGCAGATGGCTATAAACCTAAAAGAAGCATTGTTTTTGCAAGCTGGAGTGGTGGCGATTATGGGCATGTTGGGGCAACAGAATGGCTAGAGGCAAGTTTTTAAGGAAGTTGTTCCGACAGTCTTCACGTCACTGAATTTAATGGTATACTGTTCACATATGAATACAGCTCACCATTTACTAAAATGTATCTTTTGTCTCCTTAGGGTTTTATGTCCATGTTGCATTTAAAGGCCTTTGCTTACATAAACCTAGACAGCACAGTGCTGGGTAAGTACATTGTAAACAGTAGGTATGATATAGAGGAAAAATGCTCCTGAAATCAGTTTTTCATTCCTTAAATTACAAGGAATGTCTTTTTGTTTGCCACCATAGTACTTTATCGTATGAAAATTCCTTTGCTTTAGAATGAAGTGCAGAGGATATTAATGTACTAGTGCACAATAGCAAGTAGTAAATGAACTCTTGTCCGATACCAGGAAGCAGTTTAAATAATTATGGGTTGTGTTTAATTTTATTGCTATTTATAAATGAGTTTGTGAAACTTATTTCATTAAAAATTTTCCTTTAAGGATCCAAAAAATTTAAAGCTTCAGCCAGCCCTATGATGTATAGCCTTCTGAAAAATGTTTTGAAAGAGGTAAGAAAAGCTCTTTTTAAATTGTAGGTTTTGATATCTTTTGGATCTATTTCACATTGTAGTTAATAAGTGATGCATAAAATGCTAAGTATTTCTTAACCCAGATCAGTAAATACTGTATGTGAAATAGTCAGTCTGTCTTGGTTGTTCAACATGGCTTTTATTTAACTGAGCCTAAACATAAGTATTAGTTAACACTGTGCTATACTGAGTTTGTTTGCAAGTTGGAAATATTTTTCCTTTAATCTAATCTAAAGAGATATTCCCCTTGCACCATATCAAGGGTAGCATACTTCTGGGAAGCGATTTATAACACTGTTTTCACAAAAGACCATTTTATGTCCTTTCCTAACACATTCCTTTTGTAATCTTAGTTGGTTGTTGGAATTCCAAGCTAAATCAAATGATAATGCCAGTTGGTTGAATAACTGTAAATACATTGTACTTCTGTTTTAAGACTCTATTCTATTTTAAGATTGGTTGATCACATAAGTAGTTACATGTTACTTTTTCAGAGTTTCTTTTAAGAAACCTTCCTCTATTCATCTGTGATTAACAGGTAAAATTTCCTGGTGAGCTTTCAGTATACCAGAAGTATGCTGAATCAGATGATTGGGAGAGCCAAATGTAAGTTTGTATTGATATTGTGAAATGCATTTGTTTTCTATTTCCATATAGTTGGAATTTCTCCCTTATTTTATTTGTATTTTTAAATGACTGGTTTAAAATAGTTAATGTCTTCTGCTAAAAATCAACAGGGGATATTTAAGCACTAATTTGCTGATTAGGGTTGTGGCTAGAAATCTTCCTATAGTGGTGTTTTTTCATGTTTGCTTACTATGCAATCCCTTATCAAGTCACAAGATGGAGTAGAGTAGAAGGCTATGAAAGAAAAACATTATGTACATCACCTTTAGCAGTCTTTCTGTCCACCACTGTATGTTGCGGGTAGAAACACATTTGACACATTTGCAAAACAGATGCCGCTGAGGTGCAAGAGAGTTTAAAGTGGCCCGGCATTACGAATATTTTCATAGGCTTCAGTGATTCTAGTCTTGAGCTGTAGGAGATGGTTCTTTGTGAATGAGAGCTGACTACCAATGAGCTATGACCTGGAAGTGCAATGCATGTAATGCAGTGATAAGAAATAAGGACTTTGTAGACTGAAGAGAGGATAATATGTCAGATGTCTTGTGTTTTAAGTACTATGATAGAATGGGGGAAAAAGATTAGTGATAGTGTTGAACTTCCCGTACTTGTAAACCTTTTGCAGATGCCCCTGCTCTATCCTGTAGCACATTATTGGCTGTCCAGAAAGGGTAAGCTTGCAATACTGTGAAACTGTATTACAAAGTCGTTACACAGTCCCATATATATTTTTTTTTTTTCCCCAGTCCCATATTTTTCATTTTCTGAAAAACCTATGGGCCCAGAAGGAGGTTTTAAAGTGGTTGTAAACCCTTAAGGGACAATATTCTTCTTTTAACCCTACACCCACCTCCCAATCACTCCCCCGTAACTTTTAAATCTGTTTCCCTTTTTAATGAGTTTCAAAGTTGTATGCTAAACTTTGATTTGCATGTGATTTTACATTTTGCCAAACTGAGAAAGAATATCCTGCTGTTTCACTCAACTACTCATTTTGTGATTTTGCACAACAGAGCAATCTTGGGCAGCAGATCAAGGAATGTGGAAGTTTAGTCTGTTAGTCAAACGTGCAGATAAGATTTTCTTTGCACTGTGTACTTTTTTTAGCACAATTGTACAACTGCATATCGTTAATATCAATAGCATATCAGACTGAAACCGGTGTGGTGTGGTTTTTGCATATGCCCAGGCTTTGCTGTTCAGAATATGGTAAAAAAATGACTTGGGACAGAGAAACTTTTACTACAACATCAGCGTTGAATGAGTTAACACTAGAATCCCTGATGCCTTCAAAAATGCTCATAATCCCGGGCCACCTTAAATTTCTTTGCACCTCTCCATTACCATCTTTTGTTCTGTAAATGTGGCAATCGGCACAAGCAGCCTGCTATGCCATCCCCCCACCGCCGCCGCTCTACTCTTGGTGGGGTTTGGGAGTTCTCCCAGCTCAAAGCTCTTTATTTGCTATTTGCGTGTAAGGTGCCTGGAATCATATAGGGTAAATATATCGTTCTTTGGAACAACTGCATTTCATGTGTGTTCCGTGTCTACAATGAGCTATGTAAATGTAGGATGGTGGGAAATGCAAGAAATGTTGAACAGATAGCTAAAACTTTTTTTCAATGTTGTTGTACTAGTGACAAAAATTTGGCAAAGTGTATAATGTATGAAGACTGAAGTCTAAATATCAACCACTTTCACAGAAGGTACACATTTAACAAAACAAGTGCACTTTTATTCAAGAATATAACCAAAGAAAATTTTAATTGGGTTAGGGTATGACGCTGACTAAGAACTGCTGACTCAATCAAGAGATCGTGGGTTCAATTCCAGCTGCTTCTCAGAATTATTGTTTTGAGTAGTGAGCTGATCTTATTATTACTACTATACAATAAAAACATACATTTGATTTGACTCTAACAGCTGGTGTAAATTTTTATCGAACTTTTAATGGTTAGCGCGTGTGTGTGGTGTGTTTTTTATTTATTTATTTATTTATTTTTTTAGATTTATTTTCTCAGTCATGTTTACGCTCCCCCCTGATCTGACACTGCTGTTTCCAAGTAAAGGTGTGCTATAATGGAGGTGAACTTATATGCAAATGAGGGTTCTACATAAGAGAAAAAGGACAGAAGCCCTTCCCGCAAAGAATGTCCACTCACACGTAACAATGCAGCTGCACCAGGCATAAAGGTGAAAGATGGCATCGTTTGGATGCAGCAACAGGTTGGCAGTCCTCCTGCCAGTCAATCTGCCACACGCATATGCTTTAAGGAAACAGCAGGGCTTTCAGAGCTTGCCAACATATCATGAACAGTTCATTTGTGATTGCTTCTTAATGGTCTTTATATGAAAAACATATGTTACTATATTTACTTCCTGTAGCATAAGGCCACAAGTAGACTGCAGAGCTTCCTGTGTTTGATCGACATGGGCATGCTGACAAAATACATGTACAATGCCACTCCTTATACAGGAAAAGAACAGTTAAGAAATGTGTGACAGCAGATTCTACCTGCAGCTATACATTCTTTGGTATGTGAGCAAATCTCCATGCTAGTGTTTAGATCTGACTGTGTATGTGCCCCAAAAAAGAAATCTGCGTACCATTGCTCGCATACTGAAGTGCAAGCATGGCACTGCCAGATCTAAACACTAGTGTGAAGAGTTACTTGCTTACTGACGTGTCTCTCTAGCTGCAGGTGGAAACTGCCATCATTTTTTCATAATTGCTTATTTCCTGAATAAGGAGTGGCATTGCACGAGTACTTTGTCAGCATGCCCATGTTGATCAAACACAGGAAGCTCTGTAGCCTACTTGTTGACTTTACGCTGTAGAAGGGTAAGTAAATAAGCATAATTAAACAACATTTAATGTGGCGTTTTATATAAGTAACAACATACATTTTTTCATATAAAGAACATCAAGAAACATAATCACAAACGGAAATTTGCACGATACCTTGGCGATCTATGCAAGCTCTGCTCTTTCGTTGAAGGACATGCGTGTGGCAGATTAACTGGCAGGATGTTGCTGCAGCCATACAATGCCATCTTTCGCCTTTACGCCTAGTGCAGCTGTGTTATACGTGAGTGGACGTTTCTTGCGGGGAGGGCTTCTGTTCTTTCTTGGTTGCAGAATCCTCCTCGGAGTTCACATCTGCTATAGCACGTCTTTATTTGAAAACTGCAGCATCAGATCAGGGAGAGCATGAATATGACTGAGAGAATAAAACTGAATTTAAAATAATAATAAAAAAAAAAACACTAACCTTTACGAGTACCGTAAATCAAACGTATTTTTTTATTGTATAATAGTAACAATAAGAGCAGCTCACTTCTCAAAATGGTAATTCTGAGAAGCGGCCGGAATCGAACCCGCGACCTCTTGATTGAGTCAGCAGTTCTTACCTACTGCACCACCCAATCAGTCCTGTCATCTAACCAGATTTCATTTTCTTCACTTATATTCACTTGAATAAAAGCACACTTGTTTTGTTATACATGTACCTTTTTGACTGGTTTTTCATTTGATATTTGGACTTAAGTCTTTACACATTATACACTTTGTCATTAGTACCATAACATGAACACCTACATAAAACAGAAGCTTTTTTCAACATTTCTTGCATTTCCTGTCATCCTGTATTTACATAGATCATTGTAGACCCAGAACACACGTGAAATGAATGTGTTCGAAATAACAATATATTATTTACCTTATACAATTCAAGGTAATATTAACGCACAGATAAAGAGCCTTGAGATGGGAGAACTTCCCTCCCAGAGTTGAGCTGTGGTGGAGAGAGATGGGATAGCTGGCTGCTTGCTGATCGACACATTTACAAAACAAAAGACGCTAATGAAGAGGTGCAAAGGAATGTAACACTAGAGTTACCAGAGCCTATGAAAAAAACTTGTAGATCCGGCCCACCTTAAATCCGTTCACACCTCTCCGCCAGCATCCTTTGTCCTCTAAATGTGCCAATTTAAAGAGAAGCTGCAAGCAACTGGCTATTCCATCCCCCGACCGACTTGGAACATGCACAAACTTCTCCCAGCTCGTGCCTTGATTGATTATCTGGGAGTGGAGTTTTAGAGTGGAAATAATGATTATTTGGAACACATGGATTTCATGTTTGTTCCATTTTCTACAGTAATCTGTGTAAACACATTTGTAAAACAGAAACATTTTTCATATTTTAGTAGTAAATGACAAAATGTAGGCATAAAAAAAAATGCACTGAATAACAACCTGATCTGACTCTAAGTAACAGCGTTAGCATACATTCACACCCGATCTGACGCTGTTTGTTTTCAAATATTGCATTAGTGCGATGATGTTTTCACATATATTGTCTTTCACAGCATAGAGAGAAGTGTGTACATTGTAACAGGTACGCACGTTGTAAATGTAGGAAGGACGATCCTTGCGTGTGTGTGAACTGTTAACATTTGAATCTGATGATTGCATATAGCGCTGAACTTACTGCTCTGTACTATACTATCCTTTGCATGTCCTGGAGTGCAAAAGAAATGGCATACAGCAACATGTGAAGTCTGGCAAGATTGGGGAAAAATTGCGGTCACTGATTACCAAACCGCATGATGAAAGAAAGAGACAATATATGTGAAAACCTCATCTCAATAATGCAATACTATGTGAAAACAATCCGCGTCAGATCGGGTCGAATGTACACCTGATCTGCCGCTGTTCGTTTTCAAATAATATTGCATGTACTGTGCGTTGATCCTGCAGCACGGAATAAGCGCACGCCTTCTGTAACAGCACCAGCGTACATTCAAACCCGATCTGACGCTGTTTGTTTTCAAATATTGCATTAGTGCAAAAACGTCCACTCACATATGAACAACTTAGCTGCACCTGGTGGGGAGAGCTTCTGTTTTCTCTGATCTGAGTTCACCTCTGTTATAGCGCATCTTTATTTGAAAACGACGTCTGATCGGAAGGGGTGGGGTTGGGTGTCTGGAAGCTTGAACAGCTGCACCAGGCGTAAAGGAGAAAGATGGCACCATTTGAATACAGGACGAAGTCCGGCATCATCCTACCAATCACCTGTCCTTCAAAAAAACAGCACAGCTTAAAGAGCTCGCCAATGCTACACCGTCCAGATCTAAACACTAGCATGGTGTATGTGCCCAAAAAAAGTCTAACTGCATTCTCGTACCATTGCTCGCTTACTAAAGCGTCAGCAGGTATTTTTCGTAGCATTACATGTGTAATTTCTGAGCATGCCCTTGACGATTTAAACAGAGGAAGCTCTGCAGTATACTTGTGCCTTTATGCTGTAGGAAGATAAGTAAGTAAGTAAATAAAGTAAAACTTAAAAAACGCTATACATTTACAGCGCCTGTTAGACGCAAATCAAATGTATGCTTTTATTGTATAAGATTAACTATAAGAACAGCTCACTACTCAAAACATTTTATTTTGGGAGACATTAAGACTTGAACCCAGAACCTTCTGAATTGGAGTCCGCAGCTCTAACCAATATACTGCCCGAAAAGTCAGGTCAACAGGCAACACTAATCTGATTTATTTTTCTTCATAGTCTTGGGGGGGGGGAAAAAAGTGCATTTGTTCTGTTATACTTGTATCTTTTGTGAAAGTGTTTCTTTAATATTTGGAATTCAGGCTTCACACATTATACACTTCATGTCTACATTTTGTCAATTACTAAAACATGAAAAATGTTTTAACGATGTGTTTACTGTGATCGTTGTAGACACGGAACACACATGAAATGCAAGTGTTCCAAATAACGATAGTATTTACAAAAGGTGTAATTTTGCTTGACTTCTCACTCGATACAACTCTAAGCAACTGACAAGCAGGTAAATATACTTGAGCTAATAAAACTGTGTGGTGCTGTGATAGCAGGCTGCTTGCTGTTTGGTGCTTATCAACACATTTTAAGGACAAAAAACACTGACGGCGAGGTGAGAAGCATTTTAAGGTGGGACGGATCTACGAGTTTTTTCGTAGGCTCTGGTAATTCTACTGTTAAGGTGGCCCGAGTTTGAGGTTTTTTTTCGTAGGCTTCAGAGATTCTAGTGTTAACTCTGAATCTCAAAATATTTCCACTGGTGGTATCTTTTATAATAAATACAAAGAAGTAGCATTCATGGTTCTAACCCAGCAAGGTGTAGTTGCTACAATTTATGTAATCTAGTCACACACAAAAAGAACATGTTCTTGACTAATGAAAGTAGAGATATTGGTACTTATCAGAGATATACTGTAGATAACAAATGGAACATTAGCTTTTCTGCCAACAATGACAAATGATCAACATTTTAACAATATCACAGTTGCTTTCTTTCCTTAACCCATCATGCAGGCATAGCTGGGTAATTCTGGGCACTTGAACTAGTTTGAAATAAATTCAAAAAGGAACAATTATTTTTACAGGGCAGAATTTTGAGTTTGTGTGTCTCTGTTTTAGTGGCAGCTAAATCGGGATATAGTGAATCTAAACCTGACAAAGGTGTTTCAGTGATGTACAGAGGAAGCCAATTTTTAATTGAAAGGTCATTCTGATTGTCCTTAATTTTGTAATTCTGATTGTCCATAAGTGTGTTTTGTATATGCCACAGCACACATTAAGCATGCTAGCAAAATGTCATCTGGCCTAAGCAATATGTGTTATAGGATGTCTGCAGCTGAAGGTAGTTTTACTGTGGGAGCCCACTTATTCATTCTGTATAATTTTCTTTAGTTACAAAATGTAACCTTTTAATCTTTTTATATATAAACATTTATGTAATGCTAAATCTGCAGTGATTTTTTTTTGAATATTTTTCAGAATTGTACCCATGTCAATGGATGATGCATCCTACCCATTCTTGGCTTATGCTGGAATCCCATCTATCTCTTTTAGCTTTACAGAGGTTAGTTATTTAGCTGAATATCTTTTGTCAAGTGCTAATTCATTAATGAATTTATTCCCTAGTGGAGCCATAAAACATTCAAAGTATATTGGTAATGGTCAAAGTTAGCATTTTAGTTTTTGTGAATTTTAATTTTTTTTTTTGT
The DNA here is from genome assembly GCF_016835505.1 of Polypterus senegalus. NCBI lineage: Eukaryota > Metazoa > Chordata > Cladistia > Polypteriformes > Polypteridae > Polypterus > Polypterus senegalus. The sequence goes on from NC_053154.1 coordinate 186,861,834, forward strand.
GTGTGTGTTTGTATGTTTTCATTTTAGAAGGATGATCGTAGCTATGACTTCTTTGGAACAAAACTCGATACATTATCACGGCTGATTAGTACATTAAATGAAGATGAAAAACTGAGACTGCTACTTGATTCTGCCATGAATGTGGCTGGACGGATGGTTCTGAAATTGACTCATGATAACCTATTAAGTTTGGATTGTGAGAGATACAGTAAAGTAGTGTCAGCATTTGTGGTCCGCTTCAATCGCTATATTAGAGAAGTAAAGGTAAGTGAAACTAAAATAGTGTGTCATCCCCCAATTCCCTTAATTTTTTCCCTTTAGCATTGCTTTTTTAAAAGTAGCTTTAATTATTCTGTAGATTGCATCCTGTTGCTTTCAAAGTAGTAGGTTTACTTGAAATTGCTAGTCATAAGCATTTAAATTTTGTTTTAGGCGGCAAATCTATCATCCCAGTGGCTGTCCTCTGCTAATGGCGACTACAAACGTGCTGTTGGATCACTAAAAAATGACGTAATTAACAGTGACTTAAATGAAAATAACATGGCTAAAGCCATTAATGACCGTATTATGAGGGTATGTATTTGTCAGTTTTACACATTTGATAGTATTAACATAGCTTAACTTAGAATATCTTGTATTTTCAAGAAAAAAACAATTTGTACTGCATTTTATTCTATTTTTAAACCTGCAGACATGAAGGTTAAAAATCCTTGAAATGATGGCATTATCACTTATCTAGATGAAACTACAAATTGATCTTGGTGAATTAGATGGCCAAGTGCCAATGCCTGGAACATTTATCGACTAAGAAAATTGGAATAGTAATAGATTTAGTAAATGTAAAAAGCTAGTAATTTTTTCCATGATGCCCTGACAGGTAATTCTATTTTGTTTTAAAATTAATTTTTATGGTTTTGTTTATTCCAGGTGGAACATCAGTTCCTTTCTCCCTATGTTTCAGCAAAGGATACTCCTTTCAGACATATTTTCAGTGGCGAAGGTGATCATACTGTACAAGCTTTGCTTGATAACCTGGATCTTTTGAAGAAAAACAAGGATGCCGTTAATGTTGATGTCATGAAAAACCAGCTTGCACTAGCCACTTGGACCATACAAGGAGTAGCTAATTCACTGTCTGGAGATGTTTGGAATTTAGACAATGAATTCTAACACATAATCCTTGCTTTGTATGTGTAAGGTTTCAGGTGTAACAATATTAGCACTGAGATTACTTTCAATCTAATATAAAAAATGTATTTTGGCGTTAAGTATTAGTAAAAGTGAAATGTTTATTAATGATGTTGTTCATTCTGAATGAACAGGTCTCTGGAATGAAATTCCAAAGAACAAAAGAACCTACACAAATTCTAAGTACATCTGTCTCACAAATCAGATCTTCTTTCCCTGAATTTTCCATGCTCGGTGCATGATATACTTTTAAACCTGCATTGATGATCCTTTTCGTTCAAATTCATTGAAAAGGTGTTAGACAAGTCCTCTAAAAGAGCATTTTTGTAACATGCGATGGATCGGTCATCTTGAATCGGATGTTGACTGCATAATCATAGATTTTTTCTTTTGTTTTGCATGCCTCCCTTACACACAAGCTTTTTAGTAATAGGACAAGTTTTCAGAAGCTCTGAAAATGTGAACTTTTTCTGTCAAGAGTTGACATTTCTCTTTTCACTGTTTTTTTAGATGTAGATAATTGTGCCAGCTTAAGTTGAGTAGATGTTTCTACATATCGATATGCTTTTGTCCAGTAATTTCGTAAAGCATATAGCTCTGTAGTAAACCTTGTTTTACATTTTCAAAATGACAGTACAGTAAAACTAGGTAAACACTGCTTAGGTTTGAAAGAATAGTGGTAGCACTGCATGTTACTTGGAAAAACCTCATTTTCCTGACAGAGAGTTACTAATAAAGGAAGTCAGTTTTTCACCTTGACAAGTATTTGTTTAAATCCTCCATTGATTTATAACTACCCCACCTACATCAACTGACATGACAATAAGTAAAATGTTGCATTCCCGGTCTATCACTAGTGAGGTTTTGACTATTTTTCCTGTATGCCAATGTCACTTGGCCAAAAAAAGAAAAATCAGGAAAGTTGTGTGTGTTGTGTGCTGTTTTATTTTTTTAAATCTGGCACCAAGGTATTTATTTGCATTTATTTATTTATCAGTGACCGTGTTCACTATAAATATTCTGTCTTTTTTTGTATTTTTTTTTTTATACATAATATAATTATCGGAAGCAGTGCCTTCCATAATTATGACAGTTATACTGTCGGTTAAATAAAAGCAGCATCTGCTACCGGAACAGTTGTGACCAAAAATTATTAACCAGAAACTTTAATTTTTCAACAGTGTTTCAGGCCAAATAAGAACAGCAAGTATAAAATAACATTAAGGTTGTGAAGAATTTAGCTTTTAAAGTATCTTATTCCTACTTCCCTACCCAAAAATGACTAAATATCAGAACCGGTTATGTTGTTGACCTGGTACTTCAGTGGATATTTTGTCCTTACCCTCTTCCTGTTTAACTTTCAGTACAACTGTGACACTGAAGAGTTGACATTTTTACTTGTTCAAGTTTGAGAGGTTTCAGTTTCTGGTCTGTTAATTTTGGCACATTATATGTAATCCTAGAATTATCGGGAGCAGTGTCTTCCATAATGTGAATTTTTAAAAGGTAGTTTTTGCCTACCAATGTGTATATATCGGGGGCAGTGACCGCCCATATTTCACACTGAGGTGTATGTAATTATCGGGAACAGTGTATTCCCATAATTTTATATATATTTGTGTCATCATAAATTTAAGTGTGATTGCTTCACTTTTAACAAGTTGATTCCTGGCTTAACTGTGCCTTTTGATATGATCCTTTTTTAGCTTTTGTATAACTGAAGCTTATCTATCTTGATTCTCACACACAAGGTAAACATTAATGATATAGGCTGAGTGAAGGTTGGTTACTTCTTTACCTGATTTTGGGCTCCTCTTACATTAGCTAAAAGTACACCAAATGTTTGTCAATACAGTCTGTAATAAGATGTACACTTTTTATAAACAGCCTTTGGTGTTCACAGACTTTTCTATCCTAACGATGCTATCACTTTCTTGTTAAAATTACATCTGTAATAGAAGTGAATGTGAAATCCTTTAATTTGCCTACAGTGGAACATTTGTATGTAGAAATATGCATGGATGCTTTCTTTTTCAAGTTTTGTCTAAAATGTTTGTGGTGTGCTTTCCTTTCTGCATTGTGCAAACAGCTTGTACTTTTCTGATCTTTTATGGATTAGCTATGTTTAGCCAATATATCATTGATTTGATTGACACCACTCATGTCTGTCATGTGGCTGGCATATCGGACTCCCACCTTTTTCTACCTTGCAGGTGGCGAGTGCAAAGAGCAGCACCATTCAACCTTTTTAGGTTCAAGCCCAATTTAAAGTGAGTATTGCCACCTAGTGCTTGGTGTTTTTAAAAAAACAAAAAAAAACACATACTAGCAGGAACTCCTGGTATCCCTCCTAAAAATTTAAAGTATTTTTGTTTAATACTTATACTATTTTTGGTGGTCCACGTTGCATCATGATTTGCACTGCTTCTATTATTTTTCAGAGGATTTGGGTGGTGATCCTCACTAAGGTATGCTTTAATAGAAAACTGAGGGTTGGATCCTTTAAATTGGTAAAGGTTTTTTTTTATTTTGCCTGTTGAGAGCCTCTTGTTAGACAGAAGATATAAGCCTATGTTTCATGTCTAAAAATAAAAATAATTTCAGCTTAATTTCATAAGTGTGTGCTTAAGTTATTCAAAACTCTTGGCTTCCTGTTTTCACACCCACAGTATTAATCTCACCATATTTCAACCCGTCCAAAATGTTTAAAAGATTTATCATTTTCTAGCATTATACTAAATTGTAATTAAGGTAGGGCCCTATGATTTCCACGATACAGGAAACGGACAGAATCACAAAATTAATCCATTAAAACATGGATTTTAGATTTAAAAATGGAAATGTGCAGAATTTTAGAGAGTAAAGGGGTAACTGTTACAAAATTTCCCATATAAATTAAATGATTGAATAATCTGTAGTTCTATCATTCAGATACTATTTTCTAGTTTGTTTTTCAAGCGAACGCAATTCTTCGTAGAAATTCAGCGGTGCATCTATCTGATTGTGCATGTGTTTTCTCGTTAAAGTCGCGCAAATTGCCAGGCTGCACGAGACAGAAATGTCAAAGCGAGCAGTATCAGATACCAGAACTACTTTGAAAAAACTAAAAACACGAGCTTAACTACGAGATTGAGGGCACATCAATACCCCTGCGACTTTTACAAATCTGAATAACTTTTCTGCAAGTTTTGCCAGCATACCTTAGGCTGGACATGAAAAGATACTTGCCACGACCACATCAAATTTAAAAACCCATGTCAAGAACAAGGAGAAATTAAGATCAAAAAGTGCTCCCCTTCAGGTAACAACGGAGGAAACGACAAAATTGTCGGATACAAGATGCATCCTGTCATTATTAAGCACTGTACACAAGGTGTGGCACGCTGCCAGAAAATGAGAGCAGTCTTCGTCAAACTCATTTGCCCTTTGCCCGTGTCTTTGAACAAGATATGGATGGCGTCCTTCGAAAAATTTGTGGCAAGAAAATTAACGTAGTTGATGAAACCACTGAGCTGAGACCACATAGTTCTCAACATAGTGATAGGTGAGTAAATATTTGGCTGTATTGTAATTCCTTTATGTAGGCATTTCTGTTGTAACGGGATGTATTTACTGTGAATCATTTTACTGATATAAATTATATTTAACCAGTATTAAGTCTTTCCCGTAGAAAATGTTATTGAATGGCACTGGTTGTTAACGGGTTCCCTTTTAAAAATGTAATGTTTCTGGATTTAATAATGTTTTGCCTCGTGGTGACCAGGCAAACAAGGTCCACATTTAGCTCTTCCCTTATAAACTCTGTACCTACAAACCTGGGTAGAAGAGCAGGCTTCTCCTCAGATGCAACAAGCCCTTAAAAGCAGGTGTCTGTTTCTTCCCGAATTTAGCGTCTTGCAGATTAGTTCGCTTTTGCTTTGTAATGAAGAATTATTTTAAGATATGCAGTAGATGACGCTACAGATGTAAAGATGCACGTTTTCAATCTGTAAACATTTAAGGTTTAAGAATCAGAAATAATTTACAATTACTGGTACTGAAGTCCAGTACTTTTTGGTAGATGTTCTCTTTATGGAGAGCTGCAACTTTTCCACCTTCTCTCGGGCAGCACTTCAGTCCCTTCACAACAACCAGTTGTATCTTAATGACAGTTTAGCAGTGGTTACAGACTACTTTCTGAAAGCATACCAGGAGGTTTTAGAAGGGGTTGTGTCTAACAGTGTACATTCAACCTTCAGTTTGTGGGGAGAGACCTGGCAGCACTATAAACACTTTAGTGAGGCTGGATCACTAGTGATGTGGGTAAAGTCTGTCGTCTTCAAGAAGCCTGCCATGCAAAGGAGATGGATAACCTTCTTGCCACTGAAAGAGTTTCTGCTGACCAAGGCCTTCCCCCTGGTTTGAATCAGTAGGGTATCACGCTGAACATATTCACCTCTACAAGTAGTTATTTCTAGCTGAGAACACATCAGCTCAGGCTGTAACAAATATCCTAGACCCTAAAAGTGAAGTTAACCTTTATCTCAAAAGGATGCATCAATCTAGTAACCGCTCTTAAAATTCTGGAGGACACTCACTGTCCTACTGCAGTCTCTGCATACACCATCATGGAGGATCTGGGCTCCTACCTGATGAATGGAACTGCAAAATAAGGTTCAGTTGTGCTAATGAGCTGCTTCATTATAAGGAATGGAAAGTGTGGTATCATTTTATTTTTTCGTTTTGTTGTAGCTGTTACTACTTTCTTATAGTAAAAAAGGAAAAACTCAAAAATCCGAATCAAGGAAAAATAAAACAAATCGGAAAATAAAAAAAAATAATAAAATCGATTCCATAGGGTCCTACTTAGGAGGTAACAATTACTACTGCTTTAATCATTACTGTGGCTTCTACTGATAGTTTCTCACCTGTTTTTGGTGAGATTACATGTTTGGATTCTTCCTTTAAGGTTGATTATATTTAATACACTGAAATTTTGCTTAGCTAATGAGATTCCATATAGTTAGATACATAGGGGGTTTATATGCGTTATTAAGCTTTAGTCAGAGTTGAAGAGAATGCAGACTAGTTACATGCAGACATGGCTGCACAAATTGCTTCATGACTTCTGTTGCATGAAACCATGTCAGTAGCAGAATTTAGTAATGTTCTAAAGATGGTTGAAAACTGATACAAATTAGTAACAAATCACAACTATATTGCATTAAAAGCCTAAAATTAGATATGCCACCTGAACATTGACAATGTCTACTGAGAAGAAATAGAAGTTGCTAATTGTTTTCTACTGTATTTTTAGCATGGGCAACCTGTTGTGTGGAATTAAAAAAAACAAAATTGTTTTGTGGTAACTCTGTTTCATCTATCACTTTTTTAAATCATTTAAATTGTGACACCCTAGACAGCACATAATGAGTGTAAACTTTTAGCAATTATTTGTAGGTAACCAATGGCTTTGTCTCTTGTAAAAATTTATGAGCTGTAATTCGTTTGGGCCTTCCATCCACACTTAAACAGTGTTTACATCCACGAAAAAAATCATTTTGGAAACGCACTTAGTGAAAGTTTCAAAATACCAGATAGGGGGGAAAATATTTGATATATAATTGTGATATCAGATTCAGAGTTTGATGTATTATACTTATTCTCTTATAGCATCTTTGTAATGGGGAGTAGTCCATTCACTAGCTTATCCAGCAACTAATGGGCACTTTTGCCTTGAAATGCCACCAAGGCTTTAGCAAACTTATACTTGTGGAAAGCCTTTAAAAGTAGTTTGATTTCTTTGTCTGGACCTACAGTGAAATACGTCTTTTGTTCCTCGGTGAATTGTGCACCTGACTAAACTTTGTATGCTTATAATAGACAAGATGTTTTTTGGTGTTGCAGTGTAGATGACCAACTTGTATAAAACAATCTGAAAATGTTAGTGTGGGAGAAAGCTTTTCAAATGAAGACTTATTTACCCTTGTTAATGTGGACTAAAACTAAGGCTTTGATTTACAGTATATTTAAAAGAAAATTGCATATGATTACGTCAGATTTATTGTCATGTATACAGAGTAAAACGATGACATTCTCCTTTTAATACTTGACCAAAATGAACCACACCATCACTCTATGCTGTTGTGTAAAATCGAACCCATAATGTAATAGGAGAAATGTAGCCAGGGCTCAACCATCCCTTAAGTTCACTTATAAATCAGGCCTACTGCACCCTCTAACTGATGCCAGCAGTACAGTGGGCCTCATGTGGTTCTCTTTAGGATCAGATGCATGCATGCATGCACGATAAAATCTTTGCAAAGTAGGTAGGAATGGAATTAAAATTCCATGGGGGTCTATAGAGGGGGGTGCTGGCTCAAGGAAAAGGTCAGGGTAGGGAGTGGAAGGGTTGCTTCAGTCTTTTGCTGTTGGTTGTAAGATTTCTGCTATTGAGTTAACCCCCAAGACTTTGCAACAATAAAGAGTGGGGAACTAGTACCAACACTGGTTTATAAAGGAAGGTGTGAATATTTTTAAATTAGTTTCTTGGTGCATAGTTAAGTACTATGCAAAATTCTGTGGAGCAAAGCTGCTTTAAAAACTTTCAAAATATCAAAAAAAAAAAAAAAACTAAGAATTAAACTGTTTAAAAAAAAAAAATCAATATTCTGTGTAACCATCCTTTGGCATTAAAACTGCATTAATTTTCTTCAGTCTACTGTTATGCAGTTTTGTAAGGAAAATCTGCTTTTAGTTTGTTCTAATCAAGGGAAATTTGGCATATAAATGTATTATTTTAATTATCTTTGAGAGCTTTCCCCAGTCCTTCTGCACATGTTGGCTGACTGATCTGCTTCTATCTCTCCAGCTAATCCCAGACTGCTTTGATCATGTTACGGTTCAGACTCTATGGAGGCCAAACCATCTCAATGAATTGTTCGTTTTTGGTGAAGATCGTGTGTGGTGTGTTTTTACTTTGGCTGTGCGCTCTGTGGAGTGCTTGATATGCTTTACTGTTGGCTGCAGACACTCATACATGTAGCACTTTCCAGCGTTTCTACAAACAAACTTTCTTCTGTTTGAGACGAAAATTTTTATTTGTGTCCCATCAGTCCAGAGTACTACTTATTATTCATCATTCTAGTTTTTTGTCTCCTAGGTTAGTCTATTGGCACTGGAGAAATGGCTTTTTGACAGAATGTGTCTGATAAAACTTACTGGCTGTTGAAGGGTTGATTTGGGATCAAGTGGTTTCTGTGAATTCAGAGCGGAAAGCAGGATTGGACTTTTTTGATTTCATCTGTTTAATGTGCCTCTAATTTTTGCTTGGTTGTCATGGCTGACCACTCTGTCGCTCAGCTCAGACTTTTTGACCTGACTCATTTCAGACCAACCTGATTTCTTGTGTTACTTTAGAAGACCCATACCAAATCTTGAAACTCCTGTCTGCTTTGCAGAGACCTTACTGCTGCACGATGACCATGTTGACTCTTATTGCTATACTCTAATCTTACAGTGGTGCAAGAATTGATGATTTGAAGTTTAAGATATCTGTTTGTCCTCCGCCCAGTTTGAGTCCTTCTCCTAGTTTCATTTAATCAGTTCAATTAATTCATTAGGATCATTGGCATCTGCGTGTTATCATATTTTTTTTTTAATTGTGCACTGGGCTATATAACTACAAAGTAATTAGGTTTTTATATACAAAATGCTTTAACATATTAATTTCTTTTTTAACAAAATATAAACATTTCTTTGACACTTAATTTTTTTGTAAATTTAATATATAGAAATCTGAAATTACCCTTTGGACTGTGGCCCTGCCGAGGATATTTCCTGCATTTTGCCAAATGCTTGATAGGATGCTCTCCAGTTTCCCTCTAACCCTCATTAGGATAATGCAGTTTAGAAGATGAATGTGTGGAAACCTCAAATTTACTGTGTTCTACTGACACACTAATGCAGAACACAAACAATAATGCTTTAGGCCAAATGTTTATAAAAATTATACCAAAGACTTTTGCATAGTACTGTTAGCCCAACATTTTGGTTTGTAATTGGTGCAAAGCTTTGTCCATCAAAGATATAAAAAACATTGAGTCACTGTTACTATAGTTACTGAACAGCACTATTGTCATATGAGTGTGATTAATGCAATTTTATCTGGTAGAGATCCAGATACAGCAGTAGTTCTGTACAGAAATGCATAACTACTAGGGTGGCTTTGGATGAGGTTGGGGTTTGATAAGTGTCCATCAAATGTTTGAGCCATGCCAAAGAAAAGACTGCAATGCCACTTTGTCCTATATTTTAATCTGCATTGCAATAAACTTAAGTCATAAAGAGATTTATTATCCATTATTTCAAATTTTTATTGCTGAATTGATCCAGGTACTCGGCAAAAATGTGTATTTAATAAATTGCACATAACTTAGATGATTTTGTTCATTTTAAAAATTAGTTTAATACTCAAAATATTTATCCAGAAGTTAATATTTATATTTTTTCAGCCACAAAAGTAGCTAAAAGTGCTTTACAATAGTAGGATCTAAAATTAGAGAGTTACAAACTAGAAACAGAATATAAAGAATAATTATAAAAATTTTGTAAGTCAGGAAAAATAAAGTAAATGTCCATCTTAATTTCTTCTATTGTCATATGGCCAGTAAGGACAGGAAAACAAACTCCAGCTGTACAAATGATGGAGAGAAGTGTACAAAGTAGGTCAGAAAATCCTTTCCATTATTGTAGAATGTGTGATATATGGTATAAACTGCTGCACTCGGGTCTTTTTGAACAAGAACAGATAAATTATTTGTCTCAGCATTAAGCCATTATTTACTATTTTAATTAAATCTGTTTCTGTACTGTGACTTGATCTAAAACCAAATGATGCTTGTCCTGAATAAATTTTTCATTGAAGTAATTTATTTTATCTCTGCATCGGAGGGTCATGGCAGAACCAGATCAGACCTGAACTTTCGCTTTGAGGTAATGGTGGGAATTGTACATCTTAGTGATGTGCAGAGCTCATCTAGAGCTTTGAGCTCCTGGCAGCGTCTCCCTTGGCAAACAGGTTTGGGGTTAAAGTTAAGACATAGAACTATTGACAATGACCCTAATGAAAGTACAATATAATAAATGATAAATGAGATACAATTACTGGGAATCAGCTCTGGAGTCAGGCCTTGGGTTGACATTCTTTGATGAGTGCCTGGTGTCTTATCAACCCACATAACGCAGCTGGGCTCAGCCCAAATGGTGGTGTGCAGCAGTCTTATGGACTCCCCACATGCAAGACAAATTGGTGAGATACCAGTTTAGTGTTAAGCAAAGGAAGGAAATCTGTGACTTCTTTAAAATAGCCTGTAGAGGTAGGATCAAGAGCACATATGTATAGTATTGAATAATTTTTGTGTGGAAATCGGTAAGGCTTTTTACCAAAGGTGTTTAACTTCCCATTCACAAAGTTGGGTTCAGCTAGGTCTATTTCTGAGGGCTGTGTTATACTGTATTTTATTTATTGCATCTAAAACAAACTGCTGCAAAAACCTCAAATTTTGCCAGTGAGCATTAACTTTCATCAGTTTAGCCAGACTTAAGAGGTGGCCAATAGTTCAAAATAATGTTCTTTGTTTCTAATTTTGGACATATTGAATAGTCTACAAGTTAAGACTAGTACTGCCTTGAATGTATAAATGTGAGCATTCTCTGTGTCCTAGTGAACTATTAACTTAGTGTCCCTGCCTTCATGGTTGGCCTTAAAGGGGCATGCTCTCTCTCTCATGTACACTTCCACACAAGCAATGATGAACTATATTTGAATTCTAGTGATTAGTCACAAATGTTACTTAAAGAGCATTGCTCTGTGACACTGTTTATTGTCCTTATACGCTTTATATGCGCTGAGAGCCCTGGATCTGTGGCTGCTAAAAGCTTTTACACGAATGAGTGTTTTGCTGCCTGTAGTCCTATTTGATATCGGTTGTAAGTAGGGCGTGTCTTGCAAGAATCTCATGTTCTATGTCCCCACGAGACAGTCCTGGGTCAATCTTTTGGCACAAAGTCTCATGTTTAAGGTCTCGGCGAGACGCACCGTGGCCAATCTTTCGTTTCGTGGGTCTTTTAAGTGTCTTCCATGAAGATCACATCTCGTCTCCCTAGTCTCTCCCTCCCAGGATTTTCTTTTGTAATAGAGAGATTATACTTATTGTGATTTACTTAAAAGCTATAAAATTAATCCCTACTATGGACTTTATTGAAAGCTTGTTTGTATTTTTAAAACTTCAAGGATTCTGATAATTAAGTATCCTAAATTCTGTTTATCCCCAGTTGGCTACTGTACAGAAAGCAAATCTGAAGGAATGTTTGCAATCTCTGTTGCAACCTTCCTCTTCTCAAAAGAATTCAATTCAGAGCTTTTCAATGATCCAGTCATGCTTATTGACTTTTTTTTTTCTTATGGCCACTTATGTGTTACTGTAGGGTTTGGTGCCCTATTGAAATATTCCTTTTCATCCTAGAAGAAGGTTATGTTCAGTTCCATTCCTTGAGTTTGTCTTCCTGGCAGGTTATAGTACTAAATGCATCCAAACAATATTATTATGCCATCGCCATCCTTCATGACTTCAATGAGGAGTTAGTTACTGGTTGGGTTATACCAAACCTCATGTTCTCTTTTTGAACCCAAAAAGGCATATGTTATTTTTAAAGTGTTTTAAAGTGACCACAAAGGAAAACTAATGTATCATAGAAAAATGGTAAAAGCTCAACAAAGACATGCCAGTACTTTGAGGGAAAAAAAAAATTCTACTTTGACATCATAAAACATCTTGTGAGACATGCAACAAGTAATTGCGCTGTTTGTGCAATTCTTCTGTGCTCTGCCTATTGTATTACCCTTAACAAAATATCAAAAACAACATAATTAACTAAAACTACTGGTTGGCTACTAAACTTCCTCCAAATTAACATTTAGACTCTCTTGCTGCATCTGTAAAAAATTTCCTAGTTTTCTATTGCACCAAAACCTTGGAATTCCCTCATTACAGTAGGAGGGCGATGCACTGCCATACACATACAGAGATGCATGTACAGTACAGTCAGTGTTCTTTCTGGACAAATACCCTGTGTTTGCTGTTACTGTAGCCTATTGTATGTTATGTCTAGCCATCAAAACCACTTGAGTGCTTTTAGTATGAATTTGCTTGTTTGTGGTTGACAAAAGATGCATCATGATCATGAGCCTTTGTTGCTTTGTCTTGTTTGTGGGGTAGAAGTAGCATTTTCATGTGTACAGTGAGACTGTTACTAGCCAACTCAATTACCAGATTATTAAATGTAAAACTGCACCTGCACAGACAATCATAATTGATATTTAGACACAATTTAAGAAAATATGCAGATATTTCCATGGACTACTATACCAAAACTAATATGATCTTTTTAAAGTGGGCCTTCCACAAAGTGCATGACCCTCGTATATTTTGATCAGTTGGGTTTTTTGGTTTTGTTTTGTTTTCTTTATCATATGCAGTATATGTAGTTTATTCTGGCAACACTGGGTGCAAGGTAGGCACCAACTCTTAAGAGTGCCAGTCCATCTCAGTGGCCACTTGACTATGTATACACACAGAGGTCCATCAGGACATAATTTTTAATCTAAACTGCGCAACTTTGGGGATGTGGAAAGAAAATGGCATACAGACATTATTACAGGCATTATAACCAAATTCGGGATGCCAGAGTTGTGAACAGTGGAGCTGCCACTACAGCAATCTGTTGGCCTATTGCTAATGATTACTAAACATTTGGTTAAAAATGAGCTGAAAATGGTTAGCTCATTCAGTATCTGCATGACATTTGCCAGTCTGTATAAGTCTGCATGGAACATTTTGCAGGTATTGTGATTTCCTAATGTATTTCAAAAATAAGCATATCAGTTTGATTGGTATCTCTAAATGTCCTCAATGTAAGTGAATGAATTTGCAAAATGGATAGATGAATTGTGATATACAAATATAATTTTATTAAATTATTTGTCCTAGTGTATCAAATGTATAACGAATAAAAATACTTCTATTTGTATGTAATGTGTAAAAATTTTAATCTCTCTGACTTTAAAGATTAGTAAATATTAAAAGGAAAATCGTTCATTCATTTATAACATTACAGAACATGAATATCCAAAACTGGACTGAAAGGGCAAAAATATTTTTGTGAATTTCATATAACACACATTTCTGCACCATACTACCTATTTATCCAGTTCTTTGGAAACTGTATTGATGTTTTAAGATGATTGATCTTCTCTGAGCTCAGTCTTGGATGTCCTATATCCAACCAATCTAACCACTTTTAGGAAGCCATTGAATTGCACCATAGGCACAAGTGTTCTTACAGTCAGTTCTTAGTCAATTATTGACCGCAGGTAATGATTAAGTTCAACCCCGGAAATGTTACATTTTGCTTTTCACCTAGACCATTTCATTATATGAATATATTATCTTCCAAGAATTAATAACAGGCTAACCAGATGTGTAATTTTAGGGTTAACACCATTCCTTTTTAAACACAGAAATATATCACTATTTTTAAAAACTATTCAGAATTAACAGTGTAACTCTGCAAATGTTTTATATCAGTCCAGAGCACCATAGAGTAATGAAACTCACAAAAAATATGAGAAAGTGTTTCTGGATCCTTTTCACAATATACATATTTTTCATCAGTTTCCATGCTAAATCTCTTTTCAACCATTTTAAACGGGGCTTTCTAGTCTTAAATGTGTTGCAGTTGAAGAGGGTTCAATGCTGAATTTCTTGGATATGAATATATTAGTTTAAGTAACGTGTTAATTTGATTTGAGTTATGTTTTGTTATGATTTTTTTACAATAAAAAAGGTATAGGCGACATGCCTGATTTGTCCCATTATACGACTTTTAAATACCATCTTTTTAAGTAGTTGTTGTTAGAAGAGCAAAAATCCATCATCTTTACAATTTTCTGACCAGTTATTGAATTGTCATTTTAAATTACCTTTTGAATCTTTGTTGCAGGAAGTATTTTAATTTCTTCCCGTCAAAATTCCTTGAGGTGTTTGAAGTATTACATCTCTCTCTTCCTGGCATGCTGGTAGATTCAACAACTGTATTTTTTGTTACCGTTAGAATTATTTCTTTGAAAATTACTATAAATTATAAAGATAAAGTGGAGTTGGAAAAAGGGCAGCACATTCATACCCACGGGGCTATTTTAGGCTATTTTAGAGTCGCCCACTAAAAAACAAAATGACACTGGGAAACGATTCTTATAAAATGTTCTTAATATCACAAAGATGTCCACAAGATGGCTCTGCAGCATAAAGTATAACCTTTGGTTTGCAGCATTGCACTTTAGAATTACCACGTACCGCATGAAACTCTATATAGATCGCAGAGTGCAAGTGCTGACGACGTTGACGTTGGTTAATTATTTTAGCTGGAAAGTAAACGATTTATGTCTCAGAAGTAAAAGATCGGTTTTCTCATGTACTGTAAAAAAAAATGATTGACGGTTCTGACCTTTAGTAGAGATAAGAAGCAGTTCACTGGCATCGTCATTCTTTTTAACTTTTTGGAAATAGCCAAACAACTAAACAAGCGCAGCAAACCAAATTATTGCCAAAGGTTATGACGTCATATTTATATATTCAAAAAGGTTTAGAAAAACAACTGAACACTTACTTCCGCCGCCAGGCGGGCTGATTTCCATAACTTCCGGTGCAAAGGTCACGCCTGCCGAGCTGACCCATTTTGTTTGAATTTCTGCGGTAGTCGTATATAACGTGAGAAGAGTACCGAGTTTTGATACTGACTGTGTTAGTTACGTGTTTCTTATTTATGTGTATTACAGAATAGACTTTATAATGTTTAGTCTATACGGGTCGCCTCTATAGAATTTGTACGCAAATGTTGACGGAAACTTGCACTTGTAAAAGTGAGTGTATCCTTTTATATAGCGGCGTTTCGTCCAGGATTTGTTTTTGCCTTGCGGCCTCTGTGACTCAGAACTAGATTATGCGGGGTATAGCAGCAGCTCTTACAAGACATAAGCATTTTATTGATTAGTACATGCCACGTAATAAAACAGATGCAAATGCCCATAATAGCAACAGTAATTAGTCACATTTACCTGTGCCTAACCTGCTGAAAGCACGTAAGCCACCACCAATGTGTAGCATGCACCTGGATAATGTCATGGCAGCCGTTCTTCCACCAGTATCCGCCCTACATATCAGCTGTTAGATTATGAATGGGTGAGAGAGTTAGTTAGAAAGACTGAATGGACAAGGCTATGGTGGGCAATTTATTCAAGACATTGGGGTATACCATACTGTTTTTCCATAGATTCCCTAGGGATCTTTCATGGCCACGGGGAGTCAGAACCTCAATTTTACATCTCATCTGATGAGCACCAATTTTTACATCATAGTGTCCCAGTTACTGCCTTGGGACATTAGAAAACACAATGACCATAGGGAAAGTGCCCCCTGATGTGCTTATCACCACCATTTCCAGCAGCAACCCAAGCTTTTCCTAGATAGAATCGATTCCAAGTACTGGGCAATCCCAAACATGCCTACCTTTAGGAGGATAAGCTGTTATGAAGTGCATGTGATATGGTTGCCGAAATACAAGCACAATAAACACTGTAAACTCCCTCAGCTTCTTGTCCTTTCCTCTAACTGTCAGTGGATTACGAATTTCCTGACAAACAGGAAGCAGCAGGTGAAACAGCGGAAACTCGCCTCTAGCTATCATTCAATCAGCATAGGTGTCCCAAGGAATGTGTGCTCTCCCCACTGCTCTTCTCCCTTTATGCAAATGTCTGCACCTCTTAAAAACCCCTCTGTGAAGCTCCTTAAAATATCTGGACAACACAAACATCATTGGACTCATCACAAATAGTGATGAATCTACTTAGAGAACAGAGGTTGAGCAGCTGGTTTTAGATAAAAAAAAAAATATGATCCTGTAAAAACAGGAAATCTTTCATTATTAAATGAAACCCAGTACTTGTTTCTTAGATTCAGTGCCAACACAAATAGTAAAAAGCACAATAGATGTTCTTGCAAGACCTATTTGCATTATCAATAGCTCATTATTGCATGGCACAGTACCTGGTGCACTGAAAATGCCAGTCATCAAACCATTACTTAAAAAGTTAGGCCTAGACCCACATATACTTAATAACTCAATCCATATCAAATTTACCCTTTCTCTCTAAAGTACTTGAAAAAGTAATTGGCAATCAGCATCAGTCACACCTTGTGCATTACAAATTATTTATTTGAGAAATTCAGGTCTGGCTTCCACACTGGTCTTGGTACAGAAACGGCACTAATGTGTGTTATAAACGCCATTCTGATATCCTCCGATGAAGGAAACTCCACTGTAATTATGTTGTTGGACTTAAGCACAGCATTTGACACCACTGACCATTCTATTTTACTACACAGGCTAGAAAATGATGTTGGGCTTACAGGCATTCTACTTGCCTGGTTTAGTTCTTATTTATCAAATCGATTCCAGTATGTACAAAAATGTTCTGACAGTACTCCATCAATATGCACAGCTCGGTACTAGGACCTTTACTGTTTTTACTTTACTACTTCTACTGGGATCTATCAATAGAAGACATAATGTAAATTTACACTTGTACGCAGATGACACCCAGTTATACCTTTCTTTTAAAACAAATGATGTTTCTCTGATATTGTCTTTAATTAGATGTGTTAGTGAATTAAAGGAGTATATACATGAGAACTACTTCTCTTTAAACACAGATTAAACAGAGGTGTTAATTATTGGAGGGAATGATGCTGACTGCAAGAATATTCTGTCATCATTTATCTCAGTTGAAATCCCCATTAGTTTTACTGAATCAGCCTGCGATCTAGGCATTATCTTTGGCTCTAGCATGTCATTTAAAGCGCATATTACCAAATTGTCCAAAACATAGTTATTCCATCTTAAAACTATTGGGAAATGAAGGTGCTTTCTAAATATGTGGGATACTGAGAAATTAATTCATGCATATTTCTAGAAGGACTGAATACTGCAATGCGGTGTTCACTGGATGTTCAAATTGTTAATCAGTTAATTCAAAATGCTTCTGCAAGAATTATTACAAGAACAAGAAAATATGAACATATACAGTAACTCCAGTTCTTAAATCCTTACACTGGCTCCCAGTTAGGTTTAGGGCATATTTCAAAATCTTCCTTTTAACATATAAAGCCTTAAATGGCCAAGGTCTGGCTGCCAATGTGCTTATGATTCCAAGTATTAATAAACTATCACTGGGAGGTTGAGCTTTTAGTTACAGGGCCCCAATGCTGTGTCTGCCTACTACTGTAGAGCTTAGTGGATTTTGAAGTCAAGGCTAGGGTGGTGTCAAAAAAAAAAGCCTGTTATAGCCCAATACAGCACTACTTGTGTTATGTTGGGCCATACAAAAATATAAATTGTATTATTATTGTTGTGTGGTCAATGAGTTAAACATGCTCACAATTGTGTAGATGTCAGTGTAATTCAGGAAAATATTACCTTCCCTCTGCATAATTAACTATAATGTGTCAGTTGTAGAAACCTTCACGTTTCTAGGATATATAATGACTCAGCACTTGATATAGATGAAAGAAATAGATTACATCAATAAGGCACAACAACAGATGCACTTCCTGTGACAGTTTTGTCAGTTCAGTCTACCACAGGATCGTCTGATTCAGTTCTGCTTAGCAGTCATTGATTGTGTTTTAATGTCATCTATTACAGTGTGGTTTGGATCAGTAAAGTTAGGTGACAAGGACAGGCTATAACAAATAGTCAAGTCTGCCAAAACGATCACTCGCACCAGCTTTCCTGATTTAAACAGTAAAAATAATCACTGACCCTTCACATCCAGGCCACAACCTCTTTGAACTTCTCCCATCTGCTAGGCATTATGGTACAGACAGAGGTTAATTTAATTAACTTATTTATCTGACACCTTTATACAAGGCAACTTGCAACATTTGATATCCAGTTAGAACTCATCTGTGTGCAGTGGCAAGTAAATTGTAATAATGTTTAAATTGTTTCAAGTTAGTTTGAATGTTCATTTTCGTGTATGCGCATGTGTTTCCTGCAGTAATTTTTGCAAATAAATAACTGTTGAAATATATACACATTTTGAGAAAAAACTTGTATAAAGGATGTATAGGACTACAAAACAATTACAATGTTATAAAATTTTCAGAGTTTGGTCATAATTAACAACTTGACAGAAATAGAATTTTTTCATTTGGTTTGCATAGACTCTGAACTTGGATAAACAGACTAATAAAACTGAGCTATGCATTCATAGGGGATTATTACTAAAAGTAACACAATCAAAAACAGTATCTTTAGATAAAAATATTAAATGTGATCTCTTATAAAACATCAGTGGTAGAATTTATACATTCTCTCCATGTCAGTGTGGGGTTTTCACCAAAATCCTAAAGATGTATATACATGTTAGGTCAGTTGGTGATTCTTCATTTTGCATTTGGTGAACCATGGGAATGGCCATTATAAAGATGAACAGGCAGCATGATTAATGACTATTGGTGAAGGAGCACTTGCACCCACTGCAGCTCACCTATTGGACAAATATTGGAATGGACGATACAGTTATCTGTCTGCTCCTCAAAGCTTATTTTAATGTGAACAAAGTTGACAGCACTCTAAGGATTGTGTTTTTTGATTTCTCAAATGTCTTCAATACCATCAAACAATCCTGGCTAAAGGGTAAGCTTAGGGATATGCATATGGATGAGTCTATATTGGCCTGGATGGTGGACTATCTGTCAGGCAGTCTGCAGTTTGTCAGGCTCAAGGACTGTGTCTCTAATGTGGATATGAGCTAAACTAGAGCACCACAAGGAAAAGTTCTGTCATGTTTTCTGCTCACACTGTACCCCTCTGACTATAAACATAACACCAAGTCATGTCATTTGCAGAAATTCTCTGATGATTCTGATTTAATGGGTTGTATTGACAGGGATTGAGTATAAGATTCAGGTGTAGAGAACTTTGTTTCTTGGTGCAGCAAGAATTGTATGCAACTCAACCATATGGAACCCCAGGAAGTGCATTTTTACTTTTGCAGCACCAAGGAACCTCTCTGTCCAATCACTATTCAGGAAGTCTATGAGGAGGTGGTGCACTGCTACAGATACTTGAGGGTGAGCATCAATGACAGGTTGAAGTGTTCTTGTCATACAGAGGAACTAATAAATAAGAGCAAAGCAGAATCTTTTTCTTAGGACACTGTATTCCTTTAATGTGGGTAGTGACTTCCTTTGCATATTCTATAACTCCATGGTAGCTAATACAGTTTTCTATGTTGTGGTGTGTTAGGTCAGTAACAGGAATGAGAGGCCATGAAATCAACAAGCTAATGAAGCAGAATCAGGTCAGAATCACTTTTATTTATCAGTGTTTAATGTACAGAATAATGACTTGGTAGATCTGGGGCTGCTTATAACAGAAAACAACATCACATACGCATAACATAAATAGCATACGTTAAAAAGAAAAACTTGCAAGTGAAAGGGTTAGTGTGTAGTGTGTATGCACACATACAGTGGTGTGAAAAACTATTTGCCCCCTTCCTGATTTCTTATTCTTTTGCATGTTTGTCACACAAAATGTTTCTGATCATCAAACACATTTAACCATTAATCAAATATAACACAAGTAAACACAAAATGCAGTTTTTAAAATGATGGTTTTTATTATTTAGGGAGAAAAAAAATCCAAACCTACATGGCCCTGTGTGAAAAAGTAATTGCCCCCTTGTTAAAAAATAACCTAACTGTGGTGTATCACACCTGAGTTCAATTTCCGTAGCCACCCCCAGGCCTGATTACTGCCACACCTGTTTCAATCAAGAAATCACTTAAATAGGAGCTGCCTGACACAGAGAAGTAGACCAAAAGCACCTCAAAAGCTAGACATCATGCCAAGATCCAAAGAAATTCAGGAACAAATGAGAACAGAAGTAATTGAGATCTATCAGTCTGGTAAAGGTTATAAAGCCATTTTCTAAAGCTTTGGGACTCCAGCGAACCACAGGGAGAGCCATTATCCACAAATGGCAAAAACATGGAACAGTGGTGAACCTTCCCAGCATTGGCCGGCCGACCAAAATTACCCCAAGAGCTCAGAGACGACTCATCTGAGAGGTCACAAAAGACACCAGGACAACGTCTAAAGAACTGCAGGCCTCACTTGCCTCAATTAAGGTCAGTGTTCACGACTCCACCATAAGAAAGAGACTGGGCAAAAACGGCCTGCATGGCAGATTTCCAAGACGCAAACCACTGTTAAGCAAAAAGAACATTAGGGCTTGTCTCAATTTTGCTAAGAAACATCTCAATGATTGCCAAGACTTTTGGGAAAATACTTTGTGGACTGATGAGACAAAAGTTGAACTTTTTGGAAGGCAAATGTCCCGTTACATTTGGCGTAAAAGGAACACAGCATTTCTGAAAAAGAACATCATACCAACAGTAAAATATGGTGGTGGTAGTGTGATGGTCTGGGGTTGTTTTGCTGCCTCAGGACCTGGAAGGCTTGCTGTGATAGATGGAACCATGAATTCTACTGTCTACCAAAAAATCCTGAAGGAGAATGTCCGGCCATCTGTTCGTCAACTCAAGCTGAAGCGATCTTGGGTGCTGCAACAGGACAATGACCCAAAACACACCAGCAAATCCACCTCTGAATGGCTGAAGAAAAACAAAATGAAGACTTTGGAGTGGCCTAGTCAAAGTCCTGACCTGTATCCAATTGAGATGCTATGGCATGACCTTCAAAAGGCGGTTCATGCTAGAAAACCCTCAAATAAAGCTGAATTACAACAATTCTGCAAAGATGAGTGGGCCAAAATTCCTCCAGAGCGCTGTAACAGACTCATTGCAAGTTATCGCAAACGCTTGATTGCAGATATTGCTGCTAAGGGTGGCCGAACCAGTTATTAGGTTCAGGGGCAATTACTTTTTCACACAGGGCCATGTAGGTTTGGATTTTTTTTCTCCCTAAATAATAAAAACCATCATTTAAAAACTGCATTTTGTGTTTATTGTGTTATATTTGATTAATGGTTAAATGTGTTTGATGATCAGAAACATTTTGTGTGACAAACATGCAAAAGAATAAGAAATCAGGAAGGGGGCAAATAGTTTTTCACACCACTGTATACATGTACATACACTGTAAGCGCACACACCTTCATAGAGTATATGACGATTCATGAATATACAAAGAGGTCAGGCTAAGTTATTGGCTTGAGAAGGCTATGGCTCAAGAAAGAAACTATTGAGGTGTTTGTTAGTTGTAGTTTTAATTGACCTGAAGCGTTTACCAGAGGGGAGTTTTTGGAATAAGTGATGAGCTAGGTGAGATGAGTCCATGGTGATCCTTATGACATGGCTAGTGACACATGATGTTTACAGGTGTGCCACACATGGAAGAGCACAGCCAATTATTTTCTGAACAGACCTCACAACACAATGTAATTTATTTTTGAGACAACAATGGAGAATGTGATTACACTTTCAATTACTGCTTTGTAAAATTGGCTGGGAAATATTTAATTTCTTAAGTTGCCGTAAAAAGCACAATCACTGCTCTCCCTTTTTAGTGATCGAAGTGGTGTTAATTTCCCAGCTGAGAGTGTTTGTGGTAGTTGTGCCCAAACATTTGTTGGATTCCATCATATTGAAGAATCCTTAATTTCTAGTGGGAGAGGTTGTAACTGCTGTTTGCAAAATTCAATGACCATTTCCACTGTCTTGGTGGTATTGAGCACTAGGTTGTTGGAAGTACACCAAAAAACAAGACATGACACCTCCTTTCTATAAGGTATTTCATTGCCAATAGTAATTAGACTAATAATGGTGGTGTCATCAGCGAACTTAATGATTTTAACTGAAGGATCAGTGGACCTACAGTCATTGGTGTACAAGACATAAAGTAGGGGTACACAGCCTTGAGGGGAACCTGTGCTAATATGGAGACAATCTAAGAGGTGGGAGCTAATGTGAACATATTGTTTTTGGCTTATCAGAAAACTGTAAATCCATTTACAGATGGAAGAATTCAGTTCAGTCTGTAGAAGAGTAGTTAACAACAGTTCAGGGACAATGGTGTTAAAGGCTGAACTGAAGTAAACAAACAGTTTTCTGGCATAAGATCCTTTACAGTCCAGATTACCCAGCATAAAGTGAAGGCCCATGTTGATGGCATCATTCACAGAACTATTTCCTCATTATGCAAACTGAAGAGGATCAAGAACAGTAGAAGTAACAGACTTCAGATAAAACAAGCTGTTCAAATATTTTCATTAATTAAAAGAGCAGACTCGGTTAAAGGATGAACTTTGGATCTCTTGAAGCAGCAAACGAGATAATTAAAACAAAACTGTGTGTCATTTTGAACAATGCTGCACATCCTCTCTGTGACACTGTGCTACTGGGGCACCTTTATACTACCAACAGTAATATGCCTTTTTAGTGCCTCACCGTGACTGCTTTAATATCATTAGTCATGTGTGAAGTTTTTTTCTTTTTTTATAATTGTTTTGTGTCTTTGAGGGATGGTTATTGTTTACTAAAATATTTCTTATATTCCTGCAAAATAATTTGGGACAAATAAAGTACTATCTATATATAAAAAATGAAAAAAAAAATCATATTATTGTGCTTCAATGAATGGAATATGGTAAAGGTAACCTTTTTCTGCAGTAACATAGTATGGTGGAGGCTATGCTTTTACAGTAAGGGGAGACTAGATGCACATCTCCACAAGATAATTCACAAATTTATCCATTTGTCAATGCCACTGATAACATATTGATCAACACCCTGTAGTTGTCACAAGCCTGTGCTGCATTGCACTGATCCTTTAAGACCTGAGCCTGGGGAGCAATTTTGATAAATAATGCCAGACTGGTATGCAGACCTGGGCCTGGAGAGATTCTCAGGTTTTCAGTTTCTCTTTCCCAAGCTAAGCGAGTGAGAGATGTGGTAGCAATGGTGACCTTGGGGGCCCCCAAGAGTCACACAACAGTTCCAAATTTCTGGTCCTAACACCCAGAGTTGAAACTTTAACAGGTTTTGGTTACATGTTGCAGGTCACTGTCTCACCTTACATATCTAACCCTGCTTACCCATTCAATGAAACTCCTAGTTTGACACCCCCATCTGAACCTCTGAGACCAGAAAAGAGTAGGAATCTACACCAAATTAATATTAAAAGACTATAGCTTATGTATTAAAGTACAGAAATGAATCACACAAATGAAGGGTTGAAGGCAAAATATTAGTAATAGTAAAAATAATATTTTTACAACAGTTTGGCAAGACTTACACAGATTTAGACCTTCCTCTCTATCTTCAAGATGATCTGTCTGTTTTTTAAATTTCATTTTGCTTATATCAGAAATTCTTGGATCAAATTGTTCTGATCTTCCAACTTCTTAACTTTTTGTCCCAGTCAGGACTTACCCTGCTTAAAACTTGAAATAAACTTTTTTTTCTATCTAAAACCCACAACACATGCATTTTAAGCTTTTCAGTTAATGTTTTACAATGAGCACTGTTAAGATTAAAATCTGTTAATATTTTATAACATAATACTTTAATGACCAATACAGAAAACTGAATAACCACATAGTTCTAGTTTTCAAGCAAATCTTATGAAGAAAAAAGAAAAATAGCTTAGTTTATATCTTAATAGGGAACTACAGAAAATCTCATAGTTTAAATGAAAGATGAGATTTCGATGTAAATTTTGAGAAAAAAATACCGGTATGCCCTTTTTTATGTTCAATTAATTTCATTTGGGTTCTTAGGCCATGCATTTACTTATTTGCCAGAGTGGTCCGTTTTCTTGACACTTGGAGACAGAAGGCCTTGAAGCTACTTGTGATTAATTTGTAACAGCAGTAAATCGTTTTGCTGTTCATTCATCAAGTTAAATTTTTCGTTTTTAACATATATTATAAAAGAGAAATAAGTAATTTACAGCAATTATTGCCCAAAATATAATGAATGTTGCAAGTTTACCTAGCTGGGGCGATTAATCAGGTGATATTACAGGTTCATCAAGAGTTTGCTGAAGGCAGGCTTGAGGGAGGTTAGAGTTAGATGCGTGTACTGGTCTATGAGTCTGCTGTGCAAGTAATTCTTTAAAATAACATTAATTGTCAAAACTCCCATCTCACAGACATAATTACATGTAGAGTCAAAAATGATAAACATTCAAGTGGTTAGTCCGATGCATTTAGAGTACTGCTGTGCAGATTGTGTCCTTAATGTACACTGTCCCTTCTTATAGAACTTGGCTTTGGTCATGTTGTTGCTCAGTAAATTAATCAAATATACAGTTGACATTTTATTGATACTAAGCAAAACAATATTGGCTTCATCTGGACGTGTGACTGTGAAAGACTGTGAGACAAATAGGAACAACTGACGTGGGATTTTGAAGTTGTCAGACCATGTGCTAAAATTCTGAATGAGGCTGATAACCAGTGCCTCTGTTGTAGAAAAGTATTGTCTCATTAATAGCGTTTGTGATATCATACAGAGTGGGACAATTCAGCCTATTCCCCTTTAAACCAGTTAGAAACTAAACCTAAGTACTATAAATTCAAATGTGTGCAAAGCTCAGATACTTTTTTGCCTCACCTTCATCCCTTTCTTCGCTTATGTAAAAATACAACAATACAAAACTAAAAAAGTGGTGAAGGTGAAATAAGAGATTAAAATGTACCTCATTTATGTGTATAAGAGATAATACAATAAAGATGGTCTGTTGCACAGATTAACTGATGAGTTAAATGTTAGTCAGACAGGGAAACAAATGTGATATATGATGACACCTTCAGATCAAACTTTTATATTTTATTCACTCACCATATTAAAGAAAATGTGTTTTTAACAATGCAGATTAAAGCCAAATATGGTAGATAAGGACAATAACAAAAACTCTGACTAGAGTCAAGTGTGTCGGTGAAAGAGTTAAACGTGTGATAGTTAAGGGAAAAACCTATGCCAAGAATGGACAGTAGACATAAAAAGGTTTGGGCAACCACCTGTATATTATGCCCTGGTTGCAAAGGGTTGGATATTGTTTAGTTGTGTCTGGTTCAAAGTCCAAAACAGAACTGATGACATGTGGCAAAGATGGCAGCTTTAAAGGTCTGGACAGGAAGTGACATCATCATGGGGTGGAACCAGAAGTAACTTAGATTGGACAGGAAGTAATATCATCATGGGACAGAAATGGAAAGTGACGTCATCACAGGCGAACTCATCTGGGCAGGAAGTGACGTCATCATTGGCGCCGGAAACCTGTGTAATTTCCTGTGAATGGTCTGGAGAGGATTGAGAGAAAAAAATCGGTGCACGTCGCCACCCCCAAGTCAGACATGGAATTGTCACTGTTCAAGCCCTTTAGCTGCCTCCCATGTGCACATGTGTGACAACAGAGATTTTGAAGACAAATTATGCAGAAACTCTTTTTTTTTATTTTTACAACACTATAATATCCCATGGTTGCGAGTGTGGCTGTGAATTTTGTGAAGGGAGATATGGACAAAGTGCTTGAATAGTATAAGTCATCAGCAGACAATCATAAGTAGGTTTAGCAAAAGCTTTCCTGATGAAAGAATTCTCCATAATACAAAAATTGTTATGCTGAGTAAGTCTTAGGGTGAAAAGTGTATTGATTTCCTGGTCCTCTGCTTGGGGTGATTAATATTGTGGGGTATGCTTTGGGCTTGACAGAGAGAGTCTGTTAAGAACTTGAAAAAGAAATGAACCATTGAAAATAAAAAAAAAACCACATTCATTTGGGATGCTTCCTTACAGAAGCTGTTTCACCATTACACAGGTGACATAATTTGAGAAACAAAGAAAGAGATTTAAAGTAGTATTTGTGGCTGGGATGGTAGAGCTTTGTTTGTGGGATTGTAATAAGCAGATGTTTTACTGCTAGAGAGTGATCAGGATGAAAGCCAGACTTAAAATTCTCATAAATACTGAATGTTTTCAAAAAAGTTTTTTCTAAAATTTAAGAAAAAATAGTTTTAGAACTATTAGAATGTTTTAAGCCCGTGAATGACCGTCATTAGTAATATCTTAGAAAGAAAACAACTAGAAAAAAAATTGACAAATTGACGCACATAGTGTTGTGTTTCACAAAACAATTAAACTTTAATTGTTATGAATTTTTGATACAACATAATAATAACATGATGCCATAAGAATTGGCTTAAAAAAATAGAACAATTTGGAACAAAAGCCTCCTATCATTGTGATCCCTAATTAGCACAACTGGCCAGCCGTGCTTTAGTGGGCAAAAAAGACTGATAGAGATTTATTATATATTCCAGTTTTAACATTGCAAATACACTGTATATCACCACATATTCAAGCTGTGTCAGAGTACTAAACTGAATTCAAACAACCATGTAAAATAAATTTCACGTTTAGTAAAGATGTACTGTAACAGTGTCACTGTCTAAACTTGTGGAATACAATGCGGTTCATAGCACATATCATTGCAACGGCTCACAAAAAGCCATATTTGTGGCAATTATCTTTTTTATGTCAAGAGAAGCTCAAACCTTAGAAATGTCTGGAGTCACAATGTAGTACTATTCCATTACATACTCCTGTAACTGTATATTTATTATCAACCTAGCTACGATGCAACAGTTCACATAAGGTGAAGAACCAGTGATTTTATCCGATTCATACAGTCAGGGCATTTATTTATACCTGTGTTTATATATCAGAATATTAGCATGCTTCTTTGATCAGCTTTCTTTATGGCTAAGAATATAATCAAACTATAGAAAATATCCATTAATGCTATGCCATTTGACTCAGTGGAGAAAGTAGATGAAAAGTCTAAATAGATAGTATTTGTTTTGTATCCAAAGTCATTGAGTTATGACATCACTGACAAGCACAATTTTGAATTAATCACTGAACAGTGAAGCAGGGAATTTGAGTAAAGACTGATGCCATACTTGCTCTTGTTGATTTCATTGCTTCCTTCAAATGAGTTGATTTTGTCATCATTCTGAATCTCCGTGAGGCAGTGTACTGTATTTTATATAAAATCCTACTCTTCTTTTCTCAGTGCTAGTTGTTTTTGCTATAATTGCTCTTGGAATACGTTACCAATATCAAGCATTCTCTACTTTTTCTGTTTCATATTCTTCTATTTTTTACTTATTTGTATATTCAAATAAAACTTATGTAAATTGCCTGTTTTTGCAAGCCAAAGTTTACCTTTACTTTAATCCAATTAAAGGTTCTAGAAAGGATAGAAAATTAGATAAAATATAACCAAATGGATAGGTGAAGGATCATATTTTCATCTCGGGGGCAGCTTTGCCAAACCTGATGGCAGCAGTATTTTAGTAAGAATGGCTGATAGTATGCTATATCCAATGAGCACATTTAAGGCTTTTTAGACTTCCATTAGTTGGAACAACAGTTGTTCTGGGCTTATTTGTCATTCTTACACTTTTCAAAAGCATTTGGTAAGAAGACATAAAAATGATTGCTTGTGTAAATGCCAAGGAGATATCTAATAATAGTATAAATGAATGCTGTTGAAGACATTTGTTTGGTTGTGAATTAAGACATGATTACAGAATGTGGAGGGTTTGCCAGGAGGGCCTTCGTCACCTTAAATACTAAATACACTCTCTTGAATAGATCCTTTGTGAAACATTTGTGTGTGCATTTGGGGTTATCCCTTTTAAATTAAAATAATTAAATATCAACTCAAATTCAAAAATATGAGTAAATATAGGCCTGATCAAGTTTTACTAAAAGTTCCTTCACCTCAGGAGTCGACCATATTTTTTTTGTGATGAGAAGTGTGTCACTAGCCACTCAAAATAATAATAATGGTGAGTTTATAGCTTATCCAAATGTCATGGCATAATTTGCACAATGATTTTAAGGGAAAACAACAACATTTATTTGTATAGCATGTTTTTTCTACAAATGATGTAGCATAAAGTGCTTTCCAAGATGAAGAATGAAAAAAAAAATAAAAATTAGGCATTACTAATTAACAAAGAATAAAGTAAGGTCAGATGACCAGGGAGGACAGACAAAAAAAGAGGGATGGAGATAAAAACAAAATCTGCAGGGGTTCCAAGGCCATGAGACCACCCACCCCCCACTAGACATTCTACCCAACATAAATGATCTAAATCAGTCCTCATGGTTTTCAGGTTCCACATGGAAGAATTGGATGACTGGTCATGTGGACCTCTGCCCTTCAATCCATCAATGTAGTGTTTGCTAAGGAAGTCTATCAAGCAGTAGATTTACAAGTCTTTATTTAGATGACATAGCTTTTAGCTAGAGGGCACCTAAAATCTGGAATGGTCTGCCCACCAGTAAAGAGGTATCCCATCATTCTCTAAATTTAGATAAAATAATTTAAATTTAGATGTTATTTTACAAAGGCACTGTCCTGTAAGAGTTGTCGATGTTTCTTTCATATTATTCACTGACATTGCTAATTAATTATAGTAATTGCTATCTATCTATCTAAGAAATTCCCATTTCCTTTCTCTTCTATATATCTGTAGTCTCCTTAAGACTGGATGGAATATCACGTAAGATGAACCTGTTTCCAGATATCTTTATCCAAAAGAAATTGCTGCCCTTTGACTGCAGAATGTTGTTTTTCACAATGTGGGTGCTCTGGGGTAGTTAGAATTTGGCCTTTAAACCACCCTGTTTCAAGTATTTAGTAGATGCACATTTGGCAGCAATTACAAACTTGGTGTGGACAAGTCTCTATCAACTTTGCACATCAGAATACTGCAGTTTTCTGATCTTTTTGCAGAATCTTCTCAAGTTCTGTCAGGTTGGATGGGGATCGTGAGTGAACAGCTTTTCTTAAGTCCAGCCATGAATTCTCAATTGCATTGAAACCTGGACTGTAGATATTTACGTTTTTGTTTTTAAGCTATTCCATGCAATACATTTTCCCCCAGGTGCAATTTTTTTTGCAGTCTGCATCAGGTTTTATTTCAGGGAAAGAACTACAAATGCAATGTTTACTCTGAGGGTGTTGATGGAGAAGTATAGAGAAGGCCAGAAGGAGTTGAATTGAATCTTTATGGACTTTGTAGAGAAAGCATATGACAGAGTGCCTAGCGAGGAGTGGTGGTATTGTATAAGGAAGTTGGGAGTGGCAGAGAAGTATGTAAGAGTGGTATAGGATATATACAAGGGAAGGGTTACAGTGGTAAGGTCTGCAAGACAGTAGTGAGACCAGCTATGTTATATGGTTTGGAGATGGTGGTGCTGACAAAATGACAGGAGACATAGCTAGAGGTGGCAGAGATAAAGATGTTAAGATTTGCACTGGTTGTGACGAGGATGGATAGGATTAGGAAAAAGTACATTAGAGGGTCAGCTCAGGTTTGGGGACAAAGCCAGAGAGGCAAGACTGTGTTGGTTTGAACATGTGCAGAGGAGAGATGCTGGATATATTGGGAGAAGCATGTTAAGGATGGAGTTTATAGATAAGAGGAAAAGAGAGCCCTTTCTATAATTCAAGTAGATTTGAGAATGTATGTATTAGAGATGGACAAAGAGTCAATATATAAAACTATTGCAATATTTTTTTTATGGTGAAATACCAATATCACAAGGGCATGTATTGCGTTTTTTTTTTGTGCACCTTGTACAAATGTGAGAATCTGTGCAGCACTGGTAACACTTTGATGCACCATATGCTGAATCAAAAAACTATTGCATTTT
The DNA here is from genome assembly GCF_016835505.1 of Polypterus senegalus. Taxonomy (NCBI): domain Eukaryota; kingdom Metazoa; phylum Chordata; class Cladistia; order Polypteriformes; family Polypteridae; genus Polypterus; species Polypterus senegalus. The sequence goes on from NC_053154.1 coordinate 186,891,887, forward strand.
ACTGGTACATGCAATACAAAATACAGTCCAACATACATTGCGCCACAAAGTTTACTATTGCTGCAGAGATAAATTCCTTTATTAAGTGCTCTGACCACACTTACAATGAAGATTTGGATTTGTTTGTTTTTTACAGTCTTACAGTGAAGAAATAACTCAATAGGAAAATTCAATTTGCAAACAATGTCATATTAATATTAAGTACTCCTGCAAACCAGAACTATCCCCACAACTCCACCTAACTGGAGAACTTGAAGACAGACTTTTACTGAATTTAAAATACACAGACAGATATTAAAGTGATAAAAATTGGTTTGGTGTGTTGAAATCACACATTATATGCAGGTTCTTGCAGATGCTTTGTTTGCTCCTGTCAAAGTTCATCTATGTTTGAGCTGCAATGAAGCTCTGTGAGCAAAATGCAAAGACAGTCAATATCCTTACAATAAGAAAATTAAGTGGATACAAAGCATCACTTAATTTATTTCCTTATGTTTAACATGGGACGTTTTTCAGTATTTGAGAGCTGAATAGGGTCTTATGTTTTGTTTGTGTATGCAAGTTTAATAATTATTGAGAAAATGGAAAGTTAATGTTCAACCTGTACTTAATGGCAAGGTATATGTAAAAAGCCAGAGGAATTTCAAACACATATTTGTACACTGTATATTCAATAATATTTTAAATATGAAGCACTGTTATCTAAATTATTGGTTGACAGTCTGGGCTGACCTGTTTGATCTGCTGCCACTTCAACTCTTACTAGGAAAAGCTGTCTCAGAAAATGAAATGAGATGAGGACTGCAACAAACATAAGGGCTCATCTCATTGGAACTCACCAGGACAAAAATCAGTTTATGTACCAATAGTTATGTATTGCAATTGCATCTTGCCAATCTTACCTTGCAGATTGCTGAGATATTTTGAAATCCTAGTGATGTGTACAAACCTGTCAGTAGGCAATGGCTCTAAAAGAAAAAGAGGCACTATATGGTACACTCCAGAAATGATGGTGTGGCTGTTACTTGGAATAGCTCATAAAACCTTAAGAAGTAAGGCAGAATTTATAGATCCCTGGTGGGAAGAAAGCAACAATCTGAAAAAAATACATATTAGATTATTTGGTGTGGAATGAAAACATGTTCATCTTTTCCATACAGATAGAAAAAAATGTAAAGCAATTATTTACAGTATGTAACTTCATATAGGGTGTGGAAATATCCTTTTGTTTTATTTGAATGTATTTCTCCTACAGTTGGCATCTGGCTTACATTTATTTTGATAAACAAAACCTATTATATGTTTAATCTTTATTCTTTTGCTTGGGGCTCTGGATAGTGTCAGGTGGTAGCACATTTACAGTATGCTGTATGTGAAATTTCTGCAGAGGAAGGACCACCCAGTTCCAACAGGACACCTGGGTGGTATTTTAGTTTGTTAACTCTGAGACATCTAGCTCTTTTCATTTGCTTATTTTATTTATAATTTATAATTACTCTTAAAGTATCACACCAACCTGTTGCAAAAACATATGCCAACAAAATTGCCTACAAGGCAAAGTAACAGGAGCATCTGCTGAAAGAATGACATTTTCATATGCTAGATACCACAGCTTTGGCCTGTGCCATTTAATGACTTCAAAAGCAGCAAAGAAGCAGCAGTCATACTAACCCTATTCTTCATTTTGACAAGAACTCCCTCCAAATTTATAGCTGATTTATTAAAGAATCTTAGTATTATTTCTCTAAAATTACAACCTACGCAGGGTGGCAAGAATTTTAGAAGATGTCCCAGAATCTGTCTCTCTAGTACTGTGAACCCACATACATGTGCTAAATTCAGATAATGGAAGGAATCTATTTGATTTTTTTTTTTTTTTGCTGTCTCTATACATTCTTGAGTATCATAGTAAACTCAGCAGTGGCTACAAATTACAAATGAAATGGTCCTTAGTGAACACCTAAGTAACCTTCTGGGGAAAAAAGGCACCATAAGCTGCACAGAAAAACCTGATTCTTCTCTGGATCACTGGACAATATTCAGCTTATGATTAATTAAAATTGAACATTTTTCAAAATCTGAGAACTGAATAGAGTTGAATATGTTTTGTTTGTGTATAAAAATGTAGCAATTACTGAAAAAATAGAAAGTTAAAACTCCACCTGTACTTCATAGTGACATACACATAAGTAGTCCCACGAATTTCAAACACATATCTGTACACTGTATATTAAACAATATTTTAAATATGATGCATTTTTTCTAAATTATTGGTCAACAGTCTAGGCTGACCTGCTTGATCTGCTGCCACTGCAACGCTTACCAGGAAAAGCTGTTTCAGAAAATTAGATGATACAAGGACTGCTACAAATGTAAGGGTTCATCTCATTGGAACTCTCCAGGACAAAAATCAACTTATGTATCAATATGAACACAGTCCATAAAAGTTACACTACAGAAGTATGTAGCCAGTTTAACAATAGTATGGCTAAACCAACTTTCAAGTAATAATGTAGCAGATTTGTAAGATAGTGGAGTGGTAAATTGGTTGAAAAACACACAGCTTGTATGTCTCCAGAGGTAGAAAAATGCTTTTTTCCATTCAGGAACTAATTGAAAGTGTGGTAGAAATGAAGCTTGAGAAAAAATAAAGACACGACTGTTGTAGTGTCCTAATACCTCCTTTGAGGGTTTCATTGAGAAATATGACTCCTACTTGAACCCAAATATCAACAAACTAAGTGTTCAGATGTTTAAAGGAGGAATTATAAAACAACGAATTAGTAGTAATGTGTAAGCAGCAGAAATAGTGACAACCAAAATAAATAAAGAGATAGAACAGTAACATCAGAGACTCTGTTACAGGAGAAACATAGAAGGAACTTCTTTCTTAGAGCAGTGATTCTCACACTTTGGTGACAGAGACTGTAGCTGTAGGTTTTCATTGCATAAAATGTTGTAAGTCAAATCTATTCTCTATTGTTAACTGATTTTTTTCATTTAATTTTATTAACTCATTATAGCGCAGCGTATCCAGTTTCAGAAATTACCAGTTAAGTTGGTTTTAGTTTTCTAAACATTAGTCCCTTCACTTTTTTTCTAAAAGTTTGCTGTTTATCTTCCACAATTTTGAAAAGGAATTAACTAAATGTGATGCAGGTCAGCTCTCTAAGTCTGTAGAGTTCTCTCTGTTCATACGCCTTTGAAGGTAAAGTTGAAAACAAGAGTCCATTTAATATCACTTTTTTGTTTTAATGTTGCTGTCCACTTACTTTTTGAAATATAATCCTTACTTACTGATTTGTTTAGTTAATAATGAGGCCAAACAGCTACAGTAGTTTTGGAAGTGACACAAATGCTGTGTTTTGCAAACTTTGCTTCTTCAGCATTTTCAAGTTATTTTTTTACGTTTCTATGCTGTACTGAAGAACAACTGTAAACATTTCATAAGTTTCAGAGGCTTTTTTTGGGAAATACATCAAATTTGTGTAAAGAGTCAATATTTAAAATGTTGACCCTTCTTCTTCTTAACTTCTGCAATTCGGTCTGGCATGCTGGATATCAGCTTCTAGTCCAAACACTGACTGATGTTGATCCATTCTTACCTTTGTTGTGCTTGGAGTTGATCACAATCTATAGACTTCTGCTTGTCCACTATCTTTTTGAGAAGTGACCACAGGTTCTCAATGGGATTAAGATCTAGGGAGTTTTCTGGCCACGGGTCCATACTTTCAATGTTATGATCTCCATGCCACTTCGTTATCACTTTTGTCTTGCGACATGATGCTCCATCATGCTGGAAAATACACAGGTTGGCACCAAATTGCACCTGGATTGTTTGGAGAAGTTGCTCTTGGAGGACGTTTTGATACCATTGTTTATTTATGACGGTGTTCTTGGGCAGAATTGTGAGTGGGTTCACTACCTTGGATGAAAAGCAACCCCACACATGGATTATCTCAGGATGTTTCACTGTTGGCACAACGCAGGGCTCATGGTAGCATTCATCTTTTCCTTCTCCGGACAATTGATTCTCCAGATGTCCCAAACAGTGTGAAGGAGGATTCATCTGAAAAAATAACTTTGCACTAGTATTCTGCTGTCCAGTCCTTGTACTTCCTGCATCATTTCATTCTACCCTTGATGTTTTTCTTGGAAAGAACTGGCTTCTTTGCTGCCCTTCTTGACACATGGCCATTGGCCAAAAATCTTAAACTCACTGTGTGTGCAGATGCACTCACACCCACCTGCTACCAATACTGACCAAGCTCTGCCCTGGTGGCAACACAATTCTGTAGCTGACTCCTCAGGAGGAGATGGTCCTAGCACTTGCTGGAAACTTTTAGCTGATCATTTTGTGCCAGGACCAAAATAAGTGAAAATGTTTTTTTTTTTTAAAGTTAACTTTTTATGCTAATAAAGGTGTTTGCAGTGAATTAATATGCATCTGATCACTCTGCACACTAATATAAAAACAATGTGAATTGCCACCACAAATAGTGAAGCCTCAAATTTTGCAAAACAAAAAACTAGTTTCACTGCCAAAACAATTATTCACTACTGTATGTGTCCTGCAGAGGCTAGTCATCATAATGTACAGTACTTGCTTGCATTAACCTCTAGAAAGAAGTAAGAGAAATAACACTGAGTGAGTGCAATTAATATGCAGAGGCTCTGACGTTTTGTTGATATTATGAGTAATGTAAAAAAAATGTGGTTGAAATTACTAACGCCACTGAATGTGAACATGATAATTGCCATCCACCCATTTGCTAAACTTGGTTAATCTAACCGCAAGTGCGCTGCCTTACTGACCTAGAGGCAGAGACCTATCCTAGGGATATAGCGTTAGTGCATCATAGGGCACAGTCATCGCATCTATTGACAAATTAGATTTCCCAATTAACATAACTGAAACCTCTATAATTATCAGCAGCGTGAATTGGCTTTTCGTTAGGAAACGGCGTGGACCGAAAACTTGCGTAATAGTGAGATCCAAGGAAATGGATTAAAAGCGCACAGGCACGCTTCTTAATAAGTTTATCTCTTTAGCAATGCGAGATAGTTGTTAGGTTTTAATGATTCGTTTACCGGGCGACGAAGAATGAATACTTAACAGTACTTCTGAATATATAAAAACACATACATAAGTTATTTAATAAATAAGTCATCTGCATAAAAGACACGCCTTCGCAGGTATCGTTTCATTCCACATTTCTTATAATAACGAAAGTTCTCATCATTGGCTGCAGATGCCTCGGCGATGATGCTTCTACCGGAATGTGTGGCACGAGATTGAAGTTGGCACCGTCTTCCTTCCACAGGTTTCCTTTGTTTCCGGCGACATGTGCTCTGGCCCTTTAAGAGTGGGTTTGCGGCGGCGAGGGAGCATGTGCAAACAGGGCAGATTGAGCGTGACGCTCCTAATCTACAACCCGGGAAGAGAGATGAGCGCTGAGTAAGTGAGTGCGTTAGTGCGAGTGAGGGAACGACTGTGCTGTTTCAGCTCTTGTCGTGAATACGCTCTTTCCCAAAAGACAAAAATGAGCTTTAACGTTGTGGATTAAAAAAAACATTTCATTTGGAGAACACGTGCAAATGGGAAGGGGGAGTCCCAGTGGACAGGAGACAGGACTTCCCCCGCACCAGAGACCAGAAGGAGCAGCGCCGCACAGCAGACTGACAGACAGGTAGGTTCCCTGGAGCGGCCGTCAGTGCTTGCCAGTAAGATTCCCAGCCTCGAGTCCATGTAATATTCGTGCGTCTTTTCTCGCTTTAAGCTTTGTTAGCAATCAGTTTCCATGACTGCAGTCACAGGAACAGTTTGCACATCGGACGTCAATCTTGTGAGGTGCTACGGATGTGACCTACGAGGGGGTCAAGTATGGTGCACTATGGCCAGAGCTGGCATCTCTTTTGGGCTGGCGAAAGGTGCGCCGTGTCGCCCTCATACGTCTTCAGTCAGCAGGCTAACCAAGTATTATGAAATGGGAAAACAGCCAACAGGTGAATTGGCATCCAAATAATCACATTCAAATAAATAATAAGACAAAAGCGCGGTTGTGTTTCAGTCCTGTTCTCAGTTAAGTACGCGAATAAGAAGCGATAATGAAAACGCGTGAAATAATAACGCCAAAGCCAAATATTAAAGACGACTTACTTTTAGCTGACTTGAGTTTGTGATGCAGGGAATACAGCCATTTTCTGCTTGCAGCGTCTGAGTAAATGAGTCAGAACTTTACTAATGATACATTTTGCTTTCTACAAAGCTAAGTACCCCACACATTTCTGCATTCATACAGGGTAGTTGAGAATGTAGATTTTAACACGTCTTGGATGCTTGCTGATAGTCAATTACGTGTAATGTAATTTCTTAAACATTCAATTTTTCATCAGATTGTGTCTGACACATACCTGCCACCTCTAATTTCACAGCTGAGTCCAGCCTACCTGCGTGGGTCACCACGAGCGTCTCAGTAAATGCTGTTCATATTTATGATTATTTTAGATAATTTCTGTAATGGAAGTAAGAGTACCTGTATATCTGAATGCATTTACACTGGCACGTTAACTTGGATCAGTTCGTCAAGGATGTTCCTTCCAAGAGAATATTGATCCTAACATCGTATTGGGCAAGAATCGTTAGGATTGATAGAATGGACAGTGCGCTGGTACACTGCGGTAAAACAAGTTATTGAATTAATTTTGTACTTTTATATAGCACTCTTTACTGAGTGCATGCTTAGAGCACAGTAATACATTTTAAGTGTGCAATAAAATGTAAAAAATTACAGAAATATAAATACAAATTACAGAGTAAAACAATACACATTAAAACTGATTGATCTGAAAGGATCTGTTATATATGCTCATTATGAATATTCAGATATGGCCAGTTGAAAGCAAAGAAGTAGTAAACAATCTCCAGTCAGTATCTCTTATGAGAACAAACCTTTTAAGGGTTTCATAGTGTGTTTTATAGATCATAAGTTTTAGCCCATGCTGAAAATTAATAAGATTGCTGTTAATGGTGGGCTGAAATGGGTTTCTACAACATGGTGTACTTTTTATATGTGGCTATGTATAGAGCTGCAGCTTTTGCTTAAGCTTTAAGGTGTGAGTTGATCTGATTTGAACGTTTAGTGTAGATGCCCTTTGATTCTAGTACAGTTAGCAAACAGTTATGAATTCGGTAAAAGTTTCTTGAAGATCTTAGTAGAGAGAGGGAACTCTGGACTACCCTCCCCAACCTGATGCTGTTGATATAAAGTGTCATCCTCAATATTTTAATAATTATTTTAATAATTTAAATTAAAGATTACACATGTGTTAAACTGGAGTAGATGGTAAAGACCGCTATAGAAATATGCTGTTTGACCATACCCATAACAAAAATACTTGACCTTAGAATTGGAGAGTAATAATGGCAAATTAGCTGTAGGGTACATTGGCAAACCAAAAGCTGTAAATTATCTTAACAGCTTGGACCAAGCTGTATAAAAGTGTATAAGATCTCTTGATATTAGGGAATTAAAAAAAAAAAAAAAGCATACCTTTTCAATTTAGTTATTATCAGCAAATCGCATACTGTTACATTCATCATTAATTTTTTTCTTATGTGCATGTCAATGTTAAGTGTTTTATAAAATGTAAACTGGTTGTCTGTTGCAGATATGATTCTTATTTATCAGAACAGAAATGTTAGTAGGAAAATTTTAAAATAATGTTTGCAAAAGAAAACCACCCCTGATTTCATTGCAGTGTAGTAACTTTTGCAACAAGATAATGACATTCATTTAATGGTAATTTGCCACATTTGGACTTCTCAATTATTTTTCAACTCACAGAAACAATTTTTTGATATATTGATTGGTGAATTGAGGATGTGATTTTATAGTGTTTATATTGGAGAATTTACACAAGTATACATACTGTGAAACCAAAGAAGAAAGAGTAGGTTCTTTTAATAAACTTTATATTCTAACAATAGAAGACAGAATCATGATCATACATATAGTATAAGAGGTAAGTTCTGCATTTTTGAAGTCCGAAGTATTTCACAATTGTGGCTTACATTCATAAACTTGTGTTAAGTAAAGCATTACCTATAAATTAAAGGAAAAAAAATATCTTTTGATGTGTGTTACAAGAGCACTGTATGGGGTAATTAACATGAAATAAGCTTAAAGATTAAATGAATACTTTAAAGCAGAAGAGTTTCTACTTTTGAGCAGCAAGCCCTTTCTGAGAGAATTCTTGTTTATCATAGATTCATAAGAAACATATGCAATTTGATAAATGAGAGGAGACCATTCAGTCCATCAAGCCCGTATTGTTTAGCTAATAACTATCCCAATCCCAATACAGTATCTTATTCAGATTCTTCTTAAATGTTACGGTTTCTGCTTCAAATACATGTCTCTGTAGCTAGGTTCCAGAGTCCAAGAACTCTATGTGTAAAAAAAGTACTTCCTGGCTTCAGTCTTAAATGCACTTCACCTTAATTTCCACTGATGTTCTGAAGTACATGATTTACCCATAGGCTGAAAAAGTAGATCCAACAACATTCTATCAGTGCCTTTGAAGATTTAAAATACTTGGATTAGGTCCACATGCAATCTTCTCTACTCGAGACTAGGTTGTCATTCTTTGAGTTTGTCAGAGGAGGACATATCCTTCAGTCCCAGGATACACTTGGTTGGTCTCCTCTACACAGCTTCAAGTGCTGCTATGCTTTTCTTGTACTGTGGTGACCAGAACTGCGCACAATACTTCTGATGCAGTAATACTAGTGCATTATATAATGTGAGCATAATGTCCCCTGACTTATATTCAGCAGCTTTTATGATATAACCATACTTTTTATTTGCCTTTTTAATTGCTTCTGTACTTTGCTTAGTTGAGGAAAATGTGTGTGTGTGTGTGTGTGTGTGTGTAGATATATACAGTATATAAAAATATCTCTCCCTAAATCAGAGGTTACTGCCTGTATGAGTGTGTCTCCCATCATGAATGTATAATTTATGTTTTTTTTGCCCATGTGTAGCACTTTGCACCTTTCTACATTAAATTGTGTTTTCCAAGTGTTCGCCCAGTTTTGAAATTTGTCCAGATCTTTTTGAATTTTCCTTTCTGCTTCCTCAGTGTCTGCCATCACTCCAGTTTTAGTGTCATCTGTGAATCGCACAAGTTTACTAACTGTACTGGAAGCAATATCATTAATATAAATCGGGGAGAAAGTAATGGACTCCCGAGGGATTCCACTGATGACTTTGCTCCATGTGGAGTATGGTATCTGTACTCTTCGTCTCCTGCCGTTTAACCAGCTAAGTATCTAGTTTTGTAGGTTGTCTGTGATGCCTACAGCTTCCAGTTTCAGAATGAATCTTTGGTGTAGGACTGTATCAATTTTTTTTTTTTTCCCCAAAATAAATTATGTTGTATGCTTTGTTTTTTGTCAACTATTCCGGTTGCCTTTTTAAAATTAATTCAATAGATTGGTTTGGCAGGACATTCCTGTCATAAACTCATGCTGGCTATTATTTAGTATATTTAAATTTTTCTGATTTATTTGATTTTATTCTTTGCTCAATCTGAGGGAAGAATACATGCATCTTTGCTTTGACTAATGTAGGTGCAGTTTTACCGCAGAAAGCAAGTATGCAGCGGGAATGCTGGAAGTGCTGGAGTAAAATATTATAAAATAAATCATATGTCTATAGGTGTTTTAATAAGGCATCCTCTTTCAGCTAAAATGCTTAAAAATGTGCATACTTGGGATATGAAATTAAAATGAAAAATATAGAGGCCATTGCCACATTATAGTTTGTGGTAAAATGGAGAAAAAGATAAATCCCGAGAAACCTGAGGAAAATGGTACTCAGTCACTTGTGTTAAGCAATGTGTAGTTGTAGGTCCTACGACAAAGCAGCTTTTCAGTTACTGCTAGTAGAAATGGAAGACAAAAAAGTAAATCTCTCTTTCCACAGGAAAATAAAATGTCATATGAAGGTGCTATTTTACATTTTCCAGTCCTGCTCCATGAGTCGCTAGATGACCTGAGCCTTTCTTTCCTCGCACTGTCTTTCCAATTCTGTTAGGTCTTTCTTTCAATAGCATAATATGAGTAAAATGTTTTCATGTGTTTAAAAAATTAAGGGAATTATGACCTAAAATTAGTGCTGGGTGGTATGACCAAAATTCTACATCATGGTATTTTTCAAAATTATACCTGTTTCACGGTATTCAACAGTATTTTTTTCCCCAATCCATGAGTGGATGTTAACCACATTTTCCACTGCAATTACTGCAGTAGACTGGCTAAGAATAACCTATTCCACTGTCATTAGAATTGTACATTGTGCAAAAAAAATATTTTAATGTGGACACAAGTATTAATACAGGTTTGCATGGCCCCATAAAGTGATAGTTTTCAAGGTGGTGGCACTAATGAAGAGAAGGAATCGCAATGCATGACAGTTGCAGTCAAAATATAGAACATTTTTATTGAACAAATTTTGCAAACAACTTAAACTAATATTTTGACAACATATTTTCAACCACCCAAAGAGGCATTTAGACTTCGTAAAATATCCAGAGGCACTTGTCAAAAGTTGTATTGCACTGAACATGTCTTAGAAGAGGAATAAATAGGAAATATTTTTTGTAAACCAACTACAGTTTCTGTTAATGTTAACAATTTCTGTCCACTGATATGTTAAAGTGACTTTTTAAACAACTTTCCCATCATTTAAACTGCATAATATTTAAACTAATAAATAATAATAAAATAAATAGTGCAACTTCTAGTAATGCTACTATTACTTCAAGACTTCAAGCCCAGGTGCATTACATAGTATTCACCAAATTAAAATAAAACAAGTGCAACTTGGTGATGACATCTTTACCAACTGAACCATCATTTAGGCAAATTGCATTAATATGGACCTTGTTTCAAGATATATATATATATATATATATATATATATATATATATATATATATATATATATATATATACTGCTCAAAAATTAAAGGAACACTTTGAAAACACATCAGATCTCAATGGGAAAAAGAAATCCTCCTGGATATCTATACTGATATAGACTGGGTAATGTGTTAGGAACGAAAGGATGCCACATCGTTTGATGGAAATGAAAATGATCAACCTACAGAGCCCTGAATTCAAAGACGCCCAAAAATCAGAGTGAAAAAATTATGTGGCAGGCTAGTCCATTTTGCCAAAATTTAATTGCAGCAACTCAAAATTGTACGCAGCACTTTGCAGCACCCTGTGTTCTTGTATACATGCCTGACAACATCGGTGCATGCTTCTAATGAGATGACAGATGGTGTTGTGGGGATCTCCTCCCAGATCTGGACCAGGGCATCACTGAGCTCCTGGACAGTCTGAGGTGCAACCTGGTGGCATTGGATGGACCAAAACATAATGTCCCAGAGGTGTTCTATTGGATTGAGGTCAGGAAAGTGTGGTGGCCAGTCAATGGTATCAATTCCTTCATCCTCCAGGAACTGCCTGCATACTCTCACCACATGAGGCCAGGAATTGTCGTGCACCAGGAGCCACTGTACCAGCATAGGGTCTGACAATGGGTCCAAGGATTTCATCCTGATAGCTAATGGCAGCCAAGGTGCCTTTGTCAAGCCTGTAGCGGTCTGTGTGACCCTCCATGGATATGCCTCCCCAGACAATCATTAACCCACCACCAAACTGCTCATGCTGAATGATGTTACAGGCAGCATAATGTTCTCCATGGCTTCTCCAGACCCTTTCACTTCTGTCACGTGCTCAGGGTGAACCTGCTTTCATCTGTAAAAAGCACAGGGCACCAGTGGTGCATCTGCCAATTCTTGTATTCTATGGCAAATGCCAATCGAGCTGCATGCTGCTGGGCAGTGAGCTCAGGGCCCATTAGAGGACATGGGGCCCTTGGGTCACCCTCATGAAGTCTTTCTGGTTGTTTGGTCAGAGACATTCACACCAGTGGCCTGCTGGAGGTCATTTTGTAGGGCTCTGGCAGTGCTCATCCTGTTCCTCCTTGCCCAAAGGAGCAGATACTGGTCCTGCTGATGGGTTATGGACCTTCTATGGCCCTCTCCAGCTCTCCTAGAGTAACTGCTTGTCTCCTAGAATCTCCTCCATGCCCTTGAGACTGTGCAGGAGACACAGCAAACCTTCTGGCAATGACACGTATTGATGTGCCATCCTGGAGAAGTTGGACTACCTGTGCAACCTCTGTAGGGTCCAGGTATCGCCTCATGCTACCAGTAGTGACACTGACTGTAGCCAAATGCAAAACTAGTGAAGAAACAGTCAGAAAAGATGAGGAGGGAAAAATGTCAGTGGCCTCCACCTGTTAAACCATTCCTGTTTTGGGGGTCATCTCATTGTTGCTCCTCTAGTGCATCTGTTGTTAATTTCATTAACGCCACAGAAGCTGAAACTGATTAACAACCCCCTCTGCTGCTTAACTGACCAGATTAATATCCCATAAGTTTCATTGACTTTATGCTATGCTCTGATTAAAAAGTGTTCCTTTAATTCTTTTGATATATATATATATATATATATATATATATATATATATATATATATATATATATATATATATATATATATATATATATATATTAGAAAAAAAAAGAAGAAAGCACGCCGGAAGGGGCGTGGATTCACTAAGCCGCCGACAAGTGAGAAACCTATGGCGCCCACAACTCGCAGGGCCATGCCCACCAACTCGGACGCGAGGACACAGAAAAAATGGCGTCATTTATGTTCGTCTGTCGTAGAGGCCACATGCAGTGCAGGTCAGGTTAATGTCATGCACCTCCGAGCTACGTTGACTGTTCATAGAGGCATGTTTCTCGCGGAGGTGAATCGCTATATGCAGCGTGTAAAATGGTTTGCGAGGGGTATCCCATGGGATCCTTAAAACAATCCTTTACAACTGAGGTTAAAGCACAATGAAATAAGCAGTCTTTAAAAAACGAGTTTTCAGTTACGACGCACGACCGCGTGCAACATAGCAAACTGTTTTACACGCTACATACAGCAATTCGCATCCGCGACAAACATGCGTCTTCTTAGATGCTCCTGCAGGAACACGGAAGACGTTTCCCTGCCCACCAACAGTCTTTTTTCACCGGCCGGCGTCTACCCTCACTCTCTAGGCATTCACACTGCCTGCCCATTCGCCCGGACGCAAAAACTCACCGACCACCCAGTTCGTCACTTTCGTCTGTGGTAAGAGTCCACATGCATGTCTGAGCCACGCGGCGTTTGTTATGCCGCTGGTTCACTGTTGTGTTGTATTTTGCTCTTTTCAGAGTTCCATCTTTTCATTGACTTACTGTTGTGTTCTCACACCAACCCGTTTTAGACATCCTTGTCTTTCCAGAAGTGTTTAGCATTCAATAAATAATTATGCATGAGATTGACCGTGTGTCTACCCAGCGCAGAGAGGCGTGGGTAAGTTGTTGAACCCCATTCGGTCTGCAAGCCGTGGAATTCCCACTAAGTGTGACTCATATGCTCCCACTGATTATGTCCCTACTCTTTGTGCACACCCCCCTCCTACTGTGGTCGGGTATCTTGGTGGATTATATATAGAAAAGCAGCCAAAACCGAGTGGTATCCCATGGGGTCCTTTAAAACATTCATGTGAGGTTAAAACATAATGAAGTAAGCAGTCTTTAAAAACTGAGTTTTCAGTTACGACGCATAACCGTGCGCAGCATAGCAAACTTTTTTACACGCTACATACAGCAATTCGCATCCGCGACAAACATGCGTCTTCTTAGATGCTCCTGCACTTTGTACACACCGCCCTCCCACCTCGCTACCACCGTGGTCGGGTGTCTTGGTTGATTATATATAGAAAGGCAGCCAAAACCGCACAGAGCAATGAAAAGTCTAGATTTCCATCTTTTCATTCACTTTCTGTTGTATCCTAAAAACCCTCCCTTTTTAGACAACTGTGTCTTTCCAGAAGTGTTCATCCATCAATAAATAATTATGCGGCGTTTGTTATGCCGCGGGTTCACTATTATGTTGTATTTTGCTCTCTCTCCAGAGTTCCATCTTTTCATTCACTTACTGTTGTACTCTCACACCAACCCGTTTTAGACAACCGTGTCTTTCCAGAGGTTTTTAGCATTCAATAAATTTATACATGACATTGAGCATGTCTCTACCTGGTGTGGGTAAGCCATTGAACCCCATTCGGGCTGCAAACCGTGGAATTCCCACTAAGTGCGACTCATACGCTCCCACTGGTTGCGTCACAACCCTTTGTACACACCCCTCTCCCACCTTGCTTCTACCGTGGTCGGGTGTCTTGGTGGATTATATATAGAAAAGCAGCCAAAACCGCACGGAGCAATGAAAAGTCTATGTCCGTCTCTGGCCTGTGTAAAGTCGACAATGACTCCAATGATGAGTTGGAGGTGGGCACATGAGCGGGCTGTGCATACTGAACGAGAAATCAGCAGACTAGCATGACAGAAGGAGCTGAATGGACGTCCCTCTACTCTCCTCCCGTTCCAGACTCCGCACCGTGCACCCCAATCCCTCCGTCTGGCAGGAGAAGGCGCAAGGACGGTCCGCCAGTTTTCAGTCACGGACGATTGTGTGTTGGTTCGTTCCGTGCATTGTTACAATGTTGCTTTTCTTGCTGATTTATTACATTACCGATTTTCCAAATGTTAATTTTCTCCCTGTGCTTAAAAATCATTAAAAAACCGGCCTGATTATGCAACGTATGGTACGCCTCGGGTTGGCTAGTAAATAAAAAACTGCAACTTGCATTTTATAATGCTATTAATGGTGTAGCCGTACGGAACTGTATTAGGGCCACGGGGAAGAAAAAAAACCTATATGTCGAGAATAAAGTTGACATGTTGACTTTAATCTTGACATTTTATGGGGTACACAGTGTGTTAAAAGTTGGAATGTGATACCAGAGTCTCTAGTTACTATCCACATGTGACAGAAAGCCACTTTGCGGATTCAATGAGATCGGTGTGCACGCTTCGATGTTTGATGAATGGTTCGAAGTGGTGAAGCAAAATGCTGACATACAGATGTATTCGTGGTGCTTTTATATTCAAGTGTTGCATATTCCTGATCGTAATGACACGATGCATTTTAAAAGTCTCACATACCGTCTACTGTGCCGTCTTTTTTTTTTTCTAGGGCTTCCTCCAGTACTGACAGCAATGGCAAACAGCACATTTCTCTGCACATTTAGAATCCCTAGATTTATATTTGATATCACTTTCATGATGAAATGCATTGAAGTATGTATGTGACATTTTACAGATAAATTGGTAGTTTCGTTTTAAATAATGAATGCTGTTGTTAAGTACACACTTGGGGGGTGACACGGTGGTGGAGCGTTAGCGCTGCTGTCTTGTAGGGAGTCGCATCGCTGATATTCCTTGCCTGGAGTTTACATGTTTTCCTGCTGGGTTTCCATAGTGTGCTCTGGTTTCCTTCCAAAGATATGCAGATTTGGTTAAACTAAAATGATGCCAGTGTGTATGTGTGTGCTTGTATTCACCTTGCCATGAGCTGATGCCCAATGCTAGCTGAAATGGACAAATCCCTGGACTGATGGATTTAATCATTAAACATTGTTTTCAGAGATATTGCGGTAAGGTGTCATTGGAATTTAATGGGTGTTCCAGGCAATTCACAACACAGCGAAGCCGAACCAGTTCTCACCATGATAATATCTTGCACTGCCACCTTTGTGGATTCCTCCAGATTTACATAAAGTACACGTGCAAGTATAAACAGTACAACGCTTGTGTAGAAGGAGTGTCCGCTGTAGCATGTGTTGCGTGAAGAATAAACCTGGCCAAAGAGGAGGCGCAGGCAGCGATCACCACACAGAATACATTCACTTCATGATATTCCTGCTCTCTGAAAATTTAGAATGCTAAGATATATACTTGATATCATTTTCAGGATGAAATGCATTAAAGCAGGTATTAAACATCCACGGTAGTGTGGCGGTAGTGCTGCTCCCTCGCAGTAAGGGGTCCCTAGGTGTACATTCAGTGTAGAGAACATTATGGCAGGTCTGACATGGCTCCAAAAAACTGGATGTATGAATGGGTATCACACAGGTTTAACTTAAGCATTGTGTAAATGTTGGGTTCGTGATCTGAACACGAACACAAAATTCAATGGATGTTGTTCTGAGCGAGGTTTCTTTATTGCATGCGTGCTGTCTCTGTCTGATGTACCAAACCCCCGGTTCCTATCCTTCCTTTTTCTTTCTCCACACAACCAATCACCACATGATAAACATCTTTGTGAAATTAAAACTAGTTATAAACTTAGACCAGGGAGTGTTCAGAAGAGAAAAAAAAAAAAAATCTTGTTTAATTATGCCATCCATTCAGGGTTGCGCCCATCCCAGCAAGCATTGTGTGTGAGGCAGGAGCAAATCCTGAACACCAGCACATCGCAGGATGGATACGAGCAATGCATACACTAGCATGGTCAATATAGCATAACAAAACCCCATTTCCTACATGAATTTGAAAGGAAACTAAAGCACGCCAAGTAAACTCGCCAGAAAAACTCAAATTCAAGGCATGGAACACCCGAAACTCCCTTTCTGTGAGGCAGCAGTGCAACCTCCACGCCACCGTGCCCCAAAATGATTAATACATGCTTTAATGCATTTCATCATGAAAATTATATCAAATATTTATCTTAGCATTGTAAATGTTCAGCGAGCAGGAATATCATGAAATTAATTTATTCTCTGAGCTGCCTGCACCTCCTCTTAGTGCAAGAGGAAGTCAGTTTAAGAAGCACGTAGTGATTAACCTGGCTCAGGGAAGACTTAACACAAAGCATTTAATATGCTGCATAACTTATGACGGTTTGAGAAAATCTAGTAAATTAAACATTGATTTTAAGATGAAGTTTAGCTTACGATGTTCTACTTTTAATAACAAATTACGAGAATAAAGTCAACATGTTGACTTTAATCTCGACATGAACGGCGAGAATAAAATGGAAATGTTGAGAATAAAGTCAACATGTCGTCGCACTAGTACACAGTACCCAGGTACATTACACAGGATGGGGGAATAAAACAAGTACAACTTGGCTTACAGTATTATCCAGTAGTATAGAAACAGTATTCACAGATTTTGACATAATGGTCGGCATCCGACCTTTTAAAACCAAAATATTTCCAGGCAATGACTCCTTTTTTTTTTTCGGCAAAGTTCTTCTGTGTTATCATGTTCAACTTTATCGTCTGCTACAGCTTCAGTTTCGGAATGTTCTCTGTTCATTTTCACCGCGCAATAACTCCACTACCACATGTACTCCATTGCATACGTGTTTAGCGGTGTAGCAGTGGAAAAAGGCCCCGTACAATACCTCCACTAACGCATGTACTCCATTACGTGCGTTTGTAGTGGTGTAGCAGTGAAAAAGGCCCCCCCCCCACAAACAGTTTCCCACTGCTCCACATTCCGAACGTTGTTTAGGCAATTTAAACCAGTGTTACGGTATAAGAAAAATCCATATCGTAACAAAAATAACGGGTTTTCGGTATGAACCGGTATGCCGCCAGCACTACCTAAAAGTATAGCCCACATGCTTGAATTTTTAATACATCATTTATAATGCAAGCTACAAGTAAACATGCCTTGGTGGGTGGCGAGGTGAAAGGCTGCCACATAAACAAAAAGGGAATGAAATGAAGAGGACTTTTTTTTTTTTTTTATATGAAAACTATGGGGCTACACCTCCAGCTTGCTTTGCTTGCCAACCTCTGTGTTTGGTTTTCCAGATACACACTTTTACGATATATATTTTTTTTTCTTGGAATTGTTTCTGTTTCATTAGTTTCCCTTTTATTTTAGAACTTTGGTTAAAACAATATTTGGAATTTATTTTTTCTTCAAGATCGCATTGAATTTTGATTCCGTTTTTGGACTTACATCGTGACAATGCAACCGTATAACTGTCCATAAGTGAATATAGTTTCTTTGTCTGTTATAAATAAACCAACTTTTTCGAGTGTTTGTCCCTGTGATTTGTTAATTGTCATAGCAAATGCTATTCTAATGGGGAACTGTAAACGTTTTAATATGAATGGCATTTCAAGGTCTCCTTTGGTGTCTAATGTTACTCGTGGAATATATACGCTTTTATCTCTTTCTGTACCTTTTTGATTCTTTAATTTCTTGTGGAAGTTCAAATTGTTGCATTGTTAAATCTTCGGCTCCTAACAATTCTTTGGTGATTGAAAGAGCCGTTTAATTCATTTGACTTTTCGGAATAACGGTCCTTTGAATGCTTCCCATAATTATGACGGGGGAAGTTGATGCTTTACAATTAAGTATACGAAGAAGTGTCTTAATTTGTCAGGCATCATTACAGACGTGGCATCAGACATTTCGTACATATAATCGTCCGATTTACATAATCCAGCTGCTCGAGTCACTTCTTGAAAGGTACCATACGTATTTTCATCTATAATTAGAACATCTCTATACGACGTTGCTCCTTTCGATTCTCCTAACAACAGTTTTAAATGAAAGCGTTCACTATCTTTTCGTAATACAATATGTAATCGTGCAACACTTTTGCAATTAATTTTTCTTGGATGCCATAATCCTTTTTGTTTTTGCCACATGCATTGTTGAGGAATTTGTGCATACGTATATGCCTTTGCATTTACGTCTTTTTTTTATTTAGTTCGAAATAAGGCAATATTATTATTTTTTTGTTTTTGCTACTTGTACAGCATCTGCTTCTTCACCTTCTTTAAATTGAACCATATTCTGTCCTGGTAAATGAATCGGTAATAATTTCACAGAATGACTTCGACCGTGCGTATTGAGTATCTAAGTATGCTTGAACTTTGTCTTAGTTATATCTGTTGTTTGAACGAAAGCTTTTGGAAATATTTTTAAACACTTTTTTTTCTTTCGAGTCCCAACATGCTGAATCTTTTAAATGAGGTCCGTGAGACATGTGTTCAATGACTTTGTACCATAATTCAGAATTGGTTTCTCTGTTTGGAATTTTAGCACAGACAAAACGATCTAAATCATCAGTAGTAAATACATTTTTTTGTAAAGTAACCAATAAATGCACTTGAAGTAAGCCCCGTTTTTGAAATTTGATCGTGTAAATGTATGCTCGGATTTTACCGAACACCATTTCAAGTTCATTCAATAAAATTAAGACTTTCTGATAAAACAATCCACTTGTGAAAGTCAAAATATCCAGAGCCGACGTAGCTGGTGGCATTGTTTTCAAGAATCTCTGGTTTTCTGGCCATTGTGGATTGCACGTCATTGTAATAAATAAATATGGCCGACCGGTAGTTCTGCATATTGCCATTGCATCATGATATACAGTAACTGTTGCAATGCTTTTGGACTACCTTGATGTGATGATGGTAATATTACTGCTTTACCTATTTTGAATTTGTCTGAACTATAAATATTTGAATTTTGAACATGATCAATGAGTCCTTGCATATGCTCCATTCCCAGTTTTGCTTGATTTGATTTAATAAAGAAGAGACGATAAGCTTTGACTTTTAGATATGCATTAATAATGTAATGTTGCGTTAGACGTTGAGATGACAAAAGTGGATTAAATACATTGGAACGTATCGCTAATTTTGCCCCAAAATATTGTGCTGGTGTTATTCGTTTTTCTGAATTCGTGTGTTTCATATTGTATGACCATCCTGTTTCTTCACCTGTGAAAAGCAAACGAAAGAGTAATTGATCGGAATGTGGTGAATTATTAGACAGAAATGTCGATTCATGCTCTGCTTTCAGATAAACGCGAATATCTACTCTAACTCGTCACATGTTGGTTTATTATATATGTGTGCATGATCTTTCTGATTCATATAAAAATCCAAGAAAACTTCTTTGTCCATGTTTTGCAGATAGATTTCGTGTAAAGTGCGATACTTTTGGACGTATGGATTTGTATCCATTATTGGCTGTATAATTTCTAATACGTTAGATCGTTTTAACTCTGTCGATGCTATGTTGCATCACTTCTCCGTGATCATAAATATACACCTGCCCGAATTGTGGTTTCTTCGAAATTAAACTTGTTGTTGCTTTAATTGTTGCTGGACCACAGATTCTCATAGCATATTGTCCTGAATCATGTAAATCTATGTTTTGCGCATTGAATGATGCAAATGCGAAAAGATTATTGTAGACTCGAATATTTTGCCTGTAGTGTTTGTGGATTTCACTTTTCCTAAACATCAAATTTTTGAATTATCTTGGATACGCCTCATCACTGTGTATAAATACAACTTTTCCCTGATGGCAACACGAATTACCGATCTACAAGGCTCTGACTTGAACTTCAAAGCCTTATAATATTTACATACTTCTGACATATCACCAATATCCATCTTTACTTTCTTTGTTTTGACACTTGCATATTTTTCTGTTTTTGTATTCTGTATCATGTGCATGTGTTTCACACCTATGTTTTTTTGCTTCTTTTGAATTCCACTGTTTTCATTATCTCTCACCTGCTCTGCATTAGTTTGCCCCCCTTGTTCTTTAACCTCTTTATGATGTTTTACTTTTTTTGTACTCTTTGTCTTTTTATTTCTGACCTCTCTTTGTGCTGCTTTTTTTTTTTTTTTTCCTCAATGACATCAGGTCCTTGGTGATTATTTTCCCTTTTAAAGCTTTTTTCCATTTGTTCCGGGCTGATTATTACTTTCCTTTATTGTCTGCATTTGCACCTAGATTATTCATTTTCTTTTTTGCATTTTTTTTCTCTCCAACGCTTTTTGGTCTCTTTTCTCCGCGCAGCTCTTTCTTCTTCGTTTAGTTGTCAACGTTTCATTTATAACATACTAGCAAAATACCCGCGCTTCGCAGCGGAGAAGTAGTGTGTTAAAGAAGCAATGAAAAAGAAAAGGAAACATTTTGAAAATAACGTAACATGATTGTCAATGTAATTGTTTTGTCACTGTTGTGAGTGATGAGTGTTGTTGTCATATATATATATATATATATATATATATATATATATATATATATATATATATATATATATATATATATATATATATATATATATATATATATATATATATATATATATATATATATATATATATATATATATATATATATACACACACACATAAATACATACACACACAAATACATATATATATATACATACATACACACACACACACACACACACATAAACATATATATACATATACATACATATCTACATATATACACACACAGCTATTTCGTATCAGTGCAATACGCTGCTTGTTAAAACGGATAACTCCCGCTCTTACGTGCAAGTCTGCGTGGATATTATGAACTATCGTATTTGTTCAAGTTCTATTTAAATTTTAAATAGAAGGAATTTTTATTTAGTCGACAGAAATATCTTTGGTAGGAATGGTAAAACAGACAGGAATATTATTCGTGAATAAATCAACTCAAACCTTAAACAACTTATAATATTTTGCTCTCCATAAAAATTTATCCTGTCTAAATTATACAAGTTAGAAATAAAGTAAACGTTAAAAGAACAAACATTCACATTTCTTTACTCTTATGTAATTTTATATAAAAAAATAAACTTAGATTTTAAATATCCCAAAAGATTTTGCTCTCCATAAAAATATATCCTGTCAAAATGATACAAATTCAAATATGAACATGCTGCATAACAAAACCTAGAAATATAAATGAAATGTGTTCTTTCAGCAATAACAAATCAAATCATTCAGTTTTCTTTGCTCATATGTCATTTTAGAGCTGGACGCCTGGCATCTTTTTTTGGCCACAGGTTCGTTTCTGTTTGGTGTGAGGTTCTGTGTTGTGGAGATTCTCAGGATGGATTGCAGGTGCTCATCAGTGAGGCGACTCCTGTGTGCTGTTTTGTTAGTCTTTATCACTGAGAAGAGCTTCTCACACAGATATGTGCTACCAAACATGCACAAGGTTCGAGCCGCATGTAGACGGACTTTTTTTGTTCTTCGAAGTCACCAAAGCGCCGTGCAAACTCAGTGCGCTCAGTTTATCAGCAAAGTGCGATTTGGGAACACCGTAGTGACGACTTGGTTTAACATTACTTGGCAACAGGGAAAGTGAGGCAAGGTGCACTGGTGCATTTGTGTCTCCCATAAAAGCAGCTTCACTTGAAATCACTTTGTGATTGTGCACGGGTTAAAACGTCCGCTGAAGTGTCAGATTCTTATTTAATTATGCTGCTTTCTGTATCTTCTGCATTGCATTCAGGTTAACCTGATGTTTTGTCTCATAGTGCCGTCTTAGATTAAATTCTGTAATTACAGCCACATTAGCTCCACAAATGAGACACACGGGTTTAGTAAACATATACTCAGCCTCCCATCGGTTTTTAAAGGCTCTATTTTCAGAATCAACTTTTCTCTTCAGCATCGTGTGAGCTAGCTTCGCAATAACTTGATTAACTCGGTAAGTGTTGGCAAGGCAGCTGAAGCGCTGCATTATGGGATCTGTAGTTTATTGTGTTACCAGCGCTTCATATACCCGGCTTTAATAACAATAATACAGTATATAAAATGATCTCGGGCGGATATAATTACACGCCGGGCGGATGTGGCCCTGCCCTTGAGTTTGACACATATGGACTAAATAGAACTTGAAAAGATATATTTTTTCAAATGTGATCGCGCAATTCAGATAGAGTTGGCGCACTACAGCCTGCATGCCTCAATAAGTCATCCTTCCTCGCTCTTACTTTTTACCGTTCATCTAATGAATACACTGAGTATGGCTTTACCAAAACAATCATTGATGGCGAATAAAGTATCCATTATTCGAGTATGTAGATCGGGTATATATATATATATATATATATATATATATATATATATATATATATATATATATATATATATATATATATATATATATATATATATATATATATAGCGGAGAAGTAGTGTGTTAAAAAGCTATGAAAAGAAAAGGGAACATTTTAAAAATAACGTAACATGACTGTCAATATACAGTATTTGTTTTGTGAGTGTTACTGAGTGTTGCTGTCATCAAGGATTTGATTATCATTATTTCTTTCAATCAGGTTCGTATTTGTAGGATGTGTTGTGTTCAAGTTACATTCCGTGTTTGTCAATCGTTGTAAAGATGACAGGTTTCATTCATCGATTCGTTTCTTACTGCATCAATAAACAGCTCGTCTTCTTCTTTATCTGAGACCTGACACACTGCATGCACGTTTTTTTTTACACTGTCTTCCTTTAGCGGGACATTGACTTTTTCCAACGTGTGCTTTGTTTTGGATTTATGAATATGCTTGTATGTATCAAACGCTTCATATTTTTGCTGCCTTTTCAATTGTGTAATTCGGTTTTGTTCAGCTCTTTGGAACTGTTGCTTTTATCTGTGCACTGCGTCAGTTCACGTGAGCCGCTTCGGTGTACATGCATCGAAGGTTCCCAGCTGTGCTGGTGCCATCTCGTGCTATGTCCATGGCTGTATTTAATGTTACCTTAGTCCTGGCACTTAAAACTTTCTCTCGCAGTTTCGCTGAGTTTGTACCAAACACCACCCTGACCATCTCATCTTCCTCTGCATAAGCACAGTCCTTAACCCGTGAATATTTAGTGGGAGTTTGCTATTGGATTGCCGCTGACGGACGGCCTTATATGGGCAGGCACTAAATTACAAACGCCAGCGGCAGCCTGTCTATGAACTTAATTTAAAGTGTAGGTTTACATCGTGCTTTGTTTCCGAAGTAGCAGAAGTCATGAATATGGTTGTATATGTCACTCGCTTCGCTTCTTATTGTTTCGCTGCCTTCTCAATTATATAATGCATGTTTTCTTCAGCGCTTTTTTGGTCTTCCTGGTTTTCTATGTACTGCGTGATTACGTGGGAGGCGTGATGATGTCACACGAAACTCCGCCCCCACGGCGTTGAAGCTCATCTCCATTACAGTAAATGAGAAAAACTGCTTCCAGTTATGACCATTACACGTAGAATTTCGATATAAAACCTGCCCAACTTTTGTAAGGAAGCTGTAAGGAATGAACCTGCCAAATTTCAGCCTTCCACCCACACGGGAAGTTGGAGAATTAGTAGTGAGTGAGTGAGTGAGGGCTTTGCCTTTTATTAGTATAGATTGTCCTTACACACTTTATATCTGCTGAGAGCCCTGGATCTGTGTGTGGTGAAAGCATTTACACGACTGATGGTTTTTCTCTTCCTGGTCTTATTTGATATTGCTTGCAAGTAGGGTGTGTCTTGCAAGAATCTCATGTTTTTATGTCCCTGCGAGACGTTTCTGGGTCAATCTCTTGGCACAAAGTCTCATGTTTATGGTCCCTGCGAGACGCTCTGTGGCAATTCTCTTTCGTCTCGTGGGTCTTAAGTGTCTTTGGTGATCTTAACCTGAAGGTCACATATCGTCTCCTAGTCATTCCTTACCACATGATTTTTTTTATAATAGAGAGACAATATAGATGCCCACTTGTCTAGTGTGTTGGAGTATTTCTATAATCTCAAGACATAAATCAAATTTTTGGAAAACTTCTCAGCTTTGAAATCAAACTTTGATAATTTTTATGTTTTTGTTTTAGATTTCCTCCGAAGCCCTGTAGACCGCCATTGTTAGTCACTGGAGGAGATGACTCCTTTTAATTTACAAATAATGCTCAATGTAAGATCACAGGATGACATAACTTCAAAAAAATACTGAAGCTTTAATGATATATGTTTTTTGCCTATCTTTGCATTCCACATGGATTTGAGTGCATAGTAATTATGGTCACAGAGCAAGATTAAACCATCCTTCTTCATATTCATAATTCTGTAATGTTCTGTATACTACAGTCTAAATTTAACGTTGTACTATTGCAAACTTCACAAAGTATAAGCCCTAAAAAGGTTTCCCCAGAATTACCTTTTTTGGATAAAAATAAATACAGTGCCTTTTAAAGGACAACATTGTTACAGAGTTTAATTTCTTCAATCTGAGATGTCAAGCCTTTTACTGGAATACATTTAACAAAAAACTGAGTCCAGTCTCCCACACAGGCATTTTGTGTTGAGTGTATTGTATGTAGTGCTCAGCTGCCTTTCCTAACTTTCACAGAAGTGAAATATTGTATAATATTGGTACAATGACTAAACCCGAGCGGTGTTTTGTTATTGGACTTCTGTGCTCGTCATGGATTGTCCATAACGAACACCATGTTCAAGCATAAGGGTGTTCATATGTGCACTTGGCACCAGGACACCCTAGGCCTCAGGTCGATGATCGACTTTGTGGTCGTGTCGTCGGACTTGCGGCCATATGTCTTGGACACTCGTGTGAAGAGAGGGGCGGAGCTGTCAACTGATCACCACCTGGTGGTGAGTTGGCTTCGATGGTGGGGGAAGATGCCGGTCAGACCTGGTAGGCCCAAATGTGTTGTGAGGGTCTGCTGGGAACGGCTGGCAGAGTCCCCTGTCAGAAGTAGCTTCAACTCCCACCTCCGGCAGAACTTCAACCACGCCCCGAGGGAGGTGGGGACATTGAGTCCGAATGGGCCATGTTCCGTGCCTCTATTGTTGAGGCGGCTGACTGGAGCTGTGGCCGCAAGGTGGTCGGTGCCTATCGTGGCGGCAATCCCCAACCCGTTGGTGGACACCGCGTGAGGGATGCCGTCAAGCTGAAGAAGTAGTCCTATAGGACTTTTTTGTCCTGTGGGTCTCTGGAAGCAGCTGATAGGTACCGGCAGGCCAAGCGAACGCGGCCGGTTGTTGCTGAGGCAAAAACTCGGGCATGGGAGGAGTTTGGAGAGGCCATGGAGAACGACTTTCGGACGGCTTCGAGGAGATTCTGGTCCACCGTCCGGCGCCTCAGGAGGGGAAGCAGTGCAGTGTCAACACCGTATATGGTGGGGATGGTGCGCTGCTGACCTCACTGACGCGTTGTGGGTCGGTGGGAGGAGTACTTCAAGACCTCCTCAATCCCACTAACATGCCTTCCACGAGGAAGCAGAGCCTGGGGACTCTGAGGTGGGCTCTCCCATCTCTGGGACTGAAGTCACCGAGGTGGTCAAAAACTCCTTGGTGGCAGGGCCCGGGGTGGATGAGATACCGAGTTCCTTAAGGCTCTGGATGTTGTAGGACTGTCTTGGTTGACACGCCTCTGCAACATCGCATGGACATCGGGACAGTGCCTCTGGATTGGCAGACCGGGGTGGTGGTCCCCTCTTTAAAAGGGGACCGGAGGGTGTGTTCCAACTATAGAGGGATCACACCTCAGCCTCCCTGGAAAAGTCTATTCGGGGTTCTGGAGAGGAGGGTCCGCCGGATAGTGAACCTCGGATTCAGGAGGAACAGTGTGGTTTTAGCCCTGGTCGCGGAACAGTGGACCAGCTCTTCACCCTTAGCAGAGTCCTGAGGGTGCATGGGAGTTTGCCCGACCGGTCTACATGTGTTTTGTGGACTTGGAAAAGGCATTCGACCGTGTCCCTCGGGAATCCTGTGGGGGTGCTCGGGAGTATGGGGTACGGACCCCTGATAAGAGCTGTTCGGTCTCTGTACAACCGTGTCAGAGCTTGGTCCGCATTGCGGCAGTAAGTCGAGCCCGCTTCCAGTGAGAGTTGGACTCCGCCAGGGCTGCCCTTTGTCACCGATTCTGTTCATAACTTTTATGGACAGAATTTCTAGGCGCAGCCAGGGTGTTGAAGGGGTCCGGTTTGGTGGACTCAGGATTGGGTCACTGCTTTTTGCAGATGATGTTGTCCGTGTTTGCTTCATCAGGCCGTGATCTTCAGCTCTCTCTGGATCGGTTCGCAGCTGAGTGTGAAGGGCTGGGATGAGAATCAGCACCTCCAAATCCGAGAGCATGGTCCTCAGCCGGAAAAGGGTGGAGTGCCCTCTCAGGGTTGGGGGAGAGATCCTGCCCCAAGTGGAGGAGTTCAAGTATCTCGGGGTCTTGTTCACGAGTGAGGGAAGAATGGAGCGTGAGATCGACAGGCGGATCGGTGCGGCATCCGCAGTGATGCGGGCTCTGCATCGGTCTGTCGTGGTGAAAAAGGAGCTGAGCTGTAAGGCAAAGCTCTCTATTTACCAGTCGATCTACGCTCCTACCCTCACCTATGGTCATGAGCTATGGGTAGTGACAAAAGAACAAGATCATGAATACAAGTGGCTGAAATCAGTTTCCTTTGCAGGGTGTCTGGGCTTTCCCTTAAAGATAGGGTGAGAAGCTCAGTCATCCGGGAGGGGCTCGGAGTAGAGCCGCTGCTACTCCGCATCGAGAGGAGTCAGATGAGGTGGCTCGGGCATCTGATCAGGATGCCTCCTGGACGCCTCCCTGGTGAGGTGTTCCGGGCACGTCCAACCGGGAGGAGGCCCCGGGGAAGACCCAGGACACGCTGGAGGGACTAGGTCTCCCGACTGGCCTGGGAACGCCTTTGGGATTCTCCCGAAGAGCTGGAAGAAGTGGCCGGGAGAGGGAAGTCTGGGCCTCTGCTTAAGCTGCTGCCCCCGCGACCCGACCTCGGATAAGCGGAAGAGGATGGATGGATGGATGGAATGACTAAAGAATTAAAACAGTGAAATGTATTTTGTAAATGTGTGTTATTATTACCTTTGTTGCCGCCTACAGATGTTAAATTTTTATCTGAGAAGTATCTTTGAATTCTTATTTTTTTATTAATTGTTAATTTTAATTGTTTATATGAGGATTAATAACATAAACAAAAAAAAATGAATAAGTTCACTCAAATGAAGAGCTGAAAGGCTTAAGTCCATTGAAGGGCATATGTAGAATCCAAAATTAGAGTTTCTGCCGTGATTGCTGGATAGTGACATTTTTCTGACCTCTTGAAATTGTTCAAAACCCTTCTAAATGTTAGTTTCTTTTCTGCCTGTGTTATTAAAAAAATAAAAAAATTTAATAAAAATAAAAAATATATTTAAATTAAGAATACGTTACTCTCCATATCTATCCTTCACTACTTCCTTCAGATCCGGAAGAATCTAATTGGAGTTCCCCTTGGTATAAATTTTTGGGATCCACAAAGTCTGCTGAATTCAATCAACCTTTGTACATTGTAGCATCAGAAATTTGAGCAGACATTGGCATAGCAAACTAAATCACTCATTCGGAGGTTGTAATGGGACGTGTTTTCAATTTGTGATAATTGACTTTGTGGTATTTTCTGGCCATGAGTTAGGTCAGTAACTGTATGTGGTTGACAGGTTTGGCTGCTTGTATCTGTTCATTATAAATGTACCGTATATATCTTCCAATAGTAGCCCCGGCATTTATTCAAAAAATTATTCGGACGGCCCGGCGTTTAAAAGAGACCGGTGGTTGTTGGAGACCGGCTATTATTCGACTCGCAGACGGAATGCTGATGGTTAAATGGGCTTCATGTGGCAGTAAAATATGGTATTGTACCGTATTTACGATCACAAAATGTAGGCACATTTCAGGATTTAATGAAATTATCAGTACAGCAGCACGGTCTTATTAAAGCAGTATACAGTACGGTACTACCGTAAGCATGAAAAACAGGTACGGTAGACGTCAACTTTCTTGCCAATGATACCACCAGCACTGGCCTGCACCAGTCTGAATTTTGCACAAAAGCGCTCATCAGCCCGACAAGTACCCTGCGGAACATAAAGAAATGCAGTAAGCTCCAAACTCGCGCATATACTTATACATTACGACATGAGACTGGATAAGATACAATAAAGTACAATACTTACCATCTACTCGTCGTCTGAATAGGTAATGATTGCTTCGTTATTTGTGAGTTCTTCTTCATCTTCCTCTTCTTGTGATGGTAATACAGGTACTCCCATTGCTTGTTGTCGTGCAGTAATCATTTTTATCAGGATTAACGTGTCGAAGATGGCATTTTCATGTTCTTCCCGCCACCTCTGCCCTCCCTGTGGGGTTATGATTGACATGGAGACAAAAGGGCATCAATAGCATCCGATGACAAAACATTTTTGACACGAAAAGGTACTTGCCGTATGATTCACTACAGGAGGGTGGTAGCCCAGGTGGTACGAAAAGAGGATTAGCGTAAAAAAAAAAGCGGTGGGTCATTGGAGATTGGCGTTTACTACAGACCGGCGCTTAAAGGAGACCGGCTACTATTAGACACCGTTGTCTATTTGTTGTGACATCTCTTCAAACCCGGCGTTTATTGGAAACGGGCGTCAATAAGAAGCCGGCCACTACTAGAAGATATACGATATTAAATTGAGTTTGCTGTAGCTATGTTCTGTTTGTATGTTATACAGGTGATTGTATAACTGTTGATGAAGAATTTTGCAAACAGTCCAGGCTTAAATATTTAATGGTACTGGCTATGTGCTGAATGAAAAAGTCTCCTGTCTCCAAACTATTTTGATATTTTCTGGTGTTCTTACAGTTCTCAGTTGTCAAACATATCCTTCACACTACCAGTTGATTTGATTTTTATCAAATCACTTTAAAATATGGTTATGAGAAAGAAGAATCCTACTTGCCAAAGCATATTTAACTAAATATAAAAATTCTTTTTTGCACCTTAATTACAGATTTGGATTCAGTGTATGCCCTAATGGCCAACACACAATGAGCAAATTGTCCATGGCAACTGAAACTTCCTTTAGCATGTATTGGTTAGTTTCTTCTAATGATTTTAATTCTTAAGTATTTTCTTATTTGATCTTTAACCAGTTTCTGAAAGTTCAAATCTATTTATTACCAATCTCCTGACCTGGTTACTTTCATACCATATACCTCAGGCTTATTTTATAAGTAATTTAAAGTATTATTATTTTACTTTTCAGTTTTTCTTTTTAAGTAATTTTATGAAGTTGAACGCGGCACGGTGGTTCAGTGGTAGCGCTGCTGCCTTGCAGTAAGGATACCTTGGTTTGCTTCCCGGGTCCTCCCTGCGTGGAATTGGCATGTTCTCCCTGTGTCTGCGTGGATTTCCTCCCATGGCCCAAAGACATGCCGGTTAGGTGCATTGGTGATCCTAAATTGTCCCTAGTGTGTCCTTGGTGTGTGTGTGTGCTGGCGCCCTGCGGGGTTTGTTCCTGCCTTATGCCCTGTGCTGGCTGGGATTCGCTCCAGCAGACCCCCCGTGACCCTGTGCTAGGATATATTCCAGGGTTGGGGAATTGAATGACTGACTTTGTGATTGAAACAAATGTTTCAGATTAGTGTCTGATTAAATTATACACCATTATATACATTTTTCACATATTCTCCTTCACCTCTCCTTCAAAGTTATGTTCTCCCCTTGTTCCATGTCCCTACTCTTTCAATTTACTACAAACCGGATTCCAAAAAAGTTGTGACACTAAACAAATTGTGAATAAAAACTGAATGCAATGATGTGGAGATGGCAAATGTCAATATTTTATTTGTAATAGAACGTAGATGACAGATCAAACGTTTAATCCGAGTAAATGTATCATTTTAAAGGAAAAATATGTTGATTCAAAATTTCACGGTGTCAACAAATCCCAAAAAAGTTGGGACAAGTAGCAATAAGAGGCTGGAAAAAGTAAATTTGAGCATAACGAAGAGCTGGAAGACCAATAAACACTAATTAGGTCAATTGGCAACATGATTGGGTATAAAAAGAGCTTCTCAGAGTAGCAGTGTCTCTCAGAAGCCAAGATGGGTAGAGGATCACCAATTCCCACAATGTTGCGCAGAAAGATAGTGGAGCAATATCAGAAAGGTGTTGTCACTGGGCCAGGGATCATTTAAAATGGAGTGTGGCAAAATGGAAGACTGTTCTGTGGTCAGACGAGTCACGATTCGAAGTTCTTTTTGGAAATCTGGGACACCATGTCATCCGGACCAAAGAGGACAAGGACAACCCAAGTTGTTATCAACGCTCCGTTCAGAAGCCTGCATCTCTGATGGTATGGGGTTGCATGAGTGCGTGTGGCATGGGCAGCTTGCATGTCAGGAAAGGCACCATCAATGCAGAAAAATATATTCAGGTTCTAGAACAACATATGCTCCCATCCAGACGTCCTCTCTTTCAGGGAAGACCCTGCATTTTTCAACAAGATAATGCCAGACCACATTCTGCATCAATCACAACATCATGGCGGCGTAGGAGAAGGATCTGGGTACTGAAATGGCCAGTCTGCAGTCCAGATCTTTCACCTATAGAGAACATTTGGCGCATCATAAAGAGGAAGGTGCGACAAAGAAGGCCCAAGACGATTGAACAGTTAGAGGCCTGTATTAGACAAGAATGGGAGAGCATTCCTATTTCTAAACTTGAGAAACTGGTCTCCTCTGTCCCCAGACGTCTGTTGAGTGTTGTAAGAAGAAGGGGAGATGCCACACAGTGGTGAAAATGGCCTTGTCCCAACTTTTTTTGGGATTTGTTGACACCATGAAATTCTGAATCAACATATTTTTCCCTTAATATGATAAATTTTCTCAGTTTAAACTTTTGTTCCATGATTTATGTTTTATTCTGAATAAAATATTAGAAGTTGGCACCTCCAGATCATTGCATTCAGTTTTTATTCACGATTTGTATAGTGTCCCAACTTTTTTGGAATCCGGTTTGTATTATGGATGTTCAAATCTCCCATTACTTTTATGTGCTGGGTGTTAGATTGCATTTTTTGTAGAGACTGTTGTAGATCTCTGTAAAATGCATCCTTTTCATCTTCTATACTGTTTTCCATTGGTGAATAAATATGTATTAGTCCTGTTTTCTCCTGTAGATGAAAGTTCACAATTATTCTTGGATTTTTTGGTTCTGTTCTTTTTGTCATGTTTTTCTGCTTACAATCATCTCTTCTCCATATTGGAGATCCTAAAAATCTAACAATATATCCTTTTGTCAAGATTTATCATTCTGTCATCCTTTATTTCAGAACTCTAAGTATTTGGGTTTTGAACTTTTTCCATTTCTTCTACTATCCCTCTTTATTTACCAGTTACGGTTGTTTTCCGTGTTCCATTACTTTTCCGGTGTTTGTAACTGGTTAGATCATCTGTTTTCTAGACTTGTTTTATATGGGTCATTAGCTCAACAACTGGGCTCTTATTACCACAGGACAAGTGGCCTTTGGTCAGTGTCTGCCAAATGTGACTGTTTGTTACAATCCCATTTCCAGGACTGTCTTCATCTGCCACCTGAAGAATGCACATGTTGGTTATTCGTTTGTATGTTCACAACAACCAAAACACACATTGTTTTGTAAAAATATTGTGAAAGTAACACTTTTGCAAAATAGACAGACCACAAATGAGAAACACCTTCAGGTGAATTTGTACTTTTGAATTGAAGACCCTCCTTCTCTCTCCTACATTGGTGAAGATCCTTGCCTTCATTTTGTTTTATGAACTTTTTCAAATTCACTTGCAATTGCATTAATATCAGAAAAGCTCAATTTTCTAAAGCTGTTTCAGAACCAGAAGAGATATATGAGCCATAAGGCTTTGGAAATTCTGCAGTAAGTTGCATTTCACAGTGAAGCTGAATTTAAAATGAGTCGGTTCCAATTCCTCTTGAACACAACTTGTGCAATAATGACTTGTTTGTGTAACATGATGCTGATGGCTCATGTTCAGCAGCTCTTCTGGAATACTCCTATCAGATAACTGCATAGTAGTTATTTTTTTAAATGAAGTGGGATAACTACAGGTAGAGTGATAGCTATCTGAGCTGCTCTGGCAATTACTGTAGCATAGCGAGATGAGGAATGAGGAAATTGGTAAGGCATGACATATTCAGCTTGTTTGAATATTTATTTAAAACATTTGTGTGCAACAATCAAACATCGATCAGGAGAAAATGAATGTTTTAGCTGAAAGTGTTTTCACCCATCTGTTCATCCCAGGTGTAAGTGACATGATTTATTGCCTCTCAGTTTGCCTAGAATCTGTGAATATTGATGTGTCCTGTGATCATTTGGCATCCCATGTCTGTTTTCTGTTTTGTTTTTTAGAATTGGATTACTGAATTTAATTTTTTTTTTCCTCTTCCATTTAACCATGTACCACCCAGAGGTTTATTTTATCCAGGGATCCTGTTGACTGAAGTGTGTTGTCAGCTGCTCATGGTTCAACAATTGATGGACTGCTATGGACAAATATTGTTGGCTTCTTTTTGTTTTCTGTGTATCTATCTCTATCTAATCGTGAAATCGCTATACTTGCATTTTATCTGAAAACTTGTCACAGCGCTCTGCGCCTGCTCTGAGTCCTTTACAAAAATGAACTGAATTGCTACAAGTACCACACGTTGGCTTTTTGTTTCCATTCAGTAACCAACTTTTAGTGCCAGTTATAATGTGCAATACCCAAATTTCCTATTTTGACATACCTCCAGAGCCATTTTGTTGTGTATTATAGCACACTTATAACAGTTTTCTACTTCCTGGAAAATGCTAACTTGTCAATTCAAATTGTTATGCAGAAAAATATTTTGTGCTGTAGTTCACAGAACACAAAAATGAACCTTAAAATTTTGGTGGTGTATTACAAAGCTATTTTAATTTTACTTGGCATGATGCCTAATTTTATACAGTATATGTATATTTGTATAAATTCTTAGTTACAGTGATACACACAAACTGTAAGAGAGTAAAATGCAGTTGTATATTCAAACGACATTCATTCTTTGCCATTAAGCTGGTTCGATAATCCAAGTTTTAGCTTAAGTTGTTATTTCAATGAAACAATTACTTGGTGCATATGTACTGGTGATACAGCAGGTGTGTCTGTTGTTGGTGCCTCACATTGAAAAACTGAGACAAATGCCAGTTTAATAAACTGCAATTTATTTATTGTACAATATCAATTTATATTTAATACATCCGGGATGGTTTAATTGATGTCTTGGGAACAATGATAAGATGGAATGAGGAAATAAAATTGTTATGGAAGCCTGGTGGGGTGTGTTGGCTGTAATTCTGTAGTCACATGTAAAATATGCCAACTACAACTTAAAATAATTTAGACTGAACAGTTTGCTTGAAAACCACATACCATGACAAAGCATCAGTTGTGTCAATGTCTGAACACAAATCCAAGATTTCATTTTAAATGCCTGCAAAAAGTCAATATAAAGTAAAAAAAAAAAAAAAATGTTGACCGGTCTTA
Source organism: Polypterus senegalus (assembly GCF_016835505.1). Lineage (NCBI taxonomy): Eukaryota > Metazoa > Chordata > Cladistia > Polypteriformes > Polypteridae > Polypterus > Polypterus senegalus. Next base: position 186,926,073 of record NC_053154.1, read on the forward strand.
CTGAAACTATATTTAATTAAATATCAATTTGTTGTCATTGAGCTGGCGGCGCGGTGGGTAGCGCTGCTGCCTCGCAGTTAGGAAACCTGGGTTTGCTTCCCAGGTCCTCCCTGCGTGGAGTTTGCATGTTCTTCCCGTGTCTGCGTGGGTTTCCTCCGGGCGCTCTGGTTTCCTCCCACAGTCCAAAGACATGCAGGTTAGGTGGATTGACGATTCTAAATTGTCCCTAGTGTGTGTTTTGTGTGTGTCCTGCGGTGGCTTGGCACCCTGCCCGGGATTGGTTCCTGCCTTGTGCCCTGTTTCTTTTTCCGGCCTGCGCCACCACCATCTACTCAAAGCATCATGATGCACCAACATTGATGGACTAAAAGTCTACGTGACCATCATCATCAAGTCCTTCCATGAAAACCCTAAATACAAAGAGGACTGTTTGATTTATGTTAGGTAGATTGCCCAGAGGGGACTGGGCGCTCTCTTGGTCTGGAATCCCTACAGATTATATTTTTTTTCTTCAGCCTCTGGAGTTGTGTGTTTTTGTTAATTTTTTTGTTTTTCCTGTCCACGCTGGCCATCGGACCTTACTTATTCTATGTTAATTAATGTTGACTTATGTTTATTTTTTATTGTGTCTTCTATTTTTCTATTCTTCATTTTGTAAAGCACTTTGAGCTACATTTTTTTTATATGAAAATGTGCTATATAAATAAATTTTGTTATTGTTGTGTTGGCTGGGATTGGCTCCAGCAGACCCCCCGTGACCCTGTGTTCGGATTCAGCGGGTTGGAAAATGGATGGATGGATGTCATTGAGCTATCCTATTACAGCTTACCCAGCCAAAAGTCTATAATAGATATGGCTGGTTTGGAAAATGCAAAAAGAGGCATTGGGTATAAAGGTTTTATGTGGGGACTTCAGTATTCACTTTTTGTCCAAAAGACATTCATGATAATTAGCTGACCAGATCACTTGGTTTGAGGATTTGTACAATAATAAACAACTTGACCTTTTTAACTGTTCAGTTATGTACTTGTACAGTGCACAACATATTACATAGAAAATAGATATTGTGACAGATAATTGCTCCCTTGTCCAAGACACCAGACACGATGTAAAAGTCCAAATATTTGACTTGATTTTCCAGTAATGTGCACAAAGCACTCTCCACCCCACTATACTCATAAATCACTAATCAATACACCAGAATAAACAATAATCACAATCCACCACTCCCAGATGCGCTGACACCCTTCCACCCAGCTCAGCTCACTGTCTGGGAGCTCCCACAATCCCTTTATAGTCCCTGACCCGGAAGTGTTCCAATTCCCAGTCCATGTGATGATCTATCCCTTCCGGGTCAGATCAAAAGTCCTTTTCTTCACCCTGGAAGTATGTCACTTCTGCCGTCGCTCTGCCTATGACGCACTTCCGGGTTGTAGGGCACATATGACTCTTTGCTCCTCCCTGCAGCTCCCTCTTGCGACCCCTGTGGTATCCAGAAGGGCTGTGGATGAAAACTCCATTGTCCAGGATTCCCTGCTGGTCTTCGGGGCATCTCCATCTGGCGGACTGGGGTTATTGGCCGGTGTGACAAGCCGGCCATAGACCACAATATATTTAAATAGTGTAAGAACAGTCTTCTCAGTATGTGCTGAAATATTAAACTTACTGTGTGTTATTTTTACCTTCTTTGTATATTGTTCTAAGAGGCCTGTATTCAATTTTCAGCCCCCACTGCCTTAGCATTAAGTGACTAAGCCTGTATCTGTGAAGAAATGAAAAAAATGGAGTAAAACATTGAAGCAAGCATTCATAAACTTTATTGGTTTTTGCAAAGGCCAGCCGTATACAGTAGTACTACAGTAATAGTCTAGCAACCAGGGCCAAATGCGTTATTCCATGCATAGAATTCACACTAAAATATGGTGCATGGACAAAAGTCGAAATGTGCGTCTGCATAAAAAAATTTAAAATGCACAGAACTGTGTGTAAGCCAACTTTCACACACTTCTGCTCCATAAATACCAAAAAGCATGAAAAGTAACGTACATGCACGCACCTGCCATCCCACCCAGACTCCTCCACTAATTTTGTATATTTAATATGCAAATCAATATAAATATCACATTCTGTTCAGTGTTTGGTTAAAAGACAATGGCAAAAGCACGTGGAAAAAAGAATTTCAGCAAATGCACAGTGGAGGCAAGAAAAATGTACTATTTGTTGGCTTAAGCAGTGGTATAAACAACAAAAGGAACTTGATTGAGTGATAGAGTGTGTGGAGAAGCTCAAAAGTTCAACTTTAGAAAGTTGCACAGTGCCCAAAATAAAGTAGTAGTCAGATATCAAAGTCGCCGTGAAAAGGTGAGTTGTAGCCAACTGTCTGAGTGTCATATGGATGTGTATTAGGGTACAAAGAAACTGAAAAAATAAATAGGGACACAGTGAAAAAAAAACCAAAATGTCTGCTTTAATCTAGTACTTTTATTTTGTTATTAAAGTAAAATGTTTTAAACTTCATCTTTAAAATCAACATTTTAATTTACTAGAGTTTCTCAGATCCCATCATAATTAAAGTAGCATTGTGAATGTTTCATATTCTATGTGTTGTATGTGTGTGGATTACTATGTGTTTCTTAAATGGGCTTTTGTTACGGTGACAGGACACAGAATATATTGCATTCATAATGTTACAGCTCTCTGAACAATTTAAATACTAAGCTGTATACTTGCTTTAATTCATTTCATCATTAAAATATCAAGTATTAAACATGGGGTCACGGTGGTGCAGTGGTAGCGATGAGCTGGCACCCTGTCCAGAGATTGTACATCCCAGCAAGTATCTTGCGAGAGACAGGAATAAAGACCCTCCTTAAATAATTTATTTCAGCAGTACTGTCTCTTTCAAACGTACCAATCCCCAATTTACGTGTGTGTGTGTAGATATAGATATCTATCTCTATCTATATATCGTGTATATGTAGATATGTATATATACACAGTAAACCCTCCTCGATCGCGGGGGTTGCATTCCAGACCCCCCAACCCCAGCGATAGGTGAAACTCCGAAGTAGAAACCATATGTTTGTATGGTTATTTTTATATATTTTAAGCCCTTATAAACTCTCCCACACTGTTAACATTATTAGAGCCCTCTAGACATGAAATAACACCCTTCACTCAAAAGTTTAAACTGTGCTCCATGACAAGACTGAGATGGTAGTTCTTTCTCACAATTAAAAGAATGCAAACATATATTCTCTTCAAAAGGAGCGCCTTAAGGAGCAAACAATCAAAAAATCAATACGTGCTTTTAAGTATGCAGAAGCACCACGATAAAGCGGCATTTTGTAGAGGAGCGTCCGTATCTTCTAGGCAAACAGCCTCTGTGCAAATAGCCCCTCTGCTCACACCCCCTACGTCAGGCAGAGAGAGTGAGAGAGATAAAGAGAAGCAAACAATCAAGCACCGCGCGGGAAGCATATCTTTCTATCATTGAGGAGTTTTAGTTAATATGTAATACATGCTCTGATTGGGTAGCTTCTAAGCCATCCGCCAATAGCGTCCCTTGTATGAAATCAACTGGGCAAACAAACTGAGGAAGCATGTACCATAAATTAAAAGACCCATTGTCCACAGAAAGCCACGAACCAGCGAAAAATCCGTGATATATATTTAGATGTGCTTACATTTAAAATCCGCGATAGAGTGAAGCCGCGAAAGTCGAAGCGCTATATAGCAAGGGATTACTGTATATACACACACACACACCTATTATATATCTATACTAATAAAAGGCAAAGCCCTCACTGACTGACTCATCACTAATTCTCCAACTTCCCGTGTGGGTGGAAGGCTGAAATTTGGCAGGTTCATTCCTTACAAAAGTTGGGCAGGTTTTATATCGAAATTCTACGCGTAATGGTCATAACTGGAAGCTGTTTTTCTCCATTTACTGTAATGGAGATGAGCTTGAAGGCCGTGGTGGCGGAGTTTCGTGTGACATCATCACGCCTCCCACGTAATCACGCAGTACATAGAAAACCAGGAAGACCTCCAAAAAGCGCTGAAGAAAACATGCATTATATAATTGAGAAGGCAGCGAAACAATAAGAAGCGAGCGAGTGACATATACAACCATATTGATGAGTTCTGCTACGCCGGAAACAAACCACGATGTAAACCTACACTTTAGATTAAGTTCATAGACAGGCTGCCGCTGGCGTTTGTAATTTAGTGCCTGCCCATATAAGGTCGTCCGTCAGCGGCAATCCAATAGCAAACTCCCACTAAATATTCACTGGTGAAGGACTGTGCTTATGGAGAGGAAGATGAGATGGTCAGGGTGGTATTTGACACAAACTCAGCGAAACTGCGAGAGAAAGTTTTAAGTGCCAGGACTAAGGTAACATTAAATACAGCCACGGACATAGCACGAGATGGCACCAGCACAGCTGGGAAACTTCGATGCATGTACACCGAGCGGCTCACGTGAACTGACGCAGTGCACAGATAAAAAGCAACAGTTCCAAAGAGCGCTGTACAAAACCGAATTACACAATTGAAAAGGCAGCAAAAAATATGAAGCGCCTGATAAGCATATTCATAAATCCAGCTACTGCGAGGAAACAAAGCACACGGTGGAAAAGTCAATGTCCCGCTAAAGGAAGACAGTGTTAAAAAACCCGTGCATGCAGTGTGTCAGGTCTCAGATAAAGAAGAGGACAAGCTGTTTATTGATGCAGTAAGAAACTAATCGATGAAAGAAACCTGTCATCTTTACAACGATTGACAAACACGGAATGTAACTTGAACACAACACATCCTACAAATACGAACCTGATTGAAAGAAATAATGATAATCAAATCATTGATGACAGCAACACTCAGTAACACTCACAAAACAAATACTATATATTGACAGTCATGTTACGTTATTTTTAAAATGTTCCCTTTTTCTTTTTCTAGCTTTTTTAACACACTACTTCTCCGCTGCGATACGCGGGTATATCTATCTATCTATCTATCTATCTATCTATCTATCTATCTATCTATCTATCTATCTATCTATCTATCTATCTATCTATCTATCTATCTATCTATCCCGATCTACATACTCGAATAATGGATACTTTATTCGCCATCAATGATTGTTTTGGTAAAGCCATACTCGGTGTATTCATTAGATGAACGGTAAAAAAGCAAGAGCGAGGGGAGGATGACTAATTGAGGCATGCAGGCTGTAGTGCGCGTCAACTCTACCTGAATTGCGCGATCACATTTGAAAAAATATATCTTTTCAAGTTCTATTTAGTCCATATGTGTCAAACTCAAGGGCCACGGGCCACATCCGGCCCGGCGTGTAATTATATCCGGCCCGCAAGATCATTTTATATACTGTGTTATTGTTATTAATGGCCCGGGTATATGAAGCGCTGGTAACACAATAAACTACAGATCCCATAATGCAGCGCTTTAGCTGCCTTGCCGAACACTTACCGCGTTAATCAAGTCTAGCTTATGATGCTGCAAGTTATTGTGAAGCTAGCTCACACGATGCTGGAGAGAAAAGTTGATTCTGAAAATAGAGCCTTTAAAAACCGATGGGAGGCTGAGTATATGTTTACTGAACTCATGTGTCTCATTTGTGGAGCTAATGTGGCTGTAATTACAGAATTTAATCTAAGACGGCACTATGAGACAAAACATCAGGGTAACCTAATACAATGAACAAGATACAGAAAGCAGAATAATTAAATAAGAATCTGACACTTCAGCGGACGTTTTTACCCATACAAAGTGATTTCAAATGAAGCTGCTTTTATGGGAGACACAAATGCACCCTTGCACCTTGCCTCACTTTCCCTGTTGCCAAGTAATGTTAAACCAAGTCGTCACTACGGTGTTCCCAAATACGCACTTTGCTGATAAACTGAGCGCACTGCGCACTGAGTTTGCACGGCGCTTTGGTGACTTTGAAGAACAAAAAAAGTCCGTCTACATGCGGCTCGAACCTTGTGCATGTTTGGTACCACATATCTGTGTGAGAAGCTCTTCTCATTCATAAAGACTAAGAAAACCGCACACAGGAGTCGCCTCACTGATGAGCACCTTCAATCCATCCTGAGAATCTCCACAACACAGAACCTCACACCAAACAGAAACGAACTTGTGGCCAAAAAAAGATGCCAGGCGTCCAGCTCTAAAATGACATATGAGCAAAGACAACTGAATGATTTGATTTGTTATTGCTGAAAGGTTCACATTTTATTTATATTTCCAGGTTTTATTATGCACCATGTTCATATTTTAATTTGTGTAATTTTGACAGGATATATTTTTATGGAGAGCAAAATATTATTATAAGTTATTTAAGGTTTAAGTAGATTTTTTCCGGAATAATATTTTGTCGACTAATTAAAAATTCCTTCTATTTAAAATTTAAATAGAACTTGAACAGAAACGATAGTTCATAATATCCACGCAGACTTGCACGTAAGAGCGGGAGTCATCCATTTTAACAAACAGCGTATTGCACTGATACGAAATAGCCTACCCATTTAATTATTTAAGAATGGATAAATAAATTAAGATTTTGTACAAATAATGTTTTTCATTTTTCCTTCATGGATTCTGCCACCCCCAGCAACATAGATATATATAGGTGTATGTATATGTGTGTGTATATATGTAGAGAGGGAGAGATATATATATATATATATATATATATATATATATATATATATATATATATATATATATATATATATATATATATATCCCACCAAAACAATTACATTAACAATCATCTTATGTTATTTTTAAACAGTTTCCTTTTTCATAACTTCTTTAACACACTACTTCTCCGCTGCAAACCGTGGGTATTTTCCTGTATATGTATGTATGTATATGTACAGTGGTGTGAAAAACTATTTGCCCCCTTCCTGATTTCTTATTCTTTTGCATGTTTGTCACACAATGTTTCTGATCATCAAACACATTTTAACCATTAGTCAAATATAACACAAGTAAACACAAAATGCAGTTTTTAAATGATGGTTTTATCATTTAGGTAGAAAAAAAATCCAAACCTACGCAGGGCATTTCAAAAAAATTGAGACGTTAGTGTTTCGGCTTATGCCGTTAGCGTCGTGCTTACAGACTATGTGGGTGAACTAGTTTGGTTGCACGCAGTGGAAGTGTTCCATTTGTGTTGCTTTGTTTGGCGACTTTTTGGCCCTTATCATGGCTCCTAAATGAAAGTCACGATCTTCATTTTGTAGTACTTCGAAGAAGAGGAAAGCCATCACAATGGAAGTGAAATTAGACATTATAAAGAGATCCGAAGGAATAAGGGAAAGGATTTTTTTTTTTTAACCATTCATTTGTTATTTTTTCTGTTACTACAGTACTGTATACTTATGTCCTTTTCCTGTGGCTTAGTTGTGTTTTTATGTTCTAGATTATGATTGTGCAAATGTGTTAGGAAGGTAAGTGACTAAGCTAGGGTGTGTTTCGACTTACACCAAAATTTAGATTACACCACTGTTGTAGGAACGGACCTGTGTCGTAACCTCAGGATCCCCTATATTATTATTGTCACACACAAGTGTTTTAGGGAGCAGCTAAAGGACCTGATGAGCGAAACCAGAAGACAGGGAACTGCGACAGTATGTGTGTGTTTGTGTATATGTATATGTGTGTGTGTGTTTGTGTGAATATATGTAATTTATGACACACATAAACATCAATAATAATTCAAACTTGCAATATTATTTAGGAAAATCACAACATTTTACTCGCCAAAAATTTTGATTATTTGTAAACAAAATCCATCCTCCTCTCTTTCCTCAAAACCAGTTCAATTACTGTGTCGTACAGATTATCCGTGCGCTTTAGTTCCATTAAAAAGTCCCTTTCTATCGCCATTGGAGCTAATGCTGAAAGTCGAACCTGCCCTGTATTATTTTTAATTTGCTTTTGGGCTGAAAATGTCCACTTGACAAAAGCAGTGGACATGGGAATGGTCACCGCCAAACATACCAATGTGTATAGCCGCCCCATGCTGTCATTCAGATTTTTCTGATGAAGGAAGTCAAGGAGATCAGTGGGAGATTTTCCTGCAAAATCATCCATGGCAAACATTATAGTCAGTTCTATTTTTAGCCAAGACAGATGAAAAAGTGCTCCGTGGCTCTGTGTTAAACTGGAGAAGGCTGCATGTGGGAAATTTTTCTTGTATTCCCGAAACTTCTGGGGGTCGAGGACCGTGACAAACATCAGTTTTTCGTGCTCTTGAAATCTGGTCTGTGTCTGGCAAATTAATATTGTCTGGAATCTTGCCATGGAGTTGGCGGTAGTGCGCGCAAGGATCTTGCGCTTGACCTCTTTGTGCGCTTGGAGCACCTGCGGTGCGTTCAGTGGCCTCGTAGATTTCCTCATATCGGCTTCTATCTCGCTCAACGGTGTCACAGAACTCCTTTACCCTAGCCAGACAAAACTGCACATCCAGTTTTTTGTCCTGTAGTATTGAAAAGAGCACGTCTGAATACTCAAAACAAAGTAAAAAACAAAACTCAAAATCATCCAGACATGCTTTAAATCCATGAGCACAGCGCACTGTGTCCTCATCATACTCGTCATGATGCTCCAGAATGTGATGAAACCGTTCCTTTAGAGCATCTCCCTTTTCAAAGTTCGTTTTGACCACTCGGGATGTGTACTGCCACCGTGTTGGTGCCACATGAGGGAGACGCCGCTGGCAGATTTAGTCCAGTAGTTTAGTGCGCCAATGCGATCTAGAAAAAAATGCAGCAAGGCCATTGAGGGGGCTAAGAAAGATCTTGCATTCTTTAAGCTTTAAGGCCCCTTGAGTCAGTACTACATTGAGCCGATGTGCATAGCAGTTTATGATTAAAGCCAAAGGTGCTCTCTCTTTAAGTTTAGCCTACACCCCATTTAATCCAGAAGACATAACCGCTGCGCCGTCAAAACACTGTGCCACAACTTTACCCAGACATTCATTTTCCAACAAAAATCTGATGATAAACCTGCAATTTCATTGGCTCGCTTCCCACTGGTAACATCTTCAAATCTGACAAATCACTCCTTAACATCTGTGCCCGTTACGTAACGCAGGACCAGTGCTAGCGTCTGTCGCCTCATCCACCATAATAGAGACGAACGGTGCTTTTTTTAACGTCGCTTCTTATCTCTTCTCCCATCACTTCAGCAATAGCAGTGATTAGGTCGTTTTGTATTGTACCCGACGTCCCACTAAACACTTTATTGGTGGACAGGTGGTAATGTAAATCCGTGTTGCTCTCACCAATGAGAGAAAGAAGCTCATAATTCCCTCTGTTATTGGATCCCGCGCTTTCATCGTGTCCCTGAAATGAAAGTTCCTGTTTGCCCAAAAAAAAGACACAGTCCATCAGTCTTTTTAAGATTTTCGTTGTGGAGCTCCGTTTCCCTGCGCACTTGCTCGTTCAGCTGTAGATCCACTCTGGTTTCCCCAAAAGTTTTGGAAAGTACCGTTGCTTGTAAATGTCCGGCAGTGCTTTGATGTCTCGTTGCTGCCTTGGTTAGGCAAGTCAAATTTACAAACCCAGTGTGGCTCCAAACACCATGTCGATCAGTGGCAAATATCAAGCACTCTGACCAATACAATTTGCAGTGTTCCTTGGACCCTATGAGCCGGGGTACCGCTCGTAGTTGGTAACCTGAAAGTGGCGGACAATCCTCTTCCTGGTTGTGACAGTTTAGCTAGCTTCGGAGTTGTCCGACCTTTCTTAACAATGTCCAGCTTTTCTTGAAAAGTCTGTCTTGAAAATGGCCTTGAAAGTAAATCTGCCACCAAATCTATTTCTTTTCCTCCTTCAGCCATTGTGGGGTGTCAAAATAGCTATTACACCATCCTATCTAACCAATGGGTCTGAATACGGTGACGTTGCCGTGCGCCTGCTAGAGGGTCCTACTGACACCAACTCAAAATCTGATTGGTTGAAGCACCAGTTTAATCGACATAATCGATACTCTAATATATATAGCAATTACAGCCTCAAGTCTTTTTGAATTTGATGCCACAAGCTTGGCACACCTATCCTTGGCTAGTTTCGCCCATTCCTCTTTGCAGCACCTCTGAAGCTCCATCAGGTTGGATGGGAAGTGTCGGTGCACAGCCATTTTAAGATCTCTCCAGAGATGTTCAATCGGATTCAAGTCTGGGCTCTGGCTAGGCCACTCAACGACATTCACAGAGTTGTCCTGAAGCCACTCCTTTGATATCTTGGCTGTGTGCTTAGGGTTGTTGTCCTGCTGAAAGATGAACCGTCACCCCAGTCTGAGGTCAAGAGCGCTCTGGAGCAGGTTTTCATCCAGGATGTCTCTGTACATTGCTGCAGTCATCTTTCCCTTTATCCTGACTAGTCTCCCAGTTCCTGCCGCTGAAAAACATCCCCACAGCATGATGCTGCCACCATCATGCTTCACTGTAGGGATGGTATTGGCCTGGTGATGAGCCGACCCTCTAATGTACTTATTTCTAATCCTATCCATCCTTCTCACACCCAATGCATATCTTAGCATCTTTAACTCGGCCACCTCCAGCTCTGTCTCCTGCTTTCTGGTCAGTGCCACCGTCTCCAACCCATATAACATAGCTGGTCTCACTACCATCATGGAGACCTTCCCTTTCACTCTTGCTGATATCCATCTGTCACAAATCACTCCTGACACTCTTCTCCACCTATTCCACCCTGTCTGCACTCTTTTTCACCTCTCTTCCACAATCCCCGTTACTGTGTACTGTTGATCCCAAGTATTTAAACTAATCCACTTTCGCCAACTGTACTCCCTGCATCCTCACCATTCCACTGACCTCCCTCTCATTTACACACATGTATTCTGTCTTGTTCCTACTGACATTCATTCCTTTCCTCTCTAGAGCATATCTCCATCTTTCCAGGGTCTCCACAACCTGCTCCCTACTATCACTACATATCACAATGTCATCAGCAAACATCATAGTCCACAGGGACTCCTGTCTAATCTGTCTGTTAACCTGTCCATCACTATTGCAAATAAGAAAGGGCTTAGAGCACCTCTGAAGTATATCCCTGATGTAATCCCACTTCCACCTTGATTGCATCCGTCACTCCTACCACAGACCTCGCCATAGTCACACTTCCCTTGTACAAATCCTTTAAAACTCTTACATACTTCTCTGCCTCTCCCGACTTCCTAATACAATACCACAACTCCTCTCGAGGCACCCTGTCATATGCTTTATCCAGGTCCACAAAGACGCAATGCAACTCCTTCTGGCCTTCTCTAAACTTCTCCATCAACATCCTCAGAGCAAACATTGCATCTGTGGTGCTCTTTCTTGACATGAAACCATACTGCTGCTCACTAATCATCACCTCACTTCTTAACCTAGCTACCACTACTCTTTCCCATAACTTCATGCTGTGGCTCATCAATTCTATCCCCCTGTAGTTACTATAGTCCTGCACATCCCCCTTATTATTAAATGTCGGCACCAGTACACTTCTTCTCCACTCCTCAGGCATCCTCTCACTTTCCAAGGTTCCACTAAACAATCTGGTTTAAAAACTCCACTGCCATCTCTCCTAAACACCTGCATGCTTTCACAGGTATGTCAACAACAACAACAACAACAATATTTATTTATATAGCACATTTTCATACAAACAGTAGCTCAAAGTGCTTTACATATTAAAGAATAGAAAAATGAAAGACACAATTATAAAACAAAATAAATCAACATTAACATCGAATAATAGTAAGGTTCAATGGCCAGGGGGGACAGAAAAAACAAAAAACTCCAGACGGCTGGAGAAAAAATAAAATCTGTAGGGATTCCAGACCATGAGACCGCCCAGTCCCCTCTGGGCATTCTAACTAACATAAATGAAACAGTCCTCTTTGGATTTAGAATTCTCACGGAAGGGCTTGATGATGATGATGGTCACGTAGACTTCTGCCTTTTAATCCGTCCATCATTGTTAGAGCATCATGAAGCTTTGAGTAGGTGCGCCACCACCACAAAGAAACCTGAAAAAGAAACAGAAAAGAGAGTAGGAGTCAGTACCGATTTTAGAGCCACTATGAATAGTTATTTTGAAGAAATTGAACATATAGAGTATCAGGATTAAGTTAAATTACGATTAAAATGAAGTTATAAAAAGGCCATGTTAAAGTAATGTGTTTTCAGCAGTGTTTTAAAGTGCTCTACTGTATCAGCCTGGCGAATTCCTATTGGCAGGCTATTCCAGATTTTAGGTGCATAGCAGCAGAAGGCCGTCTCACCACTTCTTTTAAGTTTTGTTCTTGGAATTCTGGATGTCATCTGGACCAACGGCTTTTCTATTCTTCATCCTCTTCATAGCTGTCCTTGCTTCCTCTTTGGTAAACCATTGCACTTCCTGATTTACTATCTCCACATCATCCAACCTCTTCTCTCTCTCTCGTTCTGTTAATTCATAAGCCTCGCAGAGTACTCTTTCCATCTGCTCAACACACTCCTCGCTTGTGAGTACGTTTCCATCTTTATCCTTTATTACCCTAACCTACTGCACATCTTTCCCAGCTTGGTCCCTCTGTCTAGCCAATCTGTACAGGTCCTTTTCTCCCTCCTTAGTGTCCAATCTCTCCTACAACTCATCATATGCATTTTCTTTTAGACTTCGCCACCTGTCTCTTCACCTTGTGCCTGATCTCCTTGTACTCTTGTCTACTTTCTGCATCTCTCTGACTATCCCTCTTCTTTGCCATCCTCTTCCTCTGTGTGCTCTCCTGTACTTCCCCATTCCACCACCAGGTTTCCTTTTCCTCTTTCCTTTGTCCAGATGTCACGCCAAGCACCCTTTTTGCGGTCACCCTTGTTTCATCTGCTGTAGTTTCTTAACTGTCTGGAAATTCTTCACTACCACCCAGTGCCCTTCTCACCTTTTCCTTAAACTCAACCTTGCAGTCTTCCTTTTTCAAAATCCACAATTTGATTCTTGGCTCTGCCCTCACTCTCTTCCTCTTCTTGATCTCCAATGTCACCCTAAAGACTACCATCCTATGCTGCTTAACTACACTTTCTCCTGCCACCACTTGGCAGTCTTCAATCTCCTTCAGATTGACTCTTCTGCATACGATGTGATCTACCTATGTGCATCTTCCTCCACTCTTGTATGTCACCCTATGTTCCTCCCTCTTCTTAAAAGAAGTATTCCCCACAGCCATGTCCATCCTTTTGGCAAAATCCACTCTCCTTGACACCATACCCACCCATCACCACCTCGTCTGCTCTGTTTCCTTCACCAACATGTCCATTGAAATCCGCTCCAATCACCACTTTCTGTCCCTTGGGTACACCGTTCATCACTTCATCCAAGTCACTCCAAAAATCTTGTTTCTCACCCTTTGCACACCCAACTTGCGGGGTATATGCACTAACAGCATTCATCATCACACCTCCAATTTCCAGCTTCATAACCGTTACTCTGTCAGACACTCTTTTCACCTCCAGAACACTCTTGACATACTCTTCCTTCAGATTAACCCCTGCTCCATTTCTCCTCCCATCCACACCGTAATAGAACAATTTGAATCCACCTGGCCTTACTCCCCTTCCATTTAGTCTCTTGCACACAGAATATATCAACCTTCCTTCTCTCCATCATATCGGCTAACTCTCTCCCCATACCAGTCATACTGCCAACATTCAAAGTTCCTACCCTCAGTTCCACTCTCTCTTTACCTTCCTCCTGCCTCCGGACATGTCTCCCCCTCTTCTTCGTCTTCTTCTTCGTCTTTTTTGTCTTGCGGTCGTTGTTAATCCGGGGCTTGACCAATCCGGTATGGAAATTTGTATTGTTGTCTGCATATTGATTTGGCTCCTCCTCGTGGTGGAGGGGTTTGCGTGTTCCAATGATCCTAGGAGCTCTGTTGTCTGGGGCTTTATGCCCCTGGTAGGGTCACCCAAGGCAAACTGGTCCTAGGTGAGGGATGAGACAAAGAGCGGTTCAACCAAACCTCCTATGAAGAACAAAAACCTTGGACGACGTTTTCCCTCGCCTGGACGCGGGTCACCTGTGGCCCCCCTCTGGAGCCAGGCCTGGAGGCGGGGCTCGATGGCGAGTGTGTGGTGGCTGGGCCTGCAACGTGGGTCTCCCTTCCCATGGGCTCACCACCTGGTAGGAGGGGCGAAGAAGGTCAGGTGCAGTGTGAGTTGGGTGTTGGCCGAGGGCAGGGACCTTGGCAGTCCGATCCTTGGCTACAGAAGCTAGATCTTGGGACATGGAATGTCACCTCTCTGAAGGGGTCGGAGCCTGAGCTAGTGCGCAAGGTCGAGAGGTTCCTGCTAGATATAGTCGGGCTCACCTCGACGCACAGCTTGGGCTCTGGAACTAATCTCCTTGAGAGGTGCTGGACTCTGTACCACTCTGGAGCTGCCCCTGGTGAGAGGCGCCAAGCGGGTGTGGGCATACTTATTGCCCCCCCGACTTGTAAACCCCAATGAACAGGCTCCCCCGGTGGATGAGAGGGTAGCCTCCCTCTGCCTTTGGGTGAGGGGATGGGTCCTAACTGTTCGTGTGTATACGCCGAATGGAAGTTTGGAGTACCCACCCTTGTTGGAGTCCCTGGAGAGGATGATAGAGGGCATACCTTCTGGGGACTCCATCGTACTGCTGAGAGACTTCAATGCTCACTTCGGCAATAACAGTGAGACCTGGAAGGGCGTGATTTGGAGGAATGGCTCCCCTGATCTCAACCTGAGCGGTGTTTTGTTATTGGACTTCTGTGCTCGTCACGGATTGTCCATAACGAACACCATGTTCAAGCATAGTGGCGTTCATATGTGCACTTGGCATCAGGACACCCTAGGCCTCAGTTCGTTGATCAACTTTGTGGTCGTGTTGTCTGACTTGCGGCCACATGTCTTGGACCCTTGGGTGAAGAGAGGGGCGGAGGTGTCAAGTGATCACCACCTGGTGGTGAGTTGGCTTCGATGGTGGGGGAGGATGCCGGTCAGGCCTGGTAGGCCCAAACGTGTTTTGAGGGTCTGTTGGGAATGTCCCCAGTCAGAAGTAGCTTCAACTCACACCTCCGGCAGAACTTCGACCACGTTACGAGGGAGGTGGGGGACATGGAGTCTGAATGGGCCATGTTCTGTGCCTCTATTGTTCAGGCGGCTGACTAGAGCTGTGGCCGTAAGGTGGTCAGTGCCTGTTGTGGCGGCAGTCCCCGAACCCGTTGGTGGACACCGGCGGTGAGAGATGCCATCAAGCTGAAGGAGTCCTACCAGACCCTTTTGTCCTGTGGGACTCTGGAGGCAGCTGATAGGCACCGGCAGGCCAAGCGGAATGCGGCTTCGGTGGTTGCTGAGGTAAAAACTCTGGCGTGGGAGGAGTTTGGGGAGGCCATGGAGAACAACTTTCTAATGGCTTAGAGGAGATTCTGGTCCACCGTCTGGCGTCTCGGGAGGGGGAAGCAGTGCAGTGTCAACACTATATGTGATGGGGATGATGCGCTGTTGACCTCGACTCGGGACATTGTTGGTTGGTGGGGGGAGTACTTCGAAGACCTCCTCAATCCCACAAACATGCCTTCCAATGAGGAAGCAGAGCCTGTGGACTCGGAGGTGGTCACTGAGGTGGTTAAAAAAACTCCTTGATGGCAGGGCCCCCGAGGGTGGATGAGATACGCCCGGAGTTCCTCAAGGCTCTGGATGTTGTAGGACTGTCTTGGCTGACACATCTCTGCAACATCGCGTGGACATCAGGGACAGTGACTCTGGATTGGCATACTGGGGTGGCAGTCCCCCTCTTTAAGAAAGGGGACCGGAGGGTGTGTTTCAACTACAGAGGGATCACACTCCTCAGCCTCCCTGGAAAAGTCTATTCGGGGGTTCTGGAGAGGAGGGTCCATTGGATAGTCAAACCTCGGATTCAGGAGGAACAGTGTGGTTTTCGTCCTGGTCGCGGAACAGTGGATCAGCTCTACACCCTTAGCAGGGTCCTGTAGGGTGCATGGGAGTTTGCCCAACCATTCTACATGTGTTTTGTGGACTTGGAAAAGGTGTTTGACCGTGTCCTTGGGGAATCCTGTGGGGGTGCGGGTATGGGGTACTGGACCCCGTGATAGGGGCTTTTCCTGTTCAACCAGTGTCATAGGTTGGTCCGCATTGCCAGCAGTAAGTCGAACCCATTTCCAGTGAGCGTTGGACTCTGCCAGGGCTCCCCCTTTGTCACTGATTCTGTTCATAACTTTTATGGACAGAATTTCTTGACGCAACCAGGGTGTTGAGGGGGTCTGGTTTGGTGGGCTCAAGATTGGGTCACTGCTTTTTGCAAATGATTTTGTCCTGTTTGCTTCATCAGGCCGTGATCTTCAGCTCTCTCTGAATCGGTTCGCAGCTCAGTGTGAAGCTGCTGGGATGGGAATCGACACCTCCAAATCTGAGACCAAGGTCCTCAGTTGGAAAAGGGTGGGGTGCCCTCTCAGGGTTGGGAGCGAGATCCTGCCCCAAGTGGAGGAGTTTGAGTATCTCGGGGTCTTGTTCATGAGTGAGGGAAGAATGAAGCGTGAGATCGACAGGCGGATCGGTATAGTGTCCGCAATGATGCGGGCTCTGCATCGGTCTGTTGTGGTGAAAATGGAGCTGAGCCATAATGCAAAGCTTTCAATTTACCAGTCGATATACATTCCTACCCTCGCCTATGGTCATGAGCTATGGGTAGTGACCGAAAGAACGAGATTGCGAAAACAAGTGGCTGAAATGAATTTCCTCCTCAGGGTGTCTGGGCTTGCCTCGGGATTCCCCCGGAAGAGCTAGAAGTAGCAGCTGGGGAGAGGGAAGTCTGGGCATCTCTGCTCAAGCTGCTGCCCCTGCGACCCGACCTTGGATAAGCGGAAGAGGATGGATGGATGGATGTTGATTTGGCAAAATTTTACAGCGGATGCCATTCCTCATGTGGCCGTCCCCTTTTATCTGGGCTTGGGACCAGCACAAAGAAACACACTGGTTTGTGCATCCCCTGTGGCTGGGTTTGATTGGTTACACAGCAAATTGGTTAAATGTGTGTCAATAGACTATGCTGTAACAGGTGGTGGTGATCGTGCTGAAGATCACTGCAGAAAGAATGATGTATCCAAGAAAGGTAATGTAGTATATCTTCAGCGGATAACATTAGACAACAAAGGAGATCTTGATATGCCATTCGTATTAAAACATTAAAATGTTAACAGTACTTTTTTAGAATAGCTTTTGCAAAGATAATTAACAAATCTCAGAGCCAAACATTCTAAAAAGACGTTTTATTTAATACAGAGAAAATGAAATTCAGTCACAGGCAGTTATACATTGCGTTGTCACAATGAAAATCCAAACACAGAATTGAAATTCAATGCGATATTGATGAAAATGTAATATAAAAAATAGTTTTTACTGAAGTTTTACAGTAAAAGTGTAAGTTTAAAAAGTATTTGCTTGTTAATTTCAAAGCCAAACACAATGAAATTGTATTATGTAATGAATATCTCTTAATGCAACATGAAACAGAATTTACTTTCAAATTAAGATTTTTTAATATGGTTAATTACTCGCTGTGATATAAAATAGTTCTATTATGCAAATGTAGCAGTTCCCATTAAAATAATAATCTGTTTAAGTCGTACATACGCTTCCCCATATGTAAGCTGCAGATCTGTGAAATGAGTAGCACGTAGGGCCCACTTGGGGGTTGGCGAGCAAAGCAAGCAGCGGGCCCCCTAGTGTGTATGTATATAGTAAATAATGGATTATTAAACAATTAGAACACCTGGAAAAGTAGAATAAAAATAAGGATGAAAATATTATTAATAAGAAAAAATAATTATTCCCATATAACTGCCTGGTACATTTTAATATATATATATATTTTTTTAATCAAACTTTTTTTTTTGAGAAATAACAGTTCACTTAATTAGCCCAGGAGTTCAATTAAAAACAGAAGTAATTACTTTATCAACTAATTAGTGGGTCAGATTCAGTGTTCTGTTCGTTTTTAATTGTCATTAATAAGATATAACGAAGGGGAAAACTGCACAGAGAAAGGACAAAACATAATGAAATCAACAACAGAGAGTTAAGCATTTAAATTTATAGCCAAAGCAGAAATATTCCTAAATGTCTTATAAATGTATAGCGGGGCTACATAGTAATAGTGTTGTCAATGTTAGTACTAAGTGCGTTTTGTTTCCATCATCTCTTTTGCTGTTATGTGTGCGTCAGTGAATGTCGTCCCTGTAAATACAGGGGGACGGATGATGGAAAGAGACCACAGCCCCAAGATGTAAAGCACCGGTTTTCAATCACAATTACAGCTGGCTCATTACTACAGTATATAAAAAATCAGGAGGGAACAGGAAAAGAGAGAGGAGAAAAGACGATCCTTATTTACATGACCACAAACCATCTTTACCTGCTGTTTATCACATCACACTTTTGGTAACCGTTTTTTTTCATTCCGCCAGACTTCCTTCAATTCCCTCATTGCTAGAGACCCCGGGGTCGGACTTCATCTACCACAAGCCGAGAATTCACAGTGAGGTTGTTCCATTTGTTCCGGGAAATACAAATCCATCACATATCTGTTGATCAGTCATCCGCATTCAGGACAGTTTTTATATTCGGACTCAAGTTCACGATCATTCATTCCATAGTTCATTCATTATTGTTATTCGTTGTTTGTTATATGTTACAGGGGCAAGGGAGGGTTTGTTGTGTAAATATATGGTGGTGTCACGTTGTTGATTTGGTGGAGGGATATACACATATACAGTAATCCCTCCTCGATCGCAGGGGTTGCGTTCCAGACCCCCCCGCGATAGGTGAAAATCCGCGAAGTAGAAACCATATGTTTGTATGGTTATTTTTATATATTTTAAGCCCTTATAAACTCTCCCACACTGTTTATAAATATTCCCCGCAGAGTTATACAGCATAATCCCATTGTATTCTCTTAGATATTAGGTAAGATTCACTGAAATTATGTATATAAACACACTGTTTATATACAGTAAAACCTAAATATTATTTTAAAGATATTAAGTGTCTCCGATATCACATGTTACAGCCATTACGATAGACAGGCCACCAGCAATAAATACGTACAATGCAAGAAAAATAGTATACAGTAAATGTGTGTACAGTGACACTAAGCGCGTCGTTACATGTACTAAGTACTGTAAGTAGAAAATTAATTATGGTTACTCACCAACAATGACACGATGACTTGTCCGATAACAATGAGTTTTATTTTACTGCAAAACAAAGGAGAGCGTTACAGCCCCTAAAGGAGCCACTTCAGGCGATTGTGTAGCACTGCCGTTGTTGTTCTTCTGGCAGTCTTCAATCCAAATCCCTAAAGCAGATTCCATCCAGACTACTGCCTTATTACATCCACTTACAACTCGTTTTGCACCCTGGTTAAAAGGACACTGTGGCTGTAGATCTTATATTCCTTTCCTACTTTTTAAATAAAAAGAATCATAGCCTTCAACAAATCCAAAACGTTTACCTTTTTGGCAATCGTTAACATCTTCCGTTTGAGCTTGGGCGCGGCCCCTGAAGCAGTAGCAGATCGTTTTGGAGCCATAACGAAGGGCTTGACTATGCACAAAGATAAACACAAAAGAGCACAACTCTTTACACAGCGAAACACGTTGATGCTGAATAAGCGAGACGAGACTTCCTGGTTAACACCGCATTCAGCAGGCAGGAACTTAACTGCGTGCTCTGATTGGTTAGCTTCTCAGTCATCTGCCAATAGCGTCCCTTGTATGAAATCAACTGGGCAAACCAACTGAGGAAGCATGTACAGGAAGTAAAAAAGACACATTGTCTGCAGAGCCCGCGAAGCAGCGAAAAATCTGCGTTATATATTTAGTTATGCTTTCATATAAAATCCGCGATAGAGCGAAACCGCTTGAAAGTCAAAGCGCGATATAGCGAGGGATTACTGTATATATTTTTTACGTGTGAAAGTTGTATTTTTTGTTATTTCATTTAATATAATTACTTAATTTTACATATCTCCTTTTGTGTACCTACGGTGCATCTGGAAAGTATTCACAGCACATCACTTTTTCCACATTTTATGTTACAGCCTTATTCCAAAATGGATTAAATTCATTTTTTTCCTCAGAATTCTACACACAACACCCCATAATGACAACATGAAGTTTACTTGTTGTTTTTGCAAATATATTAAAAATAAAAAAACTGAGAAATCACATGTACATAAGCATTCACAGCCTTTGCTGAATACTTTGTCGATGCACCTTTGGAGTCTTTTTGAATATGATGCCACAAGCTTGGCACACCTATCCTTGGCCAGTTTTGCCCATTCCTCTTTGCAGCACCTCTCAAGCTCCATCAGGTTGGATGGGAAGCGTCGGTACACAGCCATTTTAAGCTCTCTCCAGAGATGTTCAATCGGATTCAAGTCTGGGCTCTGGCTGGGCCACTCAACGACATTCACAGAGTTGTCCTGAAGCCACTCCTTTGATATCTTGGCTGTGTGCTTAGGGTCGTTGTCCTACTGAAAGATGAACCGTCACCTCAGACGGAGGTCAAGAGCGCTCTGGAGCAGGATTTCATCCAGGTTGTCTCTTTACATTGCTGCAGTCATCTTTCCCTTTATCCTGACTAGTCTCTCAGTTCCTGCCACTGAAAAACATCCCCAAAGCACAATGCTGCCACCACCATGCTTCACTGTAGTGATGGTATTGGCCTGGTGATGAGCGGTGCCTGGTTTCCTCCAAATGTGACGCCTGTCATTCACACTAAAGAGTTCAATCTTTGTCTCATCAGACCAGAGAATTTTGTTTCTCATGGTCTGAGAGTCCTTCAGAAGCCTTTTGACAAACTCCAGGCGGGCTGCCATGTGCCTTTTACTAAGGAGTGGCTTCCGTCTGGCCACTCTACCATACAGGCCTGATTGGTGGATTGCTGCAGAGATGGTTGTCCTTGTGGAAGGTTCTTCTCTCTCCACAGAGGACCTCTGGAGCTCTGACAGAGTGACCGTCATGTTCATGGTCACCTCCCTGACTAAGGCCCTTCTCCCCCGATCACTCAGTTTAGATGGCCAGCCAGCTGTAGGAAGAGTCCTGGTGGTTTCGAACTTCTTCCACTTACGGATGATGAAGGCCACTGTGCTCATTGGGACCTTCAAAGCAGCAGAAATTTTTCTGTAACCTTCCCCAGATTTGTGCCTCGAGACAATCCTGTCTCGGAGGTCTACAGACAATTCCTTTGACTTCATGTTTGGTTTGTGCTCTGCCATGAACTGTCAACTGTGGGACCTTACTGTATATAGACAGGTGTGTGCCTTTCCAAATCATGTCCAATCAACTGAATTTACCACAGGTGGACTCCAATTAAGCTGCAGAAACCTCTCAAGCATGATCAGGGGAAACAGGATGCACCTGAGCTCAATTTTGAGCTTCATGGCAAAGGCTGTGAATACTTATGTACATGTGCTTTCTCAATTTTTCATTTTTAACAAATTTGCAAAAACTTCAAGTAAACTTTTTTCACATTGTCATCATAGGGTGTTGTGTGTAGAATTTATGAGGGAAAAAAATTAATTTAATCCATTTTGGAATAAGGCCATAACATAACAAAATATGCAAAAAGTGATACTTTCCCGATGCACTGTATATTTAATCCCTAGATTGTGCAGAAAATTGTATTTGTTAGAGGTACGGCTGGATATATAAGATTCAATCTCAGTAATTTATTCAGGCCACAGGTCTTGGTGGTGTATCTGCCGGCTGGGTAAGGGGTCGGCCGTTACAAATGTAAAAATCATGCTGATTTGCTTTTCTGAATGTAGAATAAGAGATGGGGGGAATACCTGCTAATGAAATGAGATCAGTTTTATCAGGTGTTTTCAATGATAATGAATCTGGTTGGAACATAAACCTGCAGCCACAGTGGGACTCCAGGACCAAGTTTAGGAGGCACTGACATAAAAGATTAAGACATGGTCCATACTAGCATCTGAATGCCAGTGTGCTTATTGCAAGCCAATTAACTTGCAGCAATTTCAGCATTCTTAGGCCACTTCTGACCATAAGGCAGTGATGGATTTTGCAGCCACTACCAGAGGTGGGTAGAGTAGCCAAATATTGTACTCAAGCAAGAGTAGCTTTATTTCAAAAGAATATTCCTCAACTAAAAGTAAAAAGTAGTCATCCAAAAAAACTACTCCAGTAAGAGTAAAAAAAGTATTTGGTGAAAAGACTACTCAAGTACTGTTGATGTTTGATCATAATAAATAATTTATTTTTTTAGAAATGTTGTAATAAGACAGACAAAAATATAATGTGCAAATTCTGCAATTTCCAAATAATAAAATAAAAAAATGAGTAAAAATAAATAACATCTTTACAAAATAAAGTTGCACAAATAACACAAAGTTCCAAATTTCAGTTTTTCACAACAAAGCTTTTGAAGTCAATACCTACAGTAGGTAACATATATGTTTGAACAATGCAAACTACTTACAGTGATGAGATATACTGTACACTGACAGTACAGTATAATACTGCATATTCACTTGCCCTCCAAATAGCACAGCTGATAGAAAATAACATTATAACAAGGCAGCTTGTACACGTACAAGAAGTCTCACTTTACCTTGACTGTCTGTGCATGTTTGGTTAAACGTGCTTGTTCTTCACTCAGTGAAGTGATGGTTAAGCTTCAGCAGGAGTTGGCACTCGTTTTTCATGTACAGTGGAACCTTGGATTGTGAGTAACTTGGTTTGCGAGAGTTTTGCAAGACAAACTAAAAATTTTCATAATTTTTCATTTGATAAACGAGAGAGGTCTTGCAATACGAGTAGTCCGTATACGCTTTGTGTGCCGAGTGTCACGTGATCACAACTGAGCTGATGGTGGTTCTCTCTCTCGCTGTGGGATTGTGGGCAATAGTCAAACGGTGTGCCTCTCTCGTATAGTCCACATCCATACGAGTGTATATTGTTTACTACAGCATTGTGACCACGTGTGTGTGTGTGTGTGTGTGTGTGTGTGTGTGTGTGTGTGTGTGTGTGCTGTGACGTGCGAGTCCCTGTCTTGCACCCCAAAATACAAAGCTGTCTCAATATTTTAGCGACACCATCTTTATTCAGCTTGAAACAGGAACAGTGCAGTTATTTATTGTAGCGGGATCTGCCACTCTGCTATACACAGACACAGCAGTCAGGCAGCATCATGGCCAGGTTAGTGGCCAAGTAATATTGTTCCCTGCGCATTTATAATGTTCCTTGCATCACCCATCAACAGCAGGTGCTTATAGCATGACCACGATGTTTTCGGATTCGCTTTTACGAGAAACTGCTACAGTGCTGGGTGCCTGCCGTTGCTTCGGGACGCTCTTCCGTGTGTCGTCCCGTTGGGTGAAATCCCACAAGAATGTAGAAACTCACTCACACCAACCATGATTCTTTTCATAGGTAAAGTGCAGATTTATTTATTTTATGTATTTTTACTTTATATTTTGTATTAATTTATTTTTATGTGAATAGTTTTGGGTTGTGGAATGAATCATCTGAGTTTCCATTATCTCTTATGGGGAAATTTGCTTTGATTTTCAAGTGCTTCATGTTGTGAGCACGTTTACGGAACGAATTATGCTTATAAACCGAGGTTCCACTTGTATTCTTTCTTTACCTGTCCGCTGTCTGTGAGGAGTTTGTGCCGCTATGCCGCCACAGTTTTTGTGGTCATGTGACTGTATGGCTGCGTCTTATTGGTGAAAAGGAGTCTTGTGATTATTGCTATGTCTGATTGGTGACACGGAGTCTTGTGATTATTGTTGCTACGTCTAATTGGTGAAACAGTCTTGTGATTATTGTTGGTATGTCTGATTGGCGAAACAGTCGTTCTGTAGATCCACTGGCGGCTTCATTCTGGCAAAAATATATCTATTGTGTAAATGGGGAAAAAAAAGTTACGAGTCGAGGGTTGCCCAATTTAGCGGATTAAGAGTAGCAGTTCTTCTTCACAAATGTACTCCCAGTAAAAGTAAAAAGTATGGTGCAGTAAAACTCCTCCTAAAAGTACATTTTTTATAAAAAAAAGTTACTCAATTAAATGTAACTCATTACTACCCACCTCTGGCCACTACATTATGAAATACATTCTTTCCCAGCCAGTTCATTATAGATGTCCGTTGCATGAGATGAGTTCTACTGATATTCAAAGGTAATGATATTTCTGTTTGTTTTTCAGTATCAGAGTCGCATCATATGACCTCTGACTATTATTTATTTTATTTTTTTTGGAGATTATCATTATTATCTAGGAATCCAAATATATAATATACATTTTGAAGCTTTTGTATTAGACATCCATATACAGGTACTGTACATAGGATGTTAACAATAGCATTAAAATTGAAGTTCAATATTCATAGATTAGATACAGGGCTGCTGTATGTTGCCATTCATTAGGCATTATTTAGTCAAAGATTTGAATACAAAGAAAATTACCTGTAGGAGTTTTGTATTGTGAGTAATTTGCTCCAAAAGAAAATTGCTTAATGCATTGGTTTTACCTAACTGTGTAGTCCTGCTTTTTCTCAAGATTAAATAGGTGGAGATATTAATGCTGAAGGCCTAGCTGATGTTTTTATTCCACAGGCCCATTTAACTCTTTGAGGGCTGAATATTTTTTCCAAAAAACTCTGAAAAGCACATGGTTTGGTTTCATACATAAATCAACATAAAATGTCTGTTGCTATGTGCTGTGGTTGCTGTTGGCACCTGTTTGGCATCTCTGGCAGCAGTGGCTGCACAGGGGCGGCTCAATGGACAGCAGGAATGCACGGCAGGCTGGCTACCTCTCTGTCTTCGTACAGCAGTTGCGGTGTGGCACAATATGGTTTCTACTTCTTGTCATCATAAGTGGTGGTCCTCCTAGGCGTATCCGCTACACAAATGTGTTTAGCACCACAATTAATTGGGGACTGATAGGCTGATGCAGGTACCTCATTTTCGTTTTCCATCTCCAGATCACTTGCATCAAACTTAGAGTCTGCATAGTCAAAGTCTGATTCAGAAATAATACGTAAAACGTCCATGGAGTATTTTGCTTTGCACATTTGCTTTAGTCTCTTGCCAGATGTCACTGCCATTTTAGAGGATGTTTGCTCTTCACTACTCATACATATGCAGGGAATCAAGGTCAAATCGACAAAGCTACGTAACTTTCCTTCAAGCAAAGAGTTGAACTAAAACATAAAGGTCAAATTTTGTTTCAGTTTACAGCCGATTACTGTCCTCTACCTCTGAATTTCAACAAAAGTCAACATCAGCCCTGAAAGAGTTAAAGACAGCTGAATGATTAGAGGCAAAAAGCAGTGGAAGTGGAAAGCTATGCAAAAGTGAAAATATTGGTATATATGATGTAGTTAAGTAAATTGATATTGTTCTTTACTCAGGTTTTGTATGAAATGAAATCTCAGATTTTCCACATCGTGTCACAGAGCAGAATTAATACAGAGGTGTGTGTTTGCTGCATTGCCAAATTAATCAGCCCTCGCTTTTGTTTTCTATTGTGGCTAAATTGTAGAAAGATCTTGTATATAAGTTTATGATTTGAGAGTGGGTGGAAAATGTGCCTTAAGGCTTCATATCAGGTCAGGCTTTGATAAGCTTGCATGTAAAGGCAGGCTTTTCTTATAGTTGTTAGGTGTAATACTGTTAACCTAGTGAGACTCTTTCATTCTTCAATAAAAGTTGCATGTAGTGATTAGCATTGAATATGTATATTGGAAGTCATTTACTGAATTATAAAAGGCAAATAGAACTGTTTGAGTAGTGAATTACCTAAAATTATTTATGAAGAGAAGTGCAAGCTTACTAACTTATTATAAAAATCTTGAAGTAAACATAAAGGACACTTTAACTACATATACTGTAGCTGTCATTAATAATCACATTTACTTTATAACTTTTACTCAATAGTCTCAGTGAATTTTGGAAGTTTGTCCTTGCTTCTATACACTAGTTACTCATTTCGCTTAAAAGGTGGGTATTACTGTAAATAAAAAAAATAAATAAAAAATAAAGTAATAAAACCTGAAGCAATTTGTTTTCAAAGGATTATCACTCTGTGTGCTGCTTTTAAGAACAGGCTTTTTGGCCATATGCTGCTTTGAATTATTCCCAAATTGGCAAAAATATGCATATACAACTTAGAAATAAACCGTGTCAAGAAGCCTTTGGAAATAACGACATAATTGCATCAAAACTGAGAGCAGGCTTAGCTTGCTTTTTGCCTGGTTCATGTTGCTTTTAGGAAAAGAATCATTTACAGTGGTTTAGCAGCCAGTTTCTGTTTACCCAGGTTAGCCGTTTGCCACCAACCCTAGTCTTATTCTTCCATTCTTGATGGTCCTTGACATTTATTGGGGGGAGATCCATTCTATTCATACCATCAGGCAGTACGTCCAATCACACCTTCATGCACCTCCTTCTGGGCTTCATCTATATTGTAGTTTATTATTTCACTCCGTCCTTCTGTCTTTTATTCCAGATGTCCAAATTACCTTGGTCTGTTTCTCCTTGGCCCAACACATCTACCACCTCCACACCAAATCCTTCACTTAGCTTATTATGCTGCTCCTCCTCCTACTACTACTTCTCACACAGGGCAAATTGGTATTCCTGATGCTAGAGAATGCAAGTTTTTAATTCTAGACAACCAAGCTGCAGATTAGCAAAGCCGGTATATATTTCAGATCTTTGGTTCATAGAATATTTTCCTTATCAATAACAAACAGATAAAAACAAAAGACACAATTTTTCCAAGTACGATCTTAACCTGGATGAAAAGTTTGGGCAACCTTGTTAATAGTCATTATTTTCCTGTATAAATCGTTGGTGGTTACGATAAAAAATATCAGTTAAATATATCATATAGGAGACACACACAGTGATATTTGAAAAGTGAAATGAAGTTTGTTGGATTTACAGAAAGTGTGCAATAATTGTTCAAACAAAATCAGGCAGGTGCATAAATTTGGGCACTGTTGTCATTTTATTGATTCCAAAACTTTTAGAACTAATTATTGGAACTCAAATTGGCTTGGTAAGCTCAGTGACCCCTGACCTACATACACAGGTGAATCCTATAATGAGAAAGAGTATTTAAGGGGGTAAATTGTAAGTTTCCCTCCTCCTTTAATTTTCTCTGAAGAGTAGCAACATGGGGTCACAAAACAACTCTCTCAAATGACCTGAAGACAAAGATTGTTCACCATCATGGTTTAGGGGAAGGATACAGAAAGCTGTCCCAGAGATTTAAGCTGTCTGTTTCCACAGTTAGGAACATATTGAGGAAATGGAAGACCACAGGCTCAGTTCAAGTTAAGGCTCAAGTGGCAGACCAAGAAAGATTTGGATAGACAGAAGCGGCGAATGGTGAGAACAGTCAGAGTCAACCCACAGACCAGCACCAAAGACCTACAACATCATCTTGCAGCAGATGGAGTCACTGTGCATCGTTCAACCATTAGCACTTTACACAAGGAGATGCTGTATGCAGAGTGATGCAGAGGAAGCCTTTTCTCCGCCCACAGCACAAACAGAGCAGCTTGAGGTATGCTCAAGCACATTTGGACAAGCCAGCTTCATTTTGGAATAAGGTGCTGTGGACTGATGAAACTAAAATTGAGTTATTTGGGCATAACAAGGGGCGTTATGCATGGAGGAAAAAGAACACAGCATTCCAAGAAAAACACCTGCTACCTACAGTAAAATATGGTGGTGGTTCCATCATGCTGTGGGGCTGTGTGGCCAGTGCAGGGACTGGGAATCTTGTCAAAGTTGAGGGACGCATGGATTCCACTCAGTATCAGCAGATTCTGGAGACCAATGTCCAGGAATCAGTGACAAAGCTGAAGCTGCGCCGGGGCTGGATCTTTCAACAAGACAACGACCGAAACACTGCTCAAAATCCACTAAGGCATTCATGCAGAGGAACAAGTACAACGTTCTGGAATGGCCATCTCAGTCCCCAGACCTGAATATAATTGAAAATCTGTGGTGTGAGTTAAAGAGAGCTGTCCATGCTCGGAAGCCATCAAACCTGAATGAACTAGAGATGTTTTGTAAAGAGGAATGGTCCAAAATACCTTCAACCACAATCCAGACTTTCATTGGAACCTACAGGAAGTGTTTAGAGGCTGTAATTTCTGCAAAAGCGGATCTACTAAATATTGATTTCATTTCTTTTTGTGGTGCCCAAATTTATGCACCTGCCTGATTTTGTTTGAACAATTATTGCACACTTTCTGTAAATCCAATAAACTTCATTTCACTTCTCAAATATCACTGTGTGTGTCTCCTATATGATATATTTAACTGACATTTTTTATCGTAACAACCAACGATTTACAGTATACAGGAAAATAATGACTATTAACAAGGTTGCCCAAACTTTTGCATCCCACTGTACATACAGTTACGATGTAAGTGAATCGTAATTACAAACATTATGACAAAAATAAATGTAACTTGAATATTTTTTTTTCAGCAAATTTATTATGGAGGATATTCTGCAAAGTAGTGATGATTGTAGTGAGGAGGCAGCATCAAAACCAAGTTAGAGGAAATATTGTGCTTTATGCAGAGAACATCAAGAAACCACATATAAAAGTGATACTTTGTTTTCAGGAAAAACAAATTTTAGATTTGAAAACATAAAAAAGCATAGTAATATACTGTTTACTGTTCTAGTCAGCCTGCAACATTTAGCAAATTTTGATGTAGTGCTGTTATTTTATGAAATGTACAACTTTGAAACAAAAATGAACACTGATGCAGCAGGTAATTCTTCAGCCTCCAGGCTTGCTACTGCTGAGAGTATGACCTAAAATATTCAGCACTTGTTGATCATGTGTGATGGTTTGAATGTCCTACAATGCACCTGTTGCACATTTTGAAGGGTTCAACTTTAGGAAATGAACATTAACCTTTTTCCATTGCAAATGGGACTTGCCTCAGAAAGTCACAGAAATGGCATTAGATGAGTCCCACCATTAGATGATCCTCACCGTTTACTGATATGTACTCTGGGCTCCTAACAGGTATAGTGGAAGTTGTGAAAATGCTCCATACTGTTAGCCCAAACACAGCAGTGTGTGAAAATGTGTTTTGAATCCTAAATCTCATTTTTACTAAAATGAGGACCCTTTTTTAAATTTTTTTTTTATAATTTTATTGATTTTATTGTAATCATTCCATACATACATAGAGATCAGTTTTTACAAAAATTAGGATTGAAAACAAATCAACCCAACCCCCACCCCGGGAAAGAGAGCATGGCCAACGGAGTAAAACTTAAAGCTGGTCAAAATACATAAATTGATGAGTTTAATAGGCAGATAAAAAAAAAAAAAAAAGAATATGGGAAGAGAATGTTTTGCCTCAGTGCTTTAAGAGCTTATTCTAAAATATTATTGATTAGATCCTGCCAGGTTTTGAAAAAGTGCTGCACAGATCCTCTAACTGAGAATTTATTTTTTTCCAATTTCAAATAATATAAATCTGTTACCCACTGACTTAAAAGAGGAGAGTGCCAATAGTGTAGTGAAGGCAATCGCAGTTTGTTTGTCCTTCTCCACTTTAAGCCCATCTGGGAGAACACAAAACACAGCTGTTAATTGGTTAGGAGGGATTGTGACACCAAGGCTGTCTGAACAGCACTTAAACATTTTGGTGCAGAATGGTGTAAATTTGGTGCAGGCCTAAAACATGTGACCCAGTGAAGCTGGGACTTGATTACAGTGTTCGCAGGTTGGATCTTGTCCTGGAAACATTATGGACAGTTTTAAGCGAGACAGATGTGCTCGATTTATATCATTTTAAGTTGAATAATTGTATACTTTGCGCATATGGAGCTTGAGTGAATTCTCTGCATTGCTACCTTCCACTCCACTTCCATTGTCCTCTTGGATCTTTGAAATGGAGGAACTGTAAAATAATTTTATATATTGTAAAAATGCTGTCGGAGTCCTCCAAACTGAGCAATATTTTTTTCCAGCATGAAGGAAGGTGCGAGATAAGGGAAATCGGGCAGGTTCTGTTTGACAAAGTTTCTAATTTGAAGATAGTGAAAGAAATGTGTTGCTGGAAAATTTAAATTTGGAATTTAATTGTTCATAGGATGCAAAAATGTTGTCTATGTACAGATCTCTAAGCAATTTAATCCCAAATATTTTCCAGATATTAAAAACGGTATATGTTTGCGAGGATTGAAAAAGGTGGTTCTCATACAGAGGTCCCACAGATAAGATTCTCCATCTTAAAATACTTCCTACATTGGTTCCATATTCTGAGGGAAGCAAGCACAATTGAGTTATTTAGTATATTGGTGATAACTTGCATTTATTGGGGCACAAAGCAGGGAATATTAAGTTAATTAATTAAGTTCTGCAGGATTTTATTTCTGTTGCTGACCAAGCCTGTGTATGTTCATCTATTTGTGTCCAGGTTTTTATACCTTGTATCTTTGCTGCCCAGTAATAAAACTGAGAGTTAGGTAGAGCCATGCCACCTTCTGCCTTAGGTCTTTGTAGGGTCGCTCTTTGAATATGTGGATGTTTTGAGTTCCAAATAAATGAGGTTATGGCTGAATCTTATTGCTTGAAAAATTATTTATTGATGTATATTGGAATGTTTTGAAATGCAAAGAGAAGCTTAGGAAAGATATTCATCTTAACAACGTTAATTCTTTCAGCTAGAGTGAGATGAAAGGTTGACCATCTATGCAAGTCTTGTTTATTTTTTTTTCATACGGATGGCAAAATTTTGTTGATAAAGAGCTTTATGTTTACTTGTGATATTTACCCCTAGGTATTTAAACTGATCTGCAATGATAAAAGGGAAGGTGTCCAATCTGATATTGTATGCTTGAGAATTCACTGGAAAGAGCACACTTTTATTCAAATTAATTCTGAGACCAGAGAATTCTGTAAGTGCTATTAAGACTCCAGGCACAGTATTTTGTGGGTCTGATATATACAGTACTATATCATCTGCATATAGAAAAATTTTCTGTTCAAGTCCTTCTCTGATAATCCCCTTCATATAATCAACATTTCAACAATGAACTGCCAGTGGTTCAATGGCGATTGCAAATAGCAGTGGTGACAAGGGGCATCCTTGTCTGGTTCCACATTCTAGTTTAAAGTAGTTTGAACAAATGTTGTTAATACAAACTGCAGCTTCTGGATTCGTATACAGTAGTTTGATCAATGCACAAATGTTCGGGCCAAACCCAAATTTCTCTAATGTAGTGAAAAGGTAGTTCCATTCAATCATGTCGAATGCTTTTTCTGCATCCAATGATAATATCATCTCTGGGGTGTTTGACTTTGCTGGTGAATATATTACATTAAACAGGCATCGAAGATTGGAAGCTAAGTGTCAGCTTTTAATAAATCCGGTTTGATCTTGTGATATTACTGAAGGCAGCACTTTCTCCATCCTTCTAGCTAGAACTTTAGAGAGTATTTTAACATCATTATTCAGAAGTGAAATTGAGGGCCCTTTCAAAGGACCAAATTTGACAAATTTTAATGTAGTTATTTACATAGATCACTGTCTGTTGTTGGCCAATGGTATAGGACACTGTAAATGCCGGGATTTACATTTGAAAAATAAAATATGTTTCAGCATGACATAATCTTTTAAAATCATCTAATTACTAAAATACTCTCTTCCAAGAAGTTGTTTGTGGTTTTGTTGTGGTAGAAATGTACTGTGTACTCGTACAACAAAACTTTACAAATAAATATTACCGTAGAAAGTTGCAGGCAACCATATACCCTGTGGCTAGCAGAAAGCGCATCTTTGTCCACTCTGTCATACAACTTTCATAAACTTTTTACTTCAGTTCCAGACAGGCTGTTGTAGAAGTCAAAATGCGGCCAGCTGTTGGAAATTTATTCCATGCATCTCTCACTCTGGCTATTCCTGGTGTGCCAGTACCTCCGTCTGCTTTCAGCATGTCACTTCAGTATTGGAACTATCCTGCTTTTTCCAAAGCATCTCTACTGCTGATATCTAAATTTACATTTGCTACTTCAGCATTGTACACTTCTCACGCTTTCTGTAAACAAGATCAATCTTTCTGACTATGGTCTACCCTTTACACCTGTGCACTTTTTTTCTACCCGTGACAACCCATGCATTTGACCCATTGCATTTAGCCGTCACCATAGTATTTCTTGCATTTCCCTTGAAGCCGTTTTGCTTTTAAGTCATCTTTTCATTTCAGTATCTTCCTCAATTGTGTTTTCAGTTTTTGCTATCAATATGCCATCATAAGGAAACAAAAGCACCCCTGGGAATCCTTTATTCATTTCAGTGTTGGCTGGGATTGGCTCCAGCAGACCCCCGTGACCCTGTGGTCGGATTCAACGGGTTGGGAAATGGATGGATATTCCAGCGCTGACTTTATATATTCCAATGCTGACTTTATATATTTAAGTTTTGACTTTATATATTCTAGCGCTTACTTTATATATTCCGAAATATTCCAACGCTGTCTTTATATATACTCAGGTTTTGACTTTATATATTTGGGAATGACTTTATATATTCAAGTTTTGACTTTATATAGTTAAATGTAGTCATCATTGCATAACTTTTTCTTTACCATAGAAATTTAAAGACTAAATTTAAGTTCCATTCCTAACAAAGATATTTCTGGCGACTAAATAGAACCTACTTATATCCAAATTCGAGCTACTGAGCTGTCGCCTGCCTGCCTGAATAAGTCACCTAAACCCGCTCTTACTTTTTACCGTTCATTTAATCATGGCTAGTGGCGGAAAAATTATAAAATGGAAGGAGGATTACACTGAGTATGGCTTTACCAAAACAATTATTGATGGCGAATCGATTATTCATAAAGCTTCAATTGGTGATCTGTTTTTCTGTGTTAACCTCATATTTTTTCATACTTCTCAAACCAAGGGGGTGCGAGGGTAAAATGAATCGGGAAGCGCTGATCAATGTAATCGGTGTACCATGAAATCATGCATTGATAGAAGTTCCCCTTTGCTTGTATTGCAAAGTGTGATTAAATGCATTATTTTTTAACGCGTTATGGAGTACATACATCAAAGCTTCTCAGCTGTGCTTGTGTTAAGAAAAGGAAACATTTTAAAAATAATGTAACACGATTGTCAATGTAACCTTTTGTAAGTAGTGCCTGGAGGATTCAGTGTGGAGAAACTGTAGAGACAGCGTGTGTATTAACTTGTGGATTTTTCTGTGACTATTTGGTGGCAGCGTCACAAAGTCGCTTCTGTAACACTGTGTGCGTTAGCTGCGGAGCTCAGCTCAGAGCGAAATGAGGTGAATGGGAGGGGAGATGATGATGTGACTCCCCCACCGGCCTTAACTGTCAATCCCCCACAAACACAGTCTCTCGGAATTTGCATAAGCACAGCCCTTCACATGCAATTTTAACTTAGTTACAAAGTGATCAAAACTCGTTTATATCCTGCGTCCTCTCATTAAACTTGTATCCCGCATTACCCGTGGGCATGACAAACGCCAGCGGCAGCCTGTCTATGAACTTAATTTAAACTTTAGGTTTACACCTTGCTTAGTTTCCGAAGTAGCAGCGCTCATGAATATGGTTGTATATGTCATTCGCTCGCTTCTTATTGTTTCGCTGCCTTCTCAATTGTATAATGCATGTTATCTTCAGCTCTTTTTGGAGCTCTTCCTGGTTTTCTACCCACTGCGTTGACAGTCAATTCACGTGATTATGTGGGAGGCGTGATGATGTCACACGAAATTCCGCCTCCCACGGCTTTCGAGCTCAACTCCATTACAGTAAATTGAGAAAAATAGCTTCCAGTTATGACCATTATGCGTAGAATTTCGAAATGAAACCTGCCCAACTTTTGTAAGGAAGCTGTAAGGAATGAGCCTGCCAAATTTCAGCCTTCTACCTACACGGGAACTTGGAGAATTAGTGAAGAGTCAGTCAGTGAGGGCTTTGCCTTTTATTAGTATAGATATGTTGTGCCTGGAATATACTAGAGTTTTTCACTACCTTAGTGATTTCCTAATTTAATGTATTGGCTGAAATACTGCACATTAAAACACAAGGTTGTTAGTTTAGCCTCAGCTATAGACTAGCTGTGTCACACTGAGCTGTTTATTTCATCTACCTAATCCTTTAAAAATGCAAGCAGTTGTACTAAATTTATTTACATCTAAAATGTCTTGAGGTAACTTTTGTTAAAAGGTATATTTAAAACAATGCCCTTCTTTAATTGTTTCTAGAAGATTTTTTTCCTTAAATTTTATGATAAAGAAAGAAAACCAAAGGTAGTTTCATATGTAAGCATATCTAAATATATAACGCAGATTTTTTGCTGCTTCACGGGTTCTGCGGGAGAGTTTATAAGGACTTAAAATATATAAAAATAAGCATACAAACATATGGTTTCTACTTTTAGGCTGATTTTCACCTATCGCGGGGTCGTATGTAATCGCACAAGAAAATTTGCCCCATATCGCAAATGTTTTTTTTAATTTAAAATGGTTTTAGTGGGCGACAGAATCAAATAATAGACATGGACATGAATATTGTAAACTCAAGCTCTTTTAATTTCTGAAAAAAAAAAATGCATTTAAAGTGCATTTCAATTCAAAACAGAAACAAAAATATCATCCCTGGCTAAAATTGGGCAGACTTAAAAATAAAGTGGTATTTTAAGTACATGTTCAGAATGGTATTGTCTTTAAATAATAATAACAAAAATTTCAACATAAAGTGCAGTTTTTCTTGTTAAAAAAATAAGGCAGAAACATAAAAGGTAATTTGAACAGCTTCGCCTTTAAACTCTGAGTAACCTTAGCCAAAATTATTTTGTACATTAGGCTAAAACAGTGTGATCATTGAACGTTTTGTAATTAGATGTAATTAAAATTACTAACGGTCACAGAAGTCCAATGATCCCCAGTATGTGCCACAAAGTCCGCTCTCTGTAATGCATCTAATTTTGCTTGCTTTTCAGTGTCATAAAGCTGTTGAATTTTACTTGAAATAGTCTTTCGGCATGGCAGTTGTAAAGTTGGATCTCCTGACGCTGACTGTAGCACATTTTCTAACCCCCTATCTTCCACCACTGTTAGTGGTCTACAGTCCAAAGCAATCCATTTTGCGAGAGAATTTGTAAGTTTGATAGATGTTGACTTACTAATTTTGGTCCTGAAGCCAGTCATTTCATGTGGTTTGGGCTGCCGACACCTTTTGTTGGTACTCAAACTCGTACTGCTAGTGCTAACAGCATACACAGTTTATGTGCTCGCTGTAACATGTTTTGCATTTAGATGGTACCGTAAGGTTTAAGTGCTTCGGTGGTATGCAAACTCATTTTTGCACAGTTTGCACAAAACCACGCTTTTATCAAGGCTTCCGTCGGGTAGTCTTTTGAAATGAAGTTTGCCTCTGATCAGTCCTAGCAATGCGCTTTTTTCCGACTCTTACATTTTTGTAGCTCTGATGTGTGCATCGATGTACCAGGAAATCATGCATTGACAAATGTTCCCCTTTGCTTGGAATGCAAAGTGTGATTAAATGCGTTTATTTTTTTTAACGTGGAGTACATGCATCGAAGCTTCTCAGCTGTGCTTGTGCTAAGAAAAGGAAACATTTTAAAAATAAAGTAACATGATTGTCAATGTAATAGTTTTGTCACTGTTATGAGTGTTGCTGTCATCAAGGATTTGATTATCATTATTTCTTTCAATCAGGTTCGTATTTGGAGGATGTTTTGTGTTCAACTTATATTCCATGTTTGTCAAACGTTGTAAAGATAACAGGTTTCATTCATCGAAGTGTTCACCACCCAAATCGGTACTCGTGAATGTAAGATGTTCAACAGGCATTCCCGGTATTAAGTTGTGGAAATTGCCTGCGAATAATTTAGCGGTAGTGTGTATGAACTTAATTTAATCTTTTCCAGTCCTGCAAAGTCAGTTGACATGAGCCGCTCGATGTACATGCATCGAAGCTTCTCAGCTGTGCTCGTGTGATCTCGTGATGTCAATGGCTTTATTTAATGTTAGCTAAGACCCGGCACTTAAAAGTTTCTTGCTACAGCAATTTTAACTCCGTTACAAAGTGATCCAAAGTCTCGATTATACCTCGTGTCTTCTCATTAAACTTGTATCTCGCGAATACCATATTCGTCGTAGGCATGACAAACGGCAGTGGGGGTTTGTCTATAAACTTAATTTAAACTTACTGTTCACACTGTGCTTTGTTTCCGCTGTACCTGCACTTATGAATATGCTTGTATGCATCACTCGCTTTATAATCTTTTGCTGCCTTCTCAATTGTGAAATGGCGTTTTTTGTTCAGCGCTCTTTGGAGCTCTTCCTTGTTTTCTACGTACTGCGTTCACAGTCATTTCACGTGATTACGTGGAAGGCGTGATGATGTCACACGCAACTCCACCCCCCACGGCCATTGAGCTGAAGTCCATTACAGTATATGGAGAAAAATAGGTTCCAGTTATGACCATTACGCATGGAATTTTGAAATGAAACCTGCCCAACTTTTGTAAGTAAGCTGTAAGGAATGAGCCTGCCAAATTTCAGCCTTCTACCTACACGGAAAGTTTGAGAATTAGTGATGAGGGAGGGAGGGAGGGCTTTGCCTTTTATTAGTATACTAGCAAAATGCCCACGTTTCGCAGCGGAGAAGTAGTGTGTTAAAGAAGCAATGAAAAAGAAAAGGAAACATTTTGAAAATAACGTAACATGATTGTCAATGTAATTGTTTTGTCACTGTTGTGAGTGATGAGTGTTGTTGTCATATATATATATATAAATATATACACACATAAACACATATATATATATATATATATATATATATATATATATATATATATATATATATATATATATATATACACATACAGCTATTTCGTTTCAGTGCAATACGCTGCTTGTTAAAACGGATAACTCCCGCTCTTACGTGCAAGTCTGCATGGATATTATGAACTATCGTATTTGTTCAAGTTCTATTTAAATTTTAAATGGAAGGAATTTTTATTTAGTCGACAGAAATATTTTTGGTAGGAATGGTAAAAACAGACAGGAATATTATTCCTGAATAAATCAACTCAAACCTTAAATAACTTATAATATTTTGCTCTCCATAAAAATATATCCTGTCAAAATTATACAAATTCAAATATGAACATGCTGCATAACAAAACCTGGAAATATAAATAAAATGTGTTCCTTTCAGCAATAACAAATCAAATCATTCAGTTGTCTTTGCTCATATGTCATTTTAGAGCTGGACGCCTGGCATCTTTTTTTGGCAACAAATTCGTTTATGTTTGGTGTGAGGTTCTGTGTTGTGGAGATTCTCATGATGGATTGCAGGTGCTCATCAGTGAGGCGACTCCTGTGTGCTGTTTTGTTACCTTTTATCACTGAGAAGAGCTTCTCACACAGATATGTGCTACCAAACATGCACAAGGTTCGAGCCGCATGTAGACGGACTTTTTTTGTTCTTCAAAGTCACCAAAGCGCCGTGCAAACTCAGTGCGCTCAGTTTATCAGCAAAGTCGTGATTTGGGAACACCGTAGTGACGACTTGGTTCAAGATTACTTGGCAACAGGAAAGTAGGGCAAGTTGCACTGGTGCATTTGTGTCTCCCATAAAAGTAGCTTCACTTGAAATCACTTCACAGCTGAAGCTGCATTATGGGATCTGTAGTTTATTGTGGTACCAGCGCTTCATATACCGGGCCATTAATAACAATAATACAGTATATAAAATGATCTCGCTGGCCGGATATAATCACACGCCGGGTCGGATGTGGCCCGTGGCCCTTGAGTTTGACAAATATGGACTAAATAGAACTTGAAAAGATATATTTTTGAAATGTGATCGCAATTCAGATAGAGTTGACGCGCACTACAGCCTGCATCCTCCCCTCGCTCTTACTTTTTTACCGTTCATCTAATGAATACACTGAGTATGGCTTTACCAAAACAATCATTGATGGCGAATAAAGTATCCATTATTCGAATATGTAGATCGGGATATATATATACATATATATATACCCGCTTATCGCAGCGGAGAAGTAGTGTGTTAAAAAAGCTAGAAAAAGAAAAGGGAACATTTTAAAAAATAACGTAACATGACTGTCAATATACAGTATTTTGTTTTGTGAGTGTTACTGAGTGTTGCTGTCATCAAGGATTTGATTATCATTATTTCTTTCAATCAGGCTCGTATTTGTAGGATGTGTTGTGTTCAAGTTACATTCCGTGTTTGTCAATCGTTGTAAAGATGACAGGTTTCTTTCATCGATTCGTTTCTTACTGCATCAATAAACAGCTCGTCTTCTTCTTTATCTGAGACCTGACACACTGCATGCACGGGTTTTTTTTTTTTACACTGTCTTCCTTTAGCGGGACATTGACTTTTTCCACCGTATGCTTTGTTTCCGTAGTAGCTGGATTTATGAATATGCTTATCAGACGCTTCATATTTTTTTGCTGCCTTTTCAATTGTGTAATTCGGTTTTGTTCAGCGCTTTTGGAACTGTTGCTTTTATCTGTGCACGCGTCAGTTCACGTGAGCCGCTCGGTGTACATGCATCGAAGGTTCCCAGCTGTGCTGGTGCCATCTCGTGCTATGTCCGTGGCTGTATTTAATGTTACCTTAGTCCTGGCACTTAAAACTTTCTCTCGCAGTTTCGCTGAGTTTGTGTCAAACACCACCCTGACCATCTCATCTTCCTCTCCATAAACACAGTCCTTCACCCGTGAATATTTACCCGTGGCAGTTTGCTATTGGATTGCCGCTGACGGACGGCCTTATATGGGCAGGCACTAAATTACAAACGCCAGCGGCAGCCTGTCTATGAACTTAATTTAAAGTGTAGGTTTACATCGGGCTTTGTTTCCGAAGTAGCAGAACTCATGAATATGGTTGTATATGTCACTCGCTCGCTTCTTATTGTTTCGCTGCCTTCTCAATTATATAATGCATGTTTTCTTCAGCGCTTTTTGGAGGTCTTCCTGGTTTTCTATGTACTGCGTGATTACGTGGGAGGTGTGATGATGTCACACGAAACTCCGCTCCCACGGCGTTGAAGATCATCTCCATTACAGTAAATGGAGAAAAACTGCTTCCAGTTATGACCATTACGCGTAGAATTTCGATATAAAACCTGCCCAACTTTTGTAAGGAAGCTGTAAGGAATGAACCTGCCAAATTTCAGCCTTCCACCCACACGGGAAGTTTGAGAATTAGTGATGAGTGAGTGAGTGAGTGAGTGAGTGAGGGCTTTGCCTTTTATTAGTATAGATATATATCTATATATATATATATATATATCTATATATATATCTATAGCAAAATAGCCACGCTTCACAGCGGCGAAGTACTGCCTTAAAGGTTTTATTAAGAAGAAAAATAAACCTTTTTAAACTGAGGGAAAATATACCAATAATTATTTGTTAAGGATCTCTTTGCATACCGGATTGTGAATTCGGCCCTCCGGTTGTAATATGACCAAGCTGTGCGCTGAGCTTACTCTTAAGCATGCAAGTACAGTTGGCCATGTGAACAGTAATCTTGTTTCAGATCTCACAGCTTGGATTGCTGCAGTCATAATCGGGTTGAGTTTCATGGTTTGTTTTAATTACGACAGTATTTGTAGGACTTGTGTTGAAGTGACATTCGGCATCTGTCAAGCGTTGTAACTATACAACCAGTTTCATCGATAACTTCACATCCAGCTTTTGAGAGTTTAAACATTCATAAACATCAAAGTGTCCACTAATGAAATCGTCACCTGTGAATCTAAGATGTTTAAGAGGCATTGGCAGTTGTCCAAAGGTGTAAAATATTTGGCCATTTCAGTACACTTGAAAGCGACAACCGAACAATTCAACGGCAGCCATCAACTCACATGCAGTTGCATAGGTGAAGGGCTTAAGCATTTCACTCTTATAGTGCTCCTGTGTAGTATAATTATCATCCTGTACCGTCCTCAGTCCACACCTTGAACCTGTCCCAGTCATTCAATACATAAGACGCAATGTTTCTCCAGATATCAAGAGTGAGCCTGATATGGCCATGCAATATGTAACAAAGAGAATGGAAAAGATAGATGCCATCTCCGGGCATGGAAACCACTCGGTAAGTGACAGTTCTTTGATCGATGGTGATCATCTCGATCGACATGCTAATGCGGGTACGATTGGAATGATAAAGGAAATGGGTACCTGAACAATGTAAAGCAAGTCTAAAATACCTACACAATAGCTATAATCGTAATAAATGAACAATAAAACGACGCAGAAGCCGTGGATTAAATAAAAAGGCTTTAGTTATCAGCAGGGAGACGTGAATCCCGTGCCTAAGCAAGGAAGGGAATGTAAAAACTGGAGCGACGGACGGCCTTATATAGGCAGGCAGCCAACAACGTGGGAGGCGTTTGGATGGGGGACCCAATTCCGCCTCACACAGTGACTGAACTGCAGGCTATGGACGTATATATGTACGTAAGTAGGATTCAGTTAGCGTTGGGAACCCGCGTACCAAATTTCTTGAAGATGGGCCCATAAGTAGCAAAGACTGTTGAAAAGTTCAATATGGAGGCCGACAGTGGCATCATACCAGCGAAATAAGTACCAAATTTCAGCCTTCTACCTACACGGGAAGTTGGAGAATTAGTGACGTTTGGAAAATTCAATATGCTGGCCGACAGTGGCGTCATACCACCGAAATAAGTACGTACATCGTGTTTGGTTAGCGCAGGGAAGCCACCTACCAGATTTCGTGAAGATGGGGCCATAAATAAGAAAGTTCAACATGGCGGACGTTGTCGACCGTTATCGACCGTTATGACCGTAATGTGTAGAATTTCGAAATGAAACCTGCTTAAATTTTGTAAGTAAGCTGTAAGGAATAAGCCTGCCAAATTTCAGCCTTCTACGTACACGGGAAGTTGGAGAGTTAGTGATGAGTGAGTGAGTCAGTGAGGGCTTTGCCTTTTATTAGTGTGTGTGTGTTTGTGTTATATATATATATATATATATAAACACACACACACACACACTAATAAAAGGCAAAGCCCTCACTCACTCACTGACTCATCACTAATTCTCCAACTTCCCGTGTGGGTGGAAGGCTGAAATTTGCAGGTTCATTCCTTACAGCTTCCTTACAAAAGTTGAGCAGGTTTTATATCGACATTCTACACGTAATGGTCATAACTGGAAGCAGTTTTCTCCATTTACTGTAATGGAGATGAGCTTCAACGCCGTGGGGGCGGAGTTTCGTGTGACATCATCACGCCTCCCACGTAATCACGCAGTACATAGAAAACCAGGAAGACCTCAAAAAGCGCTGAAGAAAACATGCATTATATAATTAAGAAGGCAGCGAAACAATAAGAAGCGGCGAGTGACATATACAACCATATTCATGAGTTCTGCTACTTCGGAAACAAAGCACGATGTAAAGCTACACTTTAAATTAAGTTCATAGACAGGCTGCCGCTGGCGTTTGTAATTTAGTGCCTGCCCATATAAGGCCGTCCGTCAGCGGCAATCCAATAGCAAACTGCCACGGGTAAATATTCACGGGTGAAGGACTGTGCTTATGGAGAGGAAGATGAGATGGTCAGGGTGGTGTTTGACACAAACTCAGCGAAACTGCGAGAGAAAGTTTTAAGTGCCAGGACTAAGGTAACATTAAATACAGCCATGGACATAGCACGAGATGGCACCAGCACAGCTGGGAACCTTCGATGCATGTACACCGAGTGGCTCACGTGAACTGACGCAGTGCACAGATAAAAGGCAACAGTTCCAAAGAGCGCTGAACAAAAACCGAATTACACAATTGAAAAGGCAGCAAAAAATATGAAGCGTCTCATACATACAAGCATATTCATAAATACAACTACTGCGGAAACAAAGCACACGGTGGAAAAAGTCAATGTCCCGCTAAAGGAAGACAGTGTAAAAAAAATCAGTGCATGCAGTGTGTCAGGTCTCAGATAAAGAAGAAGACGAGCTGTTTATTGATGCAGTAAGAAACGAATCGATGAATGAAACCTGTTATCTTTACAACGATTGACAAACACGGAATGTAACTTGAACACAACACATCCTACAAATACAAACCTGATTGAAAGAAATAATGATAATCAAATCCTTGATGACAGCAACACTCAGTAACACTCAAAACAAATACTGTATATTGACAGTCATGTTACGTTATTTTTAAAATGTTCCCTTTTCTTTTTCTAGCTTTTTTAACACACTACTTCTCCGCTGCGATACGCGGGTATATATATAAAAAAGTAAGAGCGAGGGAAGGATGACTTATTGAGGCATGCAAGCTGTAGTGCGCGTCAACTCTATCTGAATTGCGCAATCACATTTGAAAAAATATATCTTTTCAAGTTCTATTTAGTCCATATGTGTCAAACTCAAGGGCGGGCCACATCCGCCCGCGTGTAATTATATCCGGCCCGCGAGATCATTTTATATACTGTATTATTGTTATTAAAGCCCGGGTACATGAAGCGCTGGTAACATAATAAACTACAGATCCCATAATGCAGCGCTTCACCTGCCTTGCCGAACACTTACCGCGTTAATCCAGTCTACCTTATGATGCTGCAAGTTATTGCGAAGCTAGAGTTATTGCGCACTGAGTTTCCACAGCGCTTTGGTGACTTTGAAGAACAAAAAAATTCCGTCTACATGTGGCTCGAATCTTGTGCATGTTTGGTAGCACATATCTGTGTGAGAAGCTCTTCTCATTCATAAAGACACACAGGAGTCACCTCACTGATGAGGACCTGCAATCCATCCTGAGAATCTCCACAACACAGAACCTCACACCAAACATAAACGAATTTGTTGCCAAAAAAAGATGCCAGGCGTCCAGCTCTAAAATGACATATGAGCAAAGACAACTGAATGATTTGATTTGTTATTGCTGAAAGGAACACATTTTATTTATATTTCCAGGTTTTGTTATGCAGCATGTTCATATTTGAATTTGTATAATTTGTCTATTGTGTAAATTATTTTCTTAATCTCTACTGATTTTGTGTCTAAATGCTAATTAGACCCTTGTCCCAAACTATTCATTTAAACATATGCAGCTGTACTATTAATTTCAAAATTTGAAAGGTAATATACCATAGGTACCAGTAAAACCACTTCTGCCCAAGTGAGAGCACATGTGCCATTGTATAAACTGTTCACAAACCAACATTTGTGGCTCATCTTTGTACATTTGGGGTTGACTTAGTTGCCTCTTGTGCTTTGTACATATTGTGTAACCCTTGACTGCCATCAGCCTTTACCAGTATAGGCTGGCACCACCACTATGA
The DNA here is from genome assembly GCF_016835505.1 of Polypterus senegalus. Lineage (NCBI taxonomy): Eukaryota > Metazoa > Chordata > Cladistia > Polypteriformes > Polypteridae > Polypterus > Polypterus senegalus. Next base: position 186,969,572 of record NC_053154.1, read on the forward strand.
GGCATCACAGCTATGCAACCCTCATCATTCCCCCTATAGGCCACCCCTAGAGCTGTTTGCTCACCATATGCACACTAACTGTGCTAAACACCTCAGTTCAGAATTGGCTCACTTGTCCTGTGCCTGCACCACAGCTGACAACTGCAACTGGGCTTCCGTATTTTCCCAATTAGACTATAACTAAAAATCGGAGCCCATATGACTTGCAAATGTACCAGCTGCACCTGCTCTTTAGAAAACTTCACCATTTTGTTCAGTATACCTTTCTCTTATAATAGTATTAATTATCCTACTTAATTAATACCCAGAATCTATACTTTGTGAACCCAAAATGAATCCCCTTATTTTAATCCCTAACTGGTTTGTTCAGTTTCCACCCCTTGGAATATAAATTTGCTGCAGTAATAAACAAACATTTTTTTAAACTATAGCTATTGTGACTAGTCCTATTACATGACTTGTGGACTTGTTACTCACTTAAACCCCAGTAAGTGTCTTTTTCTTGTTGCCTCCGCAGTCCTTTATGTCTTTGTCTTTAGTCGTTGCTTGTTTTCTTTTCCTAGCTGCTTTATTCTTTCTGCTATGTAGGCATGTCTACAAAATGGAAGGTGACAAAGCAGTTTCTGTCCATCTTATCTTCTTGGTTGTTGCTGTTGCCAACACTCAAACTTTGTTTCCTGGCATTCATTGGGACAGCTTGGCCACTAGTGTCACTCCGCTCCATTCTTGTAGTGGTAAGCAGATCTTCTGCATGGATTTTACTCTGCTAATTGCCTTCACTATTTATTACCTGCATCAAACCAAAGTCTGTAAAACCTTACAATCGTAGTAGCACTATTTCTAAAGGCTGGAAAATTGAAACAGAAATAACTATTTTCCCTTTCCTGTCTTCCTGCACTATCCTTCTATTTTTTTTATTGTGTGGTAACTGCTAACTGAAAATGTGGGCTAAAACCTCTCCAAAACCCAAGTGCCAAATCCAGCATCTCTCCTAAAACTGACCTCTGTTCTTTACTCAAGACCAGCTCACTTTTCTCCATTTTATTTCATGGAGTTCCTTAGGCTGTCTTTTTAATGTACTCAAATTACTGAACCTAAGTGCTTTTCAATTACTGACCAGCCTAGCGGCATAGTTGGGACCCTCGCACCCCTGTGCATTCCTGACTTGCTGCCTGAGCTTATAAACCTTCCTGCTGCTCTATCACCCATCCTTTTGTTCTTTGGCTTGTCCTGTTTCATTCAAACCAACTCCTAAACCGGTGCACTTTCTTTCCAACTCAGTCATTCTTGCACTAGCATTTTTAGACCTTTCACTCACAAGCACTCAAATTTCTTTTATTTACACAGTTCCTTGCTTTAATTCCACACTTTGTTCACTCAGTACCCATATGTTATTATCCATTTCATGCCCTTCATTCAACAATTGCCATTCAAACTCATCAGCTCCTCTGCCTTCTGATTTCTTTGTCCTGAATCAAATTTCACTGCAGCAGTGGTTACCTTTCCTAATAGTGGTGAAATATCTATCGGTGTAACATGTTCTTTAAATAATGGACAGGCCTCAGAATTACCTGGAGATTGTGGTACAGTGGAGAATAATGGAAGAAAACACCCTTTCTGTTTTCCCTTTTTGTGCATCTCATTTTCCTCACACTCACATTTCCACTCTTTATCTGAGCACTCATCTGTCTCAGGTAAGTCACCCATCCATGTTTTAGGGTTCCAGTCAGATCCTGTTACTACTGCCCTAACTTTCACCATGGGTGGTTTTCTCTCCTTGTTTCCCCTGCTTTCCACTTTAGCAGTGGGTATTCTACATACTAACACTTCACATTTTTCACACCAACTGTTACATCTCTCAAAACTTAGACATTCACACAACATTCCACAAATTTCACTTTTATCTTCTTTGCTATTTTCTTTTTCATACTGATCTTCCTTATTACCAATAATGCATGATAGTAAACCTCTTATAACAGCAGCTGTCTTCTTTATACCTGATTTCTATTTTCCTGATTTTAATCCTTCCAGCCCCCTTCCATTTTGTGGCATGCTCAGCTTCTGCTTTCTCTACCTGCACTACAGGTTTCCATTTCCTAGCTTTAGCCTGCTTGCCCCTGCCACTCCACTGGAAGATAGCTGCTTTTAATATGAATTTAGGCATTTCTGAGTCCACAATGCTACTCTAATACAATTTGCCAACTTCGTTATGGGTTGGCCTACTTTTGCCCCTGTAAGGAAACCTACACAGTACATACACAACGATCCTAAACGAATGTGTCATATGAATGATGCATGCATGTCCCACTACTTTCTAGCACTTTAATTAGGGACTACCACCAGCACTAACAAACATGCGGGTGTCCTCGTGACACACATGAAGTCTCTACACTTTGTTGGTTATATTCTATTCAGCAACCAAACCATGTTTTAGTTCCACTGCATTTGTACACTGGGTGACTGAGAGAATAAAATTGTAAAAAAAAAAAGTTAGCTAACTTTTAGAAATACCATACATTTAGAGCTCATCTGACGCTGTTCATTTTCAAATAATATTGCATTAGTGCGACAGTGTTTTCTTATTGGTACTATTCAGGTCATAAAATGCTTTTTTCAAAGCGTCCCATATTTGTCTCTTTCTTTTTTGCCCAGTGCTGCGCTGACATTGTGCACCAGAAGGCGTGAGCTTATTCAGTGCAAGCTGATGCACGCAGGTGGCTGGTTGCTTGTGCTATAACTCGATTGACTTGGTGGCAATCAATGCATATGTACTGTACAAGGCATGCACGGTGGGGACACTGAGAAAAGAAGAGTGTTCATGGCTCACCTTGCAGAGGAGCTTCGTCATCGCTTCTTACAAGAAAAGGCGATGGATAAAGCAAAAGAGGATGCAACATTGACAAGCTTCTGTTCCAAGACCTCCGCTACCCCCAGCCCCTTCAGTGTAATAGTAACACAGCACAGAGAGAAGTGTGTACATTGCAACAGGTACACATGTAATTAACGTAGAAAGGACGGTCCATGGGTGTGTGGGAACTGTTAACATTTGAATCTGATGATTGCATATAGCGCGGGACTGACCCCTCTGTACTATTCTTTCCTCTGCATGTGCTGGAGTACAAATGAAACAGTACTGTGCACCAAAATGAGGAGACTGCATGGGCAAGATCGGAAAAAAAAAAAAAACAAACCACGGTCACTGATTACAAGTGCAGGAAGGTGTGCAAATGAATATGAATAATGTTGCATCAGCGCCACAATGTTCTCTGAAATGTACTATACTAGGGGTCGGGAACCTATGGCTCGCGAGCCAGATGTGGCTCTTTTGATGGCAGCATCTGGCTCGCAGACAAATCTTTTATAAAAAAATAATAAGGTTAAAAATATAAAACATTCTTATGTATTTCAATCCATTCATTTCCTACCGCTCATGTTCATGGTTGCGGGTGGCTGGAGCCAATCACAGCTGTCCTCCGGGACAACACCAAATTTTTATTGGATAATGCGTAACGTACACGGGTCGTTGTGAGGTCAGGAAGTAAACTTCCCTCCTTTTAATCAAGTAGTCAGCTAGCTAATTGCAGAAAACCTTTTATCGAAGAAGATGGCTAAAAGAAAAAAAGATGAGGAGTATAGTACTTTTCAGCAGGAATGGACAGAGGAATTCGCCGTTGTGGAGAGAGCAGGTTCTGCAGTGTGTCTAATATGCAATGATAAAATTGCATCGATGAAACGGTCAAATATAAAGCGGCACTTCGACACACGCCATACTACATTTGCATCGAAATATCCTGCGGGGGACAGCAGGAAGAAAGCATGTCAAGCGCTTCTGTGCAGAGTGCAAGCTAGTCAGCGGCAACTCCGTGTTTGGACCCAACAAGGTGACTAGAATTCGGCTAGCTTTGCTGGTGCTTTAGCGATTGTGAGAAACGGAAAGCCCTTCACAGATGGGGAGTATGCCAAAACATTCATGCTTGATGTTGCCAATGAACTTTTTGACGACTTTTCGGGTAAAGACAAGATAATCAAACGAATAAAAGACATGCCTCTGTCGGCAAGAACTGTTCACGATCGTACCATCATGATGGCAAATCAAATTGAGGCAACACAAGTGAAGGACATAAGTGCAGTCCCGTTCTTTTCTCTCGCTTTGGATGAGTCAACAGACGTAAGCCATTTATCCCGGTTCCGCGTGATTGCAAGGTATGCTGTCGGTGACACACTACGTGAGGAAAGTCTTACTGTTTTGCCTATGAAAGAGACAACAAGAGGGGAGGATTTATTCAAGTCTTTCACTGAGCTCGCTAAAGAAAAAAATCTACCGATGGATAAACTTATTTCGGTGTGTACTGATGGTGCTCCGTGCATGGTGGGGAAAAACAGAGGATTCGTAGCGCTTCTTCGTGAACATGAAAAGAGACCCATCCTAAGTTTTCACTGCATCCTACATCAGGAGGCGCTTTGTGCTCAGATGTGTGGCAAGCAGCTTGGTGAGGTGATGTCACTGGTCATTCGGGTGGTCAATTGTATTGTTGCCCGAGCTTTAAATGATCGGCAGTTTAAAACACTGCTGGATGAAGTTGGGAATAATTATCCTGGTCTGCTTCTGCACAGCAATGTGCGTTGGCTGTCAAGAGGGAAGGTGCTCAGCCGTTTCGCGGCTTGTCTGAGCGAAATCCGGACTTTGCTTGAAATAAAAAAACATCGAGCATCCTGAGTTAGCTAACACTGAGTGGCTCCTGAAGATCTACTATCTCGTGGACATGACTGAACATCGGAACCCGCTCAATGTGAAAATGCATGGCATTTTAAATAGAGTCTTATCCCTTCAACAAGCAGTGTTTGCATTTGAAAACAAGCTAGAACTCTTCATCGCCGACATTGAAACAGGTCCTCTACTACACTTTGAAAAACTGTGAGAGTTTAAAGATGCGTGCACAGCAAGTGACCCTGCTCAACATCTTGATCTTCAGCAGCTGGCGGGCTTCACATCTCATCTCCTGCAGTCATTCAAAGCGCGCTTTGGAGAATTTCGTGAGCGCACTCGACTTTTTAAGTTCATCACCCATCCACACGAGTGTGCAGTGGACAGCGCCGACCTGAGTTACATCCCTGGTGTCTCCGTCAGAGATTTTGAGCTACAAGCTGCTGACCTGAAGGCCTCACACATGAGGGTGAATAAGTTCAAGTCACCGAATGAAGATTTGGAAAGAATTGCACGACAGCAAGCAGAGTTGGCGAGCAAACACAAGTGGGGAGAAATGAATAAACGTCAACCCGTCGACCAGCTGATTGTCAAAACTTGGAACGTGCGTCCCGTCACATACCACACACTGCAGCGTGCGAGTACGGCTGTACTGACAATGTTTGGCTCTACGTATGCATGTGAGCAGTCATTCTCACATCTAAAGAACATTAAGACTAACCTACGATCACGTTTAACGGATGGCCTGCATGAAGCTTAACCTCACCACGTATCAAGCAGACGACAAAGCCATCAGCAAAACCATGCAGCACCATAAGTCGCATTAATGGTAAGAAGTACTTTATTCATCATGGGTTAGCAACAGCATAACAACGTTATTAAAAAGAATTCAGAGACTTATTGTACTTTAAAAGTGTTGGTCTTACATAAAATGCACACATTTACTTGTATTTAATTTTAAACATATTGTATGGCTCTCACGGAATTACATTTTAAGATATGTGGCATTCATGGCTCTCTCAGCCAAAAAGGTTCCCGACCCCTGTACTATACAGGTCATAAAATGAGTTATTTTCAAATATCACATATACCCATGTCTCTGCTTTTTTTTTTGTCAGTGCTTTTTTTGACATCATGAACCATAAGGTGCATGCTAATTCAGCATGAGCAGGAACACTCATTAAAAGTCAATTCAAATGACAGTGAGATACAAAGGTGGCAGATTCACTAGCGTTTGTGTGTCAGCTTTTATCAATCCAGATCAGAGAATGTCCTGTTCAATTGCCTCAAAACACCACTTGCATCTACAGTTATTCCCAGTTTCAGATAATAAGTAACCGCCTCAGATCTGGGTGGGGAGGGGGGTTGTTTTGTGGTATTTGATGTTGTATCATGAGTGCGACTGAGAAAATAAAAGTGGAAAAAAACGCTAACTTTTACAAGTGCTATAAATTTACACCGGCTGTTACAGACACAAATCAAGTGTATGCTTTTACTGTGTGATATTAACAACCAGCAACAGTGCACTACACGATAACGTGCAGTGAATACACTTGACTTGAGCATTCATAGTTTTCATATTCTGTCTCTGTATGTTTAGCATTAATTTGCTCAGAGGATGATGCGCTTGCTGCTTCCTGAGCAGCTCTTTTCTCCACCCTAGCAGCCCACTTCTCTTCTTTTGTCTGCAACTTTTTGCATTAAAACTGATTAAGTCAGTGTTTATGTTGCAATTTCTTTGTACGTTTTCTTTAATTTTTCACTTAAGCTGGCACTTAAGTCTTCAATCTGCCTCAAGAATGATTTAAGATATGAAGAGGAGGGGAAGTGACGGCGAAGGTGGTAGGGAATGAGAACGGCGCGCATATGCATGCGCTGCATGGTTGCCCTGCTGGCTGCTGCCAAGAGTTGATTCTACAATAAAATAAAAATTAAAAGAGGAATAACCTTGAAGGTCAATCATGACCCCGAAAGCAGATAGTAGACATCACGTAGTATATGTATACCAAATTTCAGGTCAATAGTTCAAACGGGTTGCAAGGTACAGGTGATTTTAAAATCCCGGACAGATAAACGAACAGCCACAGTAGCATCATCCTCTTTAATAAAACCCTTGTGTGCGTCCAGTGTCCATGTGTGTGTGTCTTCTGGTGAAGTGCACATGCGTGGGGCCACACGGCACATGTTCAGTCTCTTCCTGTGCATTCCCTGTGTGTGCAGAGAGAGAGAGAGACACACAGGTGCGTGCGCGCAACAGACAGACACGCAGGCCCGCCCAAGTGACAGACAGACACGCAGGTAGGCAGGCAGGTAGATAGACACGCAGGCAGGCTGGCTGACCCACGCCCACGCAATAGACGGATAGACACACACACACACACACGAGAGACGGACGGACGGACATGTATGTATGCACACACGAGAGACGGGCAGGCAGGCAGGCCGTCTGGCCGGCCCACGCGAGACGCCCGGACAGACACACGGACCCGCCCACACAAGAGGCAGGCAGGCCCACGCGACAGACGGACAGGCAGGCAGGCCGGCCGACGCACACTCACACACACACACAGGCAGGCCCGCATGGGGGACAGGCATGCACACACAAACAGGCGCACGCGTGCATTGTTGCAATGTTACTTTTCTTGGTTGTTTATTAGATTACGGATTTTTCAAATGTTAATTTTTTTCCCTGTGCTTAACTCATTAAAAAAGGTGTTTTTAGCGAGCGGGTCGTAAGGCTATAGCGTGAACTCTTGCAGTGTTAGTTTTCTCTGTTGTTCAAGGTTTTCTTAGTGTTATTCAGTGTTTTTACATTTAGTTTACTATTACGCTGTGCATTCAATGGTATAATTAACTATATTTGTGCTTAAAATCTTAAATATATATTTACATACAGTTCATATGATCTGGAACGGATTAATTGTATTTACATACAATCCTATGGGGGAAATTACTTCGGTTCCACTGTATTACTTTCCGACAAAATTACAGGCATTTTACGGAAATACAAACCAGTATTACTGAGAGAGAAAATTAAAGGCACACAATACAGTGACACATATTACAGCCACATAAAAGGTCCCTTGCCATTTAATATAGACTGTTCCTACTAATGCTTATGCACTACTGTTCTAGCGCCCGTTATTGTAACAGACTTAATGTCTAGTATTATATATGAAGATAAGAGCAGCTCACTACTCAAAACAGTAAATTTGCCGGGGAGCAGGTTTCGAACTCACGACATCCGGATTATAAGTCGGCAGTTCTAAACACAGCACCACAGAAGCTGTCGTATTGTACTTGCACCGTTTGTGAAAGTGTTTATTTGATATTTGGCCATCAGCCTTCACACATTATACAGTTCATGTCTACATTTTGTCATTTATTACTAAACATGAAAATGTTTCTGTTTTAACGATGTGTTTACATTGATTGTTGTAGACACAAAACACACATCAAATTATTTCCCCTTACAATTCTGGGTAGCTCACTCCCAGATAATCAATCAAGGCAGGAACTAGGAGAACTTTTTGCCCGTTTGAACGACACGGGCAGATGGGGAGTGTCTGATGATTGCATATAGCGCCAAAGTTACTGCTCTTTACCATTGTTTCCTCTGCATGTCCTGGAGTACAAAAGAAACAGCATACAGCAACATGCGGGGACTGGCAGGAACACTCAATAAAACTGAATAAAAAGAAAATCAAGTGACGGTGAGATACGAAGAATGCAGCTTCGCCAGCGTTTGTGTGTCAGAACCCGGTTTGGGTGCGTTAGTATGCATCGTGGTATACTGCAGAGCTATAGTGCGTCTTTATGTGAAAACAGCCGTGTCAGATGGGGTTGTATGGATTGATTCTGAACGCGACTGAGAGAATGAAAAGTGAATTAATAAAAAAAAGCTAACCTTTACAAGGATCATAAATTGCACCGGCTGTTACAGACTGAAATCAAATGTATGCTTTTATTCTAAAATAGTAAGACTAAGAGCAGTTTACTTCTCAAAACGGAGTGGTGCAGGATCGAACTCGCGACCTTTTGATTCCAAGGCGAGAACTGATTTTATTGCACCACGGAGGCAGTTATAATAAAGTGCTGTCAATGTCGCTTGTTAAGGCGGCTTTTTGTTTCTGCAGTTATATTTTTGAATAAAAGCCCAATTGTTGTGTTATATTCGAACCTTTTTATGAAAATGTTTCTTTGCTATTTGGACTTCAGGCTTCATACATTATATAGTTTATGCCTACATTTTGTCATCTACTACTAGAATATAAAAAACGTTTCTGTTTTAACACTGTGTTGACACCGATTACTGTAGAAACGGAACAGACATGAAATGCGTGTGTTCCAAATAACGATCTATTATTTCCACTCTAAGACTCCACTTCACTCCCAGATACTCAATCAAGGCATGAGCTGAGAGAAGTTCGTGCACGTTCTAAATTGGTGGGGGGATGGAATAGCCAGCTGCTCCTAGCTTCTCTTTATCAGCACATTTAGAGGACAAAGGACGCTGGCGGAGAGGTGTGAAGGGATTTAAGAAGCAATTTAAGGTGGGACGGAATTACGAGTTTTTTCGTAGGCTCTGGTAATTCTAGTGTTTAATCTCATTGTACATGTGTATAGTGACAATAAAAGGCTTTCTATTCTATTCTAGAAACAATTTCATACTGTACTCACCATTTAATTTGACATCTTTGGGCTGCAGGAAGGGACGAGGAGGAGAATGAAACAGAAGGTGGTTATTTTTAGAAGGAGTCTCCTTATGCAAATCTTTTCTTTGTAAAATTGTCGAGATGGTGGATTTCGACATGCTGTACATATTAGCGAGATCGGTCACACGAACAGCACTCTCATATTTCCACACAATTTCCATCTTTGTTTCTATTGTAAACGCTTTCTTTACCTTCTCTTCCTTCTTAGCAATTATGTGTCTTGCTTGCATGGTCTTAGTGAATTATGTATATAGGTAAATCACTGCAGTGACCGAAATTACATCCACAAACACATGTATCTGGGCTCCGACTGACTGACGCTTACTAACGCTCTCGGTTGTTTGTTTACAATCGCGCAAGCAGATACACGTGACCGTATTCAGGTCGTAACGCAAGATGTTGGTCGTAAATCAAAACAAAAATGTTTATTTTAAACTTCCCGATAATTTATTATAAATTTTTTTAATAAAATCAACAACTAAAACACTTTTTTGAATAAATTCTTTATTTAAAGTACCGGCATGCAAAGTTACTTCTTCATCTGAAAGATGACGCTGTGGTTTCATCATTAATTACTTCCATATTCATCGGCAAAACCGGCATTGTGCTGGAAATCTTGAATCTGAAACGATACTCATTGTATAAACCGACCCCCAAACTCCAAGCCAAAAATCTAGGACGAAATTCTCGTCTTATATTCCAGAATCTACAGTATATATAAATGATTTGGATAGAAGCATAAGTAACAAACTGATTAAGTTTGCACATGAAACCAAGATAGGTGCATTGGCAGACAATCTGGAATCCCCCGAATTATTACAGAAGGTATTGAACAACATACAGGCTTGGGCAGATTTGTGGCAAATGAAATTTGATTTCAGTAAATGTAAACTATTACACATAGGCAATAAAAATGTTCGGCCTGAATACACAATGTGAGGTATGAAAATCGAGAATTCACCTTATGAGAAGTATTTAGGAGTCGTAGTGTGCTCTACAGTATCAACTTCCAGATAGTGTTTAGAAGTCGTTATAGGTTATATTATATGGCATGATGTGTAGAATACAAGTACAAGGAAGTTATTTTCAATCTTTATAATACACTGGTAAGGTCTTATCTGGAGTATTGGGTACACTTTTGGATTCCAGGCTACAAACGGGACATAGCAGTATTAGAAAAAGTCTAAATAAAGACTGTTTAGGCTAATTCCAGCGCTACAGGTATTAAATTATGAAGAAATATTAAATGAACTGAGCATTTCTCAGTTTAAGCAAAAGAAGATTAAAAGGAAACTAGGGGGCTGCACCCGCCAACCCCCATGTGGGCTGTATGCATTAGCCTTTTTGTAGTTATGCCACTTGCATATGGGGATGCTGATTGCACAATTTAAACAGATTTTTATTTTCATGGGAATTGTTACATGCGCATCAACGCAACATATAACTGCCTGTGATTGGATTTCGTTTCTTTCTCTCTATTAAATAAAACGACTTTTTTAAATGTTTGGCTCCGAGATTTGTTAATTGACTTTGCAAAAGCTATTCTAACGGGAAACTTTAAATGTTTTATTACGAATGGCATATCGAGATCCCCTTTGTTGTCTAATGTTATCCACGTTTGGACATATGGATCTGTATCCATTATTGGCTGTAGAATTTCTAATATGTCTGATCGTTTAACTGTTTCGATTCTATGTTGCATCGCATCTTTGTGATCATAAATATAAACCTGACCAAGTTTGTGGTTTCTTTGAAATTAAACTTGCAGTAGCTTTAATTGTTGCAGGACCATAGATTCTCATAACATATGGTCCTGAATCGTATAAATCTACGTTTTGACCATTGAATGATGCAAATGCGAAAAAATTTATTGTAGATATGGATATTTTGCCTGTAGTTTTTGTGGATTTCACTTTCACCAAATAACAAATCCTTTTAATTCTCGTGGATACACCTCTTCATTGGGAAGAAACACTACTTTTCCCGGATGGCAACACGAATTAGACGATCTACAAGTCTTCCACTTTAACTTAAAGCCGAACAATCTCTTTATGTCCATATATTCAATCTTTTTTTGCTGTTCCGTTTTTTTCACCGAGTAATAATTTCCGTTTGTTAGCGGTAATGCGATCTTTACGTTATTAAGTTTTAATACTTTCATAATCTCTAACCTGCTCTGCATGTGTATCACACCGATGTTTTTGAACCTCTTCATGATGTACTACTTTGTCTTATACTCTTTGTCTTTTCTTCTTCTTCTTCTGTTTGTCTTTTGTTTCCGCCCCTGCTTGGACCTGTTAGATTTTCAATTCATCTCTTGGCTCAAAGGCTCGTCTCGTGGGACATGAAATTATCTCTCTGAAAAAGTCTTGTCTCATCCCAAGATTTTTTATATAAAGAGACATGATTGAAGTGTTTAAAAATTATGAAGGGAATTAGTAAAGTGGATGGAGACTATTACTTTAAAATGAGTTCATGAAGAACAGAGGGACACAGTTGGAAACTTGTTAAGAGTAAATTTTGCACAAAAATTAGGAAGTGTTTCTTTATGCAGAGTTTCTTTAAGCTACCAAGTAGGGTGGTACAACATATGACTTTAGGGACTTTCAAAACTGGACTTAATGTTATTTTATAAGAATTAAGTGGATAGGTGATAGGATTGGTAAGCTTTTTTTGTTCAGAATGGCCTGTTCTCGTCTAGATTGTTCTAATGAGTATCATTGGTTTATAAGGTTTTTATTGTCACTTGTATAGAATGCAGTGAAATTCCTTCTTGTATGACATAAAACTCTCTGACACCTTTATTTATGATTATAACTAATTTCTCATAACCTAGCAGCATTCTTGGAGTATTCATGGCCAATATCCTATCATGAAGTTAAAGCTGCTGCAGAAACCTACAGAGCATCCGGAAAGTATTCACAGCACATCACTTTTTCCACATTTTGTTATGTTACAGCCTTATTCCAAAATGGATTAAATTCATTTTTTTCCTCAGAGTTCTACACACAACACCCCATAATGACAACGTGAAAAAAGTTTATTTGAGATTTTTGCAAATTTATTAAAAATAAAAAAATTGAGAAAGCACATGCACATAAATATTCACAGCCTTTGCCATGAAGCTCAAAATTGAGCTTGGGTGCATCCTGTTTCCCTTGATCATCCTTGGGATGTTTCTGCAGCTTAATTGGAGTCCACCTGTGGTAAATTCAGTTGATTGGACATGATTTGGAAAGGCACATACCTATCTATAGAAGGTCCCACAGTTGACAGTTCATGTCAGAGCACAAACCAAGCATGAAGTCAAAGGAATTGTCTGTAGACCTCTGAGATAGGATTGTCTCGAGGCACAAATCTGGGGAAGGTTACAGAAAAATTTCTGCTGCTTTGAAGGTCCCAATGAGCACAGTGACCTCCATCATCCGTAAGTGGAAGAAGTTTGAAACCACCAGGACTCTAACTAGAGCTGGTTGACCATCTAAAGTGAGTGATCGGGGGAGAAGGGCCTTAGTCAGGGAGGTGACCAAGAACCCGATGGTCACTCTGTCAGAGCTCCAGAGGTCCTCTGATTAGGGAGGAGAACCTTTCAGAAAGACACCATCTCTGCAGCAATCCACCAATCAGGCCTGTATGGTAGAGTGGCCAGACGGAGCCACTCCTTAGTATAAGGCACATGGCAGCCCGCCTGGAGTTTGCCAAAAGGCATCTGAAGGACTTTCAGACCATGAGAAAAAAAATTCTCTGGTCTGATGAGACAAAGATTGAACTCTTTGATGTGAATGCCAGGCATCACATTTGGAGGAGACCAGGCACCGCTCATCACCAGGTCAATACCATCCCTACAGTGAAGCATGGTGGTGGCAGCATCATGCTGTGAGGATTTTATTCAGTGGCAGGAACTGGGAGACTAGTCAGGATAAAGGGAAAGATGACTGCAGCAATGTACAGAGACATCCTGGATGAAAACCTGCTCCAGAGCACTCTTGACCTCAGACTGGGGCGACGGTTCATCTTTCAGCAGGATAACGACCCTAAGCACATAGCCAAGATATCAAATAGTGGCTTCAGGACAATTCTGTGAATGTCCTTGAGTGGCCCATCCAGAGCCCAGACTTGAATCCGATTGAACATCTCTGGAGAGATCTTAAAATGGCTGTGCACCGACGCTTCCCATCCAACCTGATGGAGCTTGAGAGGTGCTGCAAAGAGGAATGGGCGAAACTGGCCAAGGATAGTTGTGCCAAGCTTGTGGCATCATATTCAAAACGACTTGAGGCTGTAATTTATGCCAAAGGTGCATCAACAAAGTATCGAGCAAAGGCTGTGAATACTTATGTACATGTGATTTCTCAGGTTTTTTATTTTTAATAAATTTGCAAAAACTTCAAGTAAACTTTTTTCACGTTGTCATTATGGGGTGTTGTGTGTAGAATTCTGAGGAAAAAAATGAATTTAATCCATTTTGGAAGAAGGCTGTAACATAACATATTGTGGAAAAAGTGATGTGCTGTGAATTCTTTCCGGATGCACTGTATAATAGTGTCCAGTATTGGCTGCAGCATTTAGAAACTTGTGCCAGTTTCAAGCCTGGTAAGTGAAATGATATGAATGCCATTGTGAAATTTTCTAAAGCCATTAGACTTGCTTTATTTTCCATGGGAGTATATTCACTTGACTGTTTGTGGTGAACTATCTATTTTTGCCACAAAGAGATTCTGTGAATATGGTAAATACTATTTAAACTCTGCGTGACACAAAGTAGACATGCCATGAGTTTTGTCACTATAGAGTGACAGTTTTTCTGGAGACACTTGTTTCTTGTTATGGGTTAATGGGTTTTGACGTCAGTAGTTTTCCATAATAATGTAATTGAGATCGAGTAACTTGGTAATACAGTAATCCCTCCTCGATCGCGGGGGTTGCGTTCCAGAACCCCCCCCGCGATACGTGAAAATCCGCGAAGTAGAAACCATATGTTTGTATGGTTATTTTTATATATTTTAATCCCTTATAAACTCTCCCCCACTGTTAACATTATTAGAGCCCTCTAGACATAAAATAACACCCTTTAGTCAAAAGTTTAAACTGTGCTCCATGACAAGAGAGAGATGACAGTTCTTTCTCACAATTAAAAGAATGTAAACATATCTTCTCTTCAAAGGAGCGCCGTCAGGAGCAGAGAATGTCAGAGAGAGAGCGAGATAAAAGCAAACAATCAAAAAATCAATAGGGCTGTTGGGCTTTTAAGTATGCGCACCGCGATAAAGCAGCTGCAAAGAAGGGATCAATGTGAAGGTAGCATTTCAGCATTTTTTTAGAGTAGCCTCCGTATCTTCTAGGCAAACAGCCTCTGTGCAAACAGCCCCTCTGCTCACACCCCCTCCGTCAAGCGCAGAGCATGTCGCAGAGAGTGAGAGAGAACGAGAAAAGCAAACAATCAAGCACTGCTCGGGAAGCACATCGTATATCATTGAGTTTTACGTAATACATGTTCTGATTGGGTAGCTTCTAAGCCATCCGCCAATAGCGTCCCTTGTATGAAATCAACTGGGCAAACAAACTGAGGAAGCATGTACTTTAAATTAAAAGAGCCATTGTCTGCAGAAATCTGCGAACCAGCGAAAAATACATGATATACTGTATATTTAGATGTGCTTACATTTAAAAAGTGTGTTTTTTTTTTTTTTTTTTTAATACTATAGGTCTAAGAGTGTCAGTTTCTTTCTCAAGCTAGCCCATCCACTGGTATAACAGTTTCCCTGAACTATGAATGAAACCTTCTTCAGACTATCTTCAGCACCATAATATGTCTTGTTACTTTAGCACTAATCTAAAGTCTGAGGTAATATGAGTGGACTATGTTTCTTAAGGCTAATGAAAGCTGTGCACTTAGCTACTTGTTTTATAATGTTCATAAACTCCCTTTAGACTTTTACAGTTATGTTTATTTTAGGATAATTTCATGATATAAAAAAAAAAGATTTTTATGGTCATGATTTTTTGTGTATATAGTAACATGCATACTGCAATACATTCAGTAGTCTGAAGAATGTTCTTTAGAATATTTCACATTTGTACTGATTACTAATGTACAGTAAATTCATTGCTATGCAATATGTGAAAGTATGTACTTTTGTAACAAAGGAGTCCTTGTTTACAAGCTTTTGCTCTTCAGAGTGACTTTCCTTATTTGAAATGCATTGAGTCACACTAATGAATTGGGTACAAAAATGTTGGTTGCTTTCACTTCTAAAGGTGCACAGATAGTATTTCTCTGTAATGTAATTTAATGGATTAAGTGAAACAGTGGAACCATAGACAAACTTGTATTTTTTGTTAAATCTAAAGAATAAAATAGATGTTTCTTTACTTATGGCATGATTAGCTGATGCAGTCTCTTTGCTTTTGTTTTCTATTTAATATTTTATTAGGAGAATTAGCATTCTGCAATTCCTGAAATAACTTAAGCTTCTCAGAGAAGCAAAAGTTCAAAATATTCTGGAGGTTGGCTTGTTCTCACGTGGGTACTGTTTGGGACTATTGCAGTTTAATAGACTTGATAAGACATACAGTACTGTTAACTGATTTAAATTATCAACAACAACATTTATTTATATAGCACATTTTCATACAAAAAGTAGCTCAAAGTGCTTTACATAATGACGAATAGAAAAATAAAAGACACAGTAAGAAGATAAAATAAGTCAACATTAATTAACATAGAATAAGAGTAAGGTCCAATGGCCAGGATGGACAGAAAAAACAAAAAAAAAAACTCCAGACGGCTGGAGAAAAAAATAAAATCTGTAGGGATTCCAGACCATTAGACTGCCCAGTCCCCTCTGGGCATTATGCACAATTTTAAATTGTAACATCCTGATAATAAAAGTAAACCCAAGTTTGGTATTTGTCTGAAAAAAATAAAGTATTCTTGGGATGTTTTCATAGCTTCTTCATATTTGTTAGCCTATGCCAGATTTTCCTAATATGTGGTCATATTTCACTACATAGGCAGATTATTATTCAACTGCAAGTGATTTTACATGTTAGTGACTGAGTAATTTGTTTCTTGTCATGTGGACTCCTACTGCTAAATAGTTTGTTATTATTATAGATATATAGTAGATATTTTTATTTGTTTGTACTGTGTATAGGGTAAATCTTAAACCTCACAGAAGCTCTTACAAAATGAACATGCTATCAAGGAGGAATGCAGAGGAAAAGGTTTTACGAAATGTTTTGCTGATGCTTACCTGGAATCATTTTTCTTAATTTTTTCTGATTTTTGTGTAGGTTCATGGGGTCTGCAATGTGAATCATCCAATATAGCAATTAAAAAAACTCTTACATCATTTAGCACACATTTTATTATTTTTGGTACAGTGGAGTCATGTTGAATTAAAAATAATTTAAGGGTGACTCATTACTAACTTCTCAACAATATTTCCAGAAGTACCCATATCATATCTTGAGGGAAAATGTTTCAAGTAGTTTTGCATGTACTACTTTTACATATAAAGCATCCTGTGATTCATCCCTACCCTCCTTTTCTAGAATTTTTTTTTCCTTTTTTTGGGGCTGGCATTGAATTTGTCATTGGTGATGCCTTCCAGTCTGTGGAGGGGTAACTTGATTAACTTAGAAGTAATGATTTGTACAGTAGCACTGCAGGAGGAGGATCAAAAAATTATATAGATTCACTACAGCTACTGAAGTCTCTGTATACTTAAATATAAAAAAGCCTTAAAAAAAATAAGATTTTAAACTGAGATACCCAGAGTATTTTAATTTTTGAAATTCAAATATTAAATATTAATTTGTATGGAAGAATATAAAAGTATAATCTTTAATTCAAAACAGTTCTGCAAGAATCCTGATGAGGGTGTGGAAATATGAACACACTTCACCAATCCTTCGGTCACTTCATTGGCTCCTTATCCACCGCCGTATAGAATACAAACTCTGTCTGCTCACTCACCAGTGTATCCATGGAAATGCTCCACAATATTTGAAGGAACTCCTAATACTACAATCCACTGCAAGAAACCTCCATTTTGCAAATACCCACTGCTTTCGCCCCCCTGTGACCAAACTTCATACAATGGGTGACCGAGCCTTTGCAGCCGCTGCTCCACGGCTCTGGAATGGCCTACCAGAGAGCCTAAGAATACAGCAGTCTGTGGGCTGTTTTTAAAAAGCAGCTAGGCTTTTCTATTTAGTAAAGCATATTAACAAAAAAGCTAAAATTTATTGTTGTTTTTTCCCTATTTTCATCTTGCTTTGTCTTTGTTTAAACTTTTTATGTATCACTTTGAGATTTACTGCTAATGTAAAGTGCCCTATAAATATCCATCCATCCATTTTTCAATCCGTTGAAATCGAACACAGGGTCACAGGGGTCTGCTGGAGCCAATCCCAGCCAACACAGGGAACAAGGCAGGAACCAATCCCGGGCAGGGTGCCAACCCACTGCAGGACACACAAAAACACACCCACACACCAAACACACACTAAGGCCAATTTAGAATCGTCAATCCACCTAACTTGCATGTCTTTGGACTGTGGGAGGAAACTGGAGCGCCCGGAGGAAACCCATGCAGGCATGGGGAAAACATGCAAACTCCACGCAGGGAGGACCTGGGAAGCGAACCCAGGTCTCCTAACTGCGAGGCAGCAGTGCTACCCACTGCGCCACCGTGCCGCCCACCCTATAAATAAAATTTTATTATTATTTATTATTATTATAATTTGTTTATCCTTTTTGCAGATTGCCTTTTATTTTTTTATGTATTACTGATTCATGTGACATTAAACTTTTTCTGGTAGCCAGCCTACAACTTTCTAATTATCTTCCCCCAACCCCCTTTTTCTTCAACTGTTAACTAATTCACACTGTGGTTTAGAAACCCACCGTGTAATAGTTGGTTATTAAAATATCAGAATATATTTTCAGAATTTGTATGTCAGTGCCACACTTAGCCTCACTGAATATACTTTACCATTGTACGGAAAAGAAGATTCTGGCCATTTGTCAGTTCTTCGAGCCAGAAGAAACAATATGGATATTGTCCAGGTCTTGGAATAGTGGACCTGCTCTTTGTCCATACACAGATACCAGGTTTATGGTAGTTTGGTATTGTGCATTAGTGTTGCTTAAATGATAGAAACTAATATATGCATTCTGGCACTTTCCTGAATGCTTTTTGTTTAATCTGACTCAAAGAAAAGGGTACATCTCAAATTCGTTTGTATTACATTTGGACCAGTTTCAGGAGAACAATTTTACCTGAGCCACACTGAAGACAAGGTGCAGATTATGCCACCATTTATGTCCTCCACTGGATTTGGTGACTCCCGGTTTGAATGTGGTGACTGTATCAGGATTGCTTGTTGGCAGAACTGTCATTTTCCACCAGATACAGGAAAACAGAGATTTTAGACTCCATGGTTCCTGCAATGACAGAAACCATTGTAGACCGATAAGGCAGCAATTTCAGCAGCGGACCATTTTTTACTCATCTGAGAGCACAACCAAAGAGCCTGGTCTACTCTACATTATACATGTCTGAACTCTGGCAGTTTGCCTGAATAGGCTGTGCTTGCCAGAGGTCTTGGCATTCCAGAAACGTGGAACCTGCAGCTGGAAAATAGGTTCAACACCCTGAACAAGGGAGATGAATCTGGCAAGTTGCTCATCTACACCCTCACTTTCTATACCTCCTGGTTCAGTTTTACCAGTGCAGCATGCACCATAGGCAAGAATTTGAGGATCTGCTCCTGCTCCTCACTCTATGCCTTGTTCTGCTGACATTGGTCCACAATAGGTTATGTGGAGCTGTACTCCTTCACCTGCTTAATCTGTGATACAGAGAATTACCACTTCCATCATTAGGAATATGAGGATCAAAACAGCTGTTGTGCTCACTGAAAATTAAAATTCTGGATATCATTGAGAAGATCCCAGCATTATTTTAACAACAATCTGATGTTCAAATTATAGCCCTACATATCCTTCCAGCAATCTGAGGTATTTAAATGTGATTTTGTTATTGTTTTTAACTTGCTAAAGGAATGTGAAAAAAATCTCTGTTCCAATTGTATGAACATTCTGTGGACATTTTTGGCAGGATCCCAAGTCTTCATAAATGGCATTTATCTAAATGCAGCTTGTGAACAACTTTTTGTGAACATGCACAGTTTTTCAGATATGATGGTGTACATCTGAACACATCTAGAGCTTATACTTTAACATCAAATATTTTGTTCACTTTAAATAGCCAAATGAAAATAACTAGTAAGCCCTACTTGTCCCTAATTTTCAATCACTTCTGTCAACATGTATTTTTATACTCTGGCACAGACTACTGTTGTGTTTCTCTATGTTGATATCCTGTAAAGCACCACAACCACCAATAAATGAGCTATTCCTGAAGAGAATCTGTGCATTGGTTATACAATGGAAGAGAACATAATTTCATTGTAAGTGGCAGTGAGAACTCAACCGCCTTCTCAGAAACCATGCGATACTCCATACCTCTCTCCAGCCAGAAATCCATTACTTCGAGATTTTACTTAAGTGCAGATCATTGTAATTCTCTGTAAACTGATTTACTGAAGAAATGTGCTGATCGATTATAGTGCAAAACAAAACTGTATGAATTTCAATCAGTACTAAACAGAAATAGTATGGAAATATAGTATAATTGGTGTGTTGGTGAAGCTGCATTGGCCACCTATTGCTTTCAGAAATTATATTTAAAGGCTCTCATTCTTGTTTTTAATGTTCTGAATAGATTAGAAACTGAATATTTCACAAAATGTATATCAAAATATACCTTAAACCAATGTTTCCCAACCTTTATGATGTCGTGTCCAACGGGGAATCGAGCTTGATTGTCAGAGCTCTTACCCATGAGAGCATTAGATGAATTAAGCTCAATTCTCCATGCTTTTCCTCCTTGGAGAATTAAGCGTGATCATCAGAGTGGGGGTTGGGGTGGTTGTCCAGGATCAGCCATAATCAACCTGCTGTGCTGCCACTAAGAATTAAGTGTGATCATCTGACCTGTGGATGGGGTTTTGTCTGGGGTTGGCAACGATCAACCTGCAATGTTGTCATGGCCCACTGGTTGGGAAACGTTGTGCTCTTACATCCTCTGTAGTTCTCCTGCTGAATGTTCCTTACATTAAATAGGATGTCTGGAGAAGTGGCTTTTACAACTTTGTACCAAATTTGTGAAACAACATTCCTTAAAATATCAGAAAGGCTGTTCTCTTGATATTTTTGAATGACCGCTCAACAATCGCTTTTTCTTATGTTTTGATGATGTTTTTCTATTTTGCTTATAATTTGCTTCTCTTTGTTCTTGGTCATGTTTCCTATTGCTTTGCATTGTTTCTCTTATTTTATTTTCCTTCCGTTTTTACTTCTGCAACTGTAAATTTTACAAAAATGTTTCTATTTTTATTCATTTGTTACATTTTTTTTTAATAAGCTTCATTAGTGGTATGAATGGTGCCATATAAATTAATATTATTATAACTAATGGAAATGCATTAATAAAAATCATGGTATCGAAAAGGTGGTATTGAAAGGTATCAAGTATTGTAAACTTTCACTAGTATTGTTATGAAATACAAAAATTCTGGTATTATGAAATCATTATTAAGACATCCAGTAAGTTGCATTTGAAAAAGTAAAAAATTGACAATAACATAATACACTTTATGCACACAGCTCCTTTTCCATGCTCAAAGGTTTAACATCAGGAATATAAGCTGAATGGGTTTAGTTGTGTATTTTCTGCCTTGTCACCATTTTTGTAAATATATATATTTTTCTTTAACCCTTTGAAAATATTTTTACATTAAACTTATGCATAATCAAATGCATAGAAGCCTTATGTTCTATATTTGTGTTAACTTTGGTATTTTTATAATTTAAACTATGGATGACAGGTGTTAATTGTTCATTTTTTTTATTGACAAAGCCATGTTCTGTAAGCTTATTGTTAAGCGACCATAAAAATACTAAAATAAATAAAATTTCCATAAAATCAATACTTATATATACACAAATGTTTATCCATAAAAGAAAATAATTTTCATAATTACAGGCTGTCATATTGTTTCATTTTTTTTTCTGTAATGTACTCCCATGAAACAGTACTTACTTTAAAAAATAAACTAATTGGCAATTAAACACTGCTTAAATGTTAATATACCCGCACTTTTAGTTTTACTCCTCTATTGCACTACAGCTTTTTTGCTGTTAAAATATACGTTTAATATATTTATACAGGTTTTTCTTGTTCTTCAGTGTATCAGCTAGATGTTTATAATTCTAGAGGTGTAATTATAACATACGGATCACCATTTTAATTATGTAAATTCGTTTCTTACCAAAACCTATACTGCATAACATATAAACCAATAATAAACACAAAACAATCTTTAAAAAAGCCACAGATGCATCAAATGTTCATAGGTTGCTTATCAAGAAGATACAGAATTAACACGCTTACAAGTTTAAAAGAAAAAGACTTCTGTTCACTAAGTGACAACTTCAATTTCATCTATTTTTTTTCCAGTTAAAGATGTATGCTTATGCACTTTTAAACAAACTCATAAGGTGTCTTTTTTTAATTGAAAGGACCAAATAAAAAGGTCTGAATTCATTAAAGTACTTTCTTGCTGTTTGTCTATTTGCACAGGATGACTTCTCTGATTCATTTTTCTCAGTTTATTACTCCTCTCAACGTGAAAGGCTAAGCTTTCTGGTTTAAAAAAAAAAAAAAATCGCTGGCTCAAGTACTGTAATACCTTGTGTAAACGAGCACTGCAACTAAATTACCGTAAAGCTTAAAAAAGCAGAGGCTGAAAAGGTCGGCTTTTGTGATTGGCCAATTTATCAATGACTGATTGAAAAAAAGAAAGGGGGGAAAAAAAAGCTTGTTCCATAATCATTGTCCCTTCAAAACAAAGCCGGAAGCTGTATCAAGGTTGGCAGTGCAAAAATTAACTGTTAGTGAAAAGTTTTAAACTTATAATTATTTAACTCTGTGTAGCTGCAAAACTAAAGAAAATTATTTTTATTGCAATCTTTCCTTCGAGTGATGTGTTGCCCTTTTCATGCAATCTGATTTCACTTGGTATCATTTGTACTTTATAAATATTATTTAGCTACTTTATGGCCTTTTTGACTTAATATTTTATTGATGCTGTTTTTTCTCTTCTTGTTGGAATTGTGTTTTTCCATATTCTGATGTTTTCAAATTGTGTAAATTTTCATATATAGCACACATTCATTTACTTGTTTTGAATTATTTAGACAAAAGTTGTAGTTAATCGTTAAAGCAGTCAATTAAAATGAAAACCCCTTTGATCATTACCATAATCATTCATAGTCTGCTACATTACCCCAGAAAGGGATTTATTTATTCATTATGCATGTAAGAATCTGTTTTAAAGTTAAGTAACAATCTTTCACTGACCTTTTCTTTACATTTCTGAAAAGCATTATATTCAATTTTTGTTTCAAAATATGATTTAGTGACAGTGGCTATAGAAAGAAAGTGGTATGATGGGTCGGCTGACTTTGCCATAACCTTCATGGTGTTTTTATCATTTTTATCGTTATAATATTTATCTTTGTTTTTCAGTACAATATTTCTAGTTTTTCACCAAATTTTGTCATCCTTAAAATACTGCAAAACCAAGCTACTTTTGGCACACTTTATTTTCCCTAAAGGCATCTGTCCTTCTTCGAAATGTAAAACAAACTAATGTATACCTTAATTACTGGCTTTGTGTCTGTTTAATAAGAAATATCTAAGTATATAGTGTGTTTCAGTGCAGAAAGGCATTTGTTTCCTAACAAAAGTTTAAATTACTTTCATAATGTTTAAATCTATTCACTGTAAACTCTTACAAATATTGACAGTTTTCAATAATTTAGCACATACTTAGCCTCATGAAGGTAATGTTCATGTGTTTAATTCACAGAGTTCTTTATTATAATACTATGAATGATTTCCAGCCTGAGTGCCTTAGGTTCAGAGATTGCCAGGTGTCTTTTTTTTATTCACTTTGACTTTTGTGGTGATGCTGGTTTTCTTTTATAGTCCAACTACAAACAAATCTGTTAGGTTGGTTTGGCTTTCCTTCCAGAGCTACTGTTTACCTGTTACAGCCTATTCCAGGCTTATTGAGTAACTTCTTAGCACTGTACTATAGGCTGCAGTATCACAAATATACTTTTTTTTAACCTGTATTGTTGAACCAAATAAAATATTGTGTTGCTGTTTTCTGTATACCCTGACTATTACTGTATTTTAATTTTTCTTCCAGATCCACTGTACAATACCGAAGAAGTCTATATAGAGTGATATATCAGATACTAATTTCCTGAATAATGAGGTGGAGGATGTGGAAAATGTTAAATAAGCATGTGATAAAGGACTGAGGTTTTATTTTTTCCATGAAGTGCAAATGCAAGATCAAACTGAAAGCGGAGTAACGTTTTGGTCTGGACCTGACTAGACTGATACTGTGATAAAGGAAACTTTCTGGTGAGTGATTTTCCATTTTTCATGTATGTGTTCGGAAGATGTGCTCTACCAGAGAAGTATGAAATGTGCAATTCTAATTATGTACTTAAGCAGCTATGAATTGTTAGTTTGTGTTGAAATCTGTGGATTTAATTTCAGGTTAAACTTGTCTGTGGGAAATGGTGTAATAGCACATAGACTGCTGTCTGCTTGCTTTGGACTAGAACATTTTGCAGGTTACTCTTGTTATATAGATGGTACCTGTAGATTCCTAAGTATAGATACTTTCTAAAGTTTAATGGGTCTCCTTGAACACATTTTCTTGATTTCTTGTTTAAATGTGCTTTCTAATGCCATTACAAATCATTGAGGAACTGAGTAAAGTTACCTTGATACTTTTTCTTGATGGGAATTATTATTATTATTAAACCCTGTGGTACCATACGTACTATGCCATCACCAAATGCAAACTAGACTGTGGTGTAGCTCAAACGGTAAGGTACTGAGAAATTACAAAATCGTTATTTTGGAGCATGCTGCAAATATAAATATGTATAATAGTAATTCAATTATAATTAAAATACCATTACAGGTATTTTTATCATGTTAAAGAAGTGGAAGACAACTGTTTAACTATTATTCAGTCATGTTTAAATTATGCCATGGTCTGGTGCATCTTTTTGCAACAGTTTTGTCAGAGCCATTTTTGAGTTGGTAACAAAACTAATCTTTAAACAATGCACAGTGAGTCTTTTAGATGAGTAACAACTTCCCAGAGCCTATTCATCATTTTTTGCACTTATATGTAGTCTGTAATAAAATTAATTTTATTGGATGAAATTCATAGTTAGTAAACTTTCAGTTAGTGTGGAGTGGTGTTTAACAGTTTGCATTGGTTCAATAACTAGGAATTGGAGTATATCTAATGCTTCAGTACAATTTTGGTTTAGAGAAAGATTTAAATGCCTATACTGTGACATTGAACTTGCTTACAAAGCGTCAAGGTACTGCGGAAACAAAGCACACAGTGGAAAAAGTCAATGTCCCGCTAAAGGAAGACAGTGTAAAAAAAAACCCGTGCATGCAGTGTGTCAGGACTCAGATAAAGAAGAAGACGAGCTGTTTATTGATGCAGTAAGAAACGAATCGATAAATGAAACCTGTCATCTTTACAACGATTGACAAACACGGAATGCAACTTGAACACAACACATCCTACAAATACGAACCTGATTGAAAGAAATAATGATAATCAAATCCTTGATGACTGCAACACTCAGTAAAACTCACAAAACAATTACTGTATATTGACAGTCATGTTACGTTATTTTTAAAATGTTCCCTTTTCTTTTTCATAGCTTCTTTAACACACTACGTCTCCGCTGCGATACGCGGATATATCTACATACTCGAATAATGGATACTTTATTCCCCATCAATGATTGTTTTGGTAAAGCCATACTCAGTGTATTCATTAGATGAACGGTAAAAAAGTAAGAGCGAGGGGAGGATGACTTATTGAGGCATGCAGGCTGTAGTGCGCGTCAACTCTATCTGAATTGCGCGATCACATTTGAAAAAATATATCTTTTCAAGTTCTATTTAGTCCATATGTGTCAAACTCAAGGGCCGCGGGCCACATCTGGCCCAGCGTGTAATTATATCCGGCCCGCGAGATCATTTTATATACTGTATTATTGTTATTAATGGCCGGGTATATGAAGCGCTGGTAACACAATAAACTACAGATCCCATAATGCAGCGCTTCAGCTGCCTTGCCGAACACTTACCGCGTTAATCAAGTCTAGCTTATGATGCTGCAAGTTATTGCGAAGCTAGCTCACACGATGCTGAAGAGAAAAGTTGATTCTGAAAATATAGCCTTTAAAAACCGATGGGAGGCTGAGTATATGTTTACTGAACCCGTGTGTCTCATTTGTGGAGCTAATGTGGCTGTAATTACAGAATTTAATCTAAGACGGCACTATGACACAAAACATCAGGGTAACCTGAATGCAATGCAGAAGATACAGAAAGCAGAAGAATTAAATAAGAATCTGACACTTCAGTGGACGTTTTACCCGTGCACAATCACAAAGTGATTTCAAGTGAAGCTGCTTTTATGGGAGACACAAATGCACCAGTGCAACTTGCCCCACTTTCCCTGTTGCCAAGTAATGTTAAACCAAGTCTTCACTGCGGTGTTCCCAAATACGCACTTTGCTGATAAACTGAGCGCACTGCGCACTGAGTTTGCACGGCGCTTTGGTGACTTTGAAGAACAAAAAAAGTCCGTCTACATGCGGCTCGAACCTTGTGCATGTTTGGTAGCACATATCTATGTGAGAAGCTCTTCTCAGTGATAAAGACTAACAAAACAGCACACAGGAGTCGCCTCACTGATGAGCACCTGCAATCCATCCTGAGAATCTCCACAACACAGAACCTCACACCAAATATAAAACGAACCTGTTGCCAAAAAAAGATGCCAAGCGTCCAGCTCTAAAATGACATATGAGCAAAGACAACTGAATGATTTGATTTGTTATTGCTGAAAGGAACACATTTTATTTATATTTCCAGGTTTTGTTATGCAGCATGTTCATATTTGAATTTGTATAATTTTGACAGGATATATTTTTATGGAGAGCAAAATATTATAAGTTGTTTAAGGTTTGAGTTGATTTATTCACGAATAATATTCCTGTCTGTTTTTACCATTCCTACCAAAGATATTTCTGTCGACTAAATAAAAATTCCTTCTATTTAAAATTTAAATAGAACTTGAACAAATACGATAGTTCATAATATCCACGCAGACTTGCACATAAGAGCGGGAGTTATCCGTTTTAACAAGCAGCGTATTGCACTGATACGAAATAGCTGTGTGTGTATATATGCAGATATGTATGTATATGTATATATATAATATATATATATATATGTATGTATATATATATATATATATATATGTATATAATATACTAGTAAAATACCAAGGCTTCGCAGATGAGAAGTAGTGTGTTAAAGAAGCAATGAAAAAGAAAAGGAAACATTTTGAAAATAACGTAACATGATTGTCAATGTAATTGTTTTCTCACTGTTGTGAGTGATGAGTGTTGTCATATATATATATATATATATATACATACACACACACATATCTACATATATACACACACAGCTATTTCAGATCAGTGCAATACGCTGCTTGTTAAAACGGATGACTCCCGCTTACGCAAGTCTGCGTGGATATTATGAACTATCAGATTTGTTCAAGTTCTATTTAAATTTTAAATAGAAGGAATTTTTATTTAGTCGACAGAAATATCTTTGGTAGGAATGGTAAAACAGACAGGAATATTATTCGTGAATAAATCAACTCAAACCTTAAACAACTTATAATATTTTGCTCTCCATAAAAATATATCCTGTCTAAATTATACAAGTTAGAAATAAAGTAAACGTTAAAAGAACAAACATTCAAATTTCTTTACTCTTATGTAATTTTATATAAAAAATAAACTTAGATTTTAAATATCCCAAAAGATTTTGCTCTCCATAAAAATATATCCTGTCAAAATTATACAAATTCAAATATGAACATGCTGCATAACAAAACCTGGAAATATAAATAAAATGTGTTCCTTTCAGCAATAACAAATCAAATCATTCAGTTGTCTTTGCTCATATGTCATTTTAGAGCTGGACGCCTGGCATCTTTTTTTGGCAACAAGTTCGTTTCTGTTTGGTGTGAGGTTCTGTGTTGTGGAGATTCTCAGGATGGATTGCAGGTGCTCATCAGTGAGGCGACTCCTGTGTGCTGTTTTGTTAGTCTTTATCACTGAGAAGAGCTTCTCACACAGATATGTGCTACCAAACATGCACAAGGTTCGAGCCGCATGTAGACGGACTTTTTGTTCTTCAAAGTCACCAAAGCGCCGTGCAAACTCAGTGCGCCAGTTTATCAGCAAAGTGCGATTTGGGAACACCGTAGTGACGACTTGGTTTAACATTACTTGGCAACAGGGAAAATGGGGCAAATTGCACTGGTGCATTTGTGTCTCCCATAAAAGCAGCTTCACTTAAAATCACTTTGTGATTGTGCACGGTAAAACGTCCGCTGAAGTGTCAGATTCTTATTTAATTATCTGCTTTCTGTATCTTCTGCATTGCATTCAGGTTACCCTGATGTTTTGTCTCATAGTGCCGCCTTAGATTAAATTCTGTAATTACAGCCACATTAGCTCCACAAATGAGACACACGGGTTCAGTAAACATATACTCAGCCTCCCATCGGTTTTAAAGGCTCTATTTTCAGAATCAACTTTCTCTTCAGCATCGGTGAGCTAGCTTCGCAATAACTTGCAGCATCATAAGGTAGACTTGATCAACGCGGTAATTGTTCGGCAAGGCAGCTGAAGCGCTGCATTATGGGATCTGTAGTTTATTGTGTTACCAGCGCTTCATATACCCGGCTTTAATAACAATAATACAGTATATAAAATGATCTCTGGGCGGATATAATTACACGGGCCGGATGTGGCCCGCGCCCTTGAGTTTGACACATATGGACTAAATAGAACTTGAAAAGATATATTTTTCAAATGTGATCGCAATTCAGATAGAGTTGACGCGCACTACAGCCTGCATGCCTCAATAAGTCATCCTCCCTCGCTCTTACTTTTTACCGCTCATCTAATGAATACACTGAGTATGGCTTTACCAAAACAATCATTGATGGCGAATAAAGTATCCATTATTCGAGTATGTAGATCGGGATATATATATATATATATACATATATATATACCCGCGATCGCAGCGAGAAGTAGTGTGTTAAAAAGCTAGAAAAGAAAAGGGAACATTTTAAAATAACGTAACATGACTGTCAATATACAGTATTTGTTTTGTGAGTGTTACTGAGTGTTGCTGTCATCAAGGATTTGATTATCATTATTTCTTTCAATCAGGTTCGTATTTGTAGGATGTGTTGTGTTCAAGTTACATTCCGTGTTTGTCAATCGCTGTAAAGATGACAGGTTTCATTCATCGATTCGCTTCTTACTGCATCAATAAACAGCTCGCCTTCTTCTTTATCTGAGACCTGACACACTGCATGCACGGGTTTTTTACACTGTCTTCCTTTAGCGGACATTGACTTTTTCCAACGTGTGCTTTGTTTTGGATTTATGAATATGCTTGTATGTATCAGACGCTTCATATTTTTGCTGCCTTTTCAATTGTGTAATTCGGTTTTGTTCAGCGCTTTTGGAACTGTTGCTTTTATCTGTGCACTGCGCCAGTTCACGTGAGCCGCCGGTGTACATGCATCGAAGGTTCCCAGCTGTGCTGGTGCCATCTCGCTATGTCCATGGCTGTATTTAATGTTACCTTAGTCCTGGCACTTAAAACTTTCTCTCGCAGTTTCGCTGAGTTTGTGTCAAACACCACCCTGACCATCTCATCTTCCTATCCATAAGCACAGTCCTTTACCCGTGAATATTTACCCGTGGCAGTTTGCTATTGATTGCCGCTGACGGACGGCCTTATATGGGCAGGCACTAAATTACAAATGCCAGCGGCAGCCTGTCTATGAACTTAATTTAAAGTGTAGGTTTACATCGTGGTTTGTTTCCGAAGTAGCAGAACTCATCAATATGGTTGTATATGTCACTCGCCGCTTCTTATTGTTTCGCTGCCTTCTCAATTATATAATGCATGTTTTCTTCAGCGCTTTTTGGAGGTCTTCCTGGTTTTCTATGTACTGCGTGATTACGTGGGAGGCGTGATGATGTCACACGAAACTCTGCCCCCACGGCGTTGAAGCTCATCTCCATTACAGTAAATGGAGAAAAACTGCTTCCAGTTATGACCATTACGCGTAGAATTTCGATATAAAACCTGCCCAACTTTTGTAAGGAAGCTGTAAGGAATGAACCTGCCAAATTTCAGCCTTCCACCCACACGGGAAGTTGGAGAATTATCTATGAGTGAGTGAGTGAGTGAGGGCTTTGCCTTTTATTAGTATAGATATGTGTGTGTGTATGTGTGTATGTATGTGTATATATGTGTGTGTGTATGTGTGTGTGTGTATGTATATATATATGTTTATGTGTGTGTGTGTAAATATATATAAATATGACAGCAACACTCATCACTCACAACAGTGACAAAACAATTACATTGACAATCATGTTACGTTATTTTCAAAATGTTTCTTTTTCATTGCTTCTTTAACACACTACTTCTCCGCTGCGAAGCGCGGGTATTTTGCTAGTATATATATATAATTAACTAAGGCAAGACAACCATGGAAAGTACACCGGAAGAGACCATTGGATACGACGACAACTCGCGGGGCCATGCCCACCAACTCGGACGCGACGACACAAGAAAAATGGCGTCATTTATATTCGTCTGTTGTAGAGGCCACATGCAGTGCAGGTCAGGTTAATGTCATGTGCATTGACTTCATAGAGGCATGTTTCTCACAGAGGTGAATCGCCATATGCAGTGTGTGAAACGGTTTGCGAGGGGTATCCCATGGGATCCTTAAAACAATCCTTTACAACTGAGGTTGAAGCACAATGAAGTAAGCAGTCTTTAAAACCAACTTTTCGGTTATGATGCATGACCGTGCACCATAGCAAACTGTTTTACGCGCTACATACAGCTATTTGCTTCCGCGACAGACATGCGTCGTCTTAGATGCTCCTGCAGGAACACGGAAGACGTTTTCCTGCCCACCAACGCTCCTTTTTCACCGGCCGGCGTCTACTCTCGCTCTCTAGGCATTCACACTGCCTGCCCATTTGCCCGGACGCAATAACTCACAGACCACCCAGTTAGTCCCTTTCGTCTGCGGTAAGAGTCCACATGCACGTCTGAGCTACGCTGCGTTTGTTATGGGACGGGTTCACTATTGTGTTGTATTTTGCTCTCTCCAGAGCTCCATCTTTTCATTCACTTACTGTTGTATTCTCACACCAACCCGTTTTTAGACATCTGTGTCTTTCCAGAAGTATTTAGCATTCAATAAATAATTATGCATGAGATTGACCGTGTGTCTACCCAGCTCAGACAGGCATGGGTAAGCTGTTGAACCCCATTTGGACTGCAAGCCGTGGAATTCCCACTAAATGTGACTCATACGCTCCCACTCATTACGTCCCTACCCTTTGTGCACACCCCCCTCCTACCGTGGTCGGGTATCTTGGTGGATTATATATAGAAAAGCAGCCAAAACCGAGGGGTATCCCATGGGGTCTTTAAAACATTCCTTTACAACTGAGGTTAAACCACAATGAAGTAGGCAGTCTTTAAAAACTGAGTTTTCGTTACGACGCATGACCGCGTGCACCATAGCAAACTGTTTTACACGCTACATACAGCAATTCGCATCCGCAACAAACATGCGTTGTCTTAGATGCTCCTGCAGTTTGTTCACACCCCCCTCTCACCTTGCTAATACCGTGGTCAGGTGTCTTGGTGGATTATATATAGAAAAGCAGCCAGATCCGCACAGAGCAATGAAAAGTCTAAGTCACTCATGGGTACATCTGGACTATGTAAAGACGGCGACTTGACGAGTTGGAGGTGGGCACATGAGCGGGCTTTGCATACTGAACGAGAAATCAGCAGACTAGCATGACGGACGGAGCTGAATGGACGTCATTCTCCTTTCCTCCTGTTCCACACTCCGCGCCGTGCACCCCCATCCCTCTGTCTGGCAGGAGAAGACGCGAGGACGGTGCGCCAGTTTTCAGTCACTTCAGACGATTGTGTGTTAGTTCGTTCCGTGCATTGTTACAATGTTGCTTTTCTTGCTGATTTATTACATTACCGATTTTTCAAATGTTAATTTTCTCCCTGTGCTTAAAAATCATTAAAAAACCGGCCTGATTATGCGGCGTATGGTACGCCGCAGGTTGGCTAGTTGAATATGTTACACATAATTTATTCATAAGAATACACTGTACATTTGGAAATCTGTAAAATATATGAGCTGGCCTTTCAAAAGTTGCTTTGGTGTTTTACTCAATGACTTTCCAAAATTGTTGCCTATGTGGAACATGACCGGACACAGACAGGCGGACACGTCAATGTCACCCACAACACGTTTATTTACATCCATTATTTACAAGTTTAGTGCACCACACATCCTCAAAAGTCCCCCAAGTCCTGGCCACAACAATGCCTTACTCTCTTCAGGCCGCCTCTTTCTCTCCTCCAGAGCTCCGTCCTACTCCACTCCCGACTCTTGCCATCGAATGGAGGGAGGCGGCCCCTTTTATGCAAGCCTGGATGGGCTCCAGGTGCTTCCCAACACTCCTCTGTGGACACTCCCCTGTATGGCGGAAGTGCCGGCTGTGCACCTGGAAGCAATTTGGGTGTCCCCAGTCTTCTTCCCCCATGCCAGTGCTGAGGTCCAGGGCTCTCCAGGCATTGGGGCACCCCCTGGTGGTGACCACGGGCCCCTACAGGGTTGAGCTTCAAAGCTCTGCATCCGTGGCCCCCAAAGGAACCAGGGCGGTCGTCCCCACATGGTCTGGAGAAGGTGTAAGCCCTTCTCCGGTCTTCCTAGGCGTCCTGGCCGGGTCGCCACCCCAACAATCTCCGACACCTGCTAAATTATTAATTATAAGTAGTAAATGAAAGAGAGGAGAGTGTGAAATTTTTGACTTCTATTAATTATCTTATACGCAAAATCTTCAATCGCTGTTTCCTAATGTGGGCATAGAATGTTGTATTTGCTTGACTTTGCTAGTGATTGATGCCTCTGAACAGTATCTTTTCTGTACATTATTAGGCAACCAGCTATTGTGTGCTGTTGGACAAGAGATGCCTGCACTAGGAACCAGGTGGAATAATGCTAACACATCTTCATTTTATTTTCTTTTTACATTATTTCAAGATGTTCTTTGATTAGTTGGTTGATTTTTCCATTGGGAATTGGTGTTTTTATGAAGCATACAACAGTACTGAGTGTAGTGGCAAGAAAAATGATCACTGCAATAATTTTCTTCATACTTATACCGCTTCTTTCAGATAGTAAGGCACATTCTGGTTCATGGAGTTGAAAAGCATTATTTATCAGCTTACCACTTGCCTATTGAAAGTGACATCCTGAGTTTCCTTAAATTTACTGAAAATATTTTTCCCCCAACAGAAAAGCCTAAAAACAATTCTAATTAAGGCCTATTCTGAATTATAAGGTTTTGCTTATTTATTGGTAAGATTTATTTAAAGTGCCTTGAGCATGGAAAAAGGTGCTTTATAAATAAATCTGCCTAAATAATAATAATTTTATATGTATGCTTACTTTAGTTTTTCCTACCAAAGTTGCTGAAAATGACATGTTTAGTAATGGTTAATTGTTGTATTCCATGTACATACTGAGGTACATAAGAACTATCAAACTGACCATGCAAAAAAACGATGATAAATCAACTTTGATTCTTTTTTATATAAAATATAGTTGTCCCTTGTGATTCATGGGGGTTATGGGCACAGGAACCCCATCATTCTGCAAATACAGTAACCATCGGCCTAAAGTATATATTCTAAAATGTTTGCACTAAGTAAGATGCAAAAAGTTGCAAGATTGGTCACTGTACAAGCAAATCATATGTGTGAAGCTGGCTGCCAAGATGAAGATACATGGCATCCCCCAGACAAACTTGGCTGTTTCTAATGAAGTATAACTTTTTACAAAATGTTACCTATTTTAATAAATTTGTGTGTATATTTATGGTAGTAAATGACAAAATGATTACTATTACAGATACAAAAGAAACTCAACAAAATCCTGAGCACTAAACAATAACCAATAAAAACTCAGAAACATTCTAATTTCACTGATGCAGATAATGGTAATATAGCTATGAAATGAAATCCCATGTGAACAGCCTTTTGAAAGTTACGTAAAGGTTTGTCCTACCATGATGTTGGTGTATGTGAAGATTCATATAGGTTAGGAACACTCCCAGACAAAATTACACACACAAGCCAAACACAGGACAAGAAGATGCATCCAAAGAAAACTGTAATCTTCTTGTGCAATTAAGTATTGAAACAAAATAAATCACCAGTTGTGATCCTACCAACTTCTTATGGCTTACAGTTAAAACTACCACCCTACTCTTTCATCCAGCAGCCCTTGTGGTATTTGCCGAAGCTACTCAATGATGCAGAAACACCCGAGGTTGCTAGGATTTGGGGTCCATTTAATACTGTTAGTGTCACCTGGGATTTTCTGCAATAGGCTGCACAGCTTGTACATTAAGTTCTATTTAATTATTGATGTCAAATCTGTGAATACTAAACCCACAAATCACAAGAGCTGACCTGTATATATTTTAACATATTGTAAAAAATAATTGAGAACCTGTAGGATGTTACACCATGACTTGTGATGGCACCCTAGGAAATACATAAATGTACATATATAATTTCAGAACATTATTATCTTTTGCCATTTTTAATAACTTAAATAGTGTCATCAGTCTGGCTTAAAAATTATGTTTTTTTCTCTTCTGTAAACACAATTATGCTGAAACATTGCAAAATACAATAGTATTGTTGCAGTTTTGAACTGTACAAATAGCAGAGGTACAGATTATTTTTGATGTGGCCTGCAGTCATCCCTTTAACTGATTTATCATTCCAGAAACATGCATTCTGAAACATGTTGCAAAAAACTGTTTTGTATATCTGCTTCAAGATTAAATGATTCATATAATACTGTAAGCTATGAAGCAATGATAAAAAAAATCTTTACTTGCAAACGTTTTCAAGCATATGCAATAATTTTTGACCATGAATTAAGAGGAAAGATTTCTTCATTTATTTGGTACTGATATTGTTTCAATTACATTCTTTTTTCTTTTCTAAAATGCTTCTTGGTAGAATTTGAGGTTTGCTGTTGGTATGGAAAGAGATGGAGGAAAAAAAAGAAAAAATAGAATAACCAATTTGTGTGTGATTGGCTTTCAATCTTCCAGTTGCTCTTGGCCTGCAACTGATTATAAGAAGTATAGCATCAATCAGGACATGCATGGACAGGTGCCTGAATGTAACTTGGCATCTTCATACTAAAAACAGTAAAAAAAAACAAAACAAAACAAAAAAAACTATAGTGTGCTAAATAAAAGAACAAAACAAATTAATATATTAAGATTATTTCCCATCAGCCCTTTAAAATATGAGGTTTAAATTTGTTCAGGACTTGTTCAGGTTTAATTTGGGTTCAGATTGTGCTCCTGATTGTTGTATATGTGACCCATTGAGCCCCCACCACCCAATAACATGTTGGGTGAATTGCTAAATCTAAATTATCGCAACGTAAATGGGAATGTTGTTGGTTTTTGTTTTGCACCTGATGCTAGAGGAATAAGTGCCAGTTCTCTGTGATGAATAGGGTAAATTCACAGACAAAAGTATTTTTCATTTTGTTAGGGTGACATAACATGCAAAGACATTCTAGAAAGAAAAGCTTCAATGTGTTAAAGATTGTGGTCACTATGGAAGCGACATCTCTCTCGGGTACTATAAAACTGGCATTTTTAAACATGCCAGTTTAAATAACCTATCTATTTTTCATCCAATGTGTCCATTTCTCATGATATAGTGAAACAATGATTAGCCCTAGTTATGTACATTTTGTCGCATTACTCCAGTTTTTTTGCACTTTCCAGGACGTGTTTTACATAACTGATGATTCTAAATGAATTAATGTAAGAGTTAATGTGGAAATATGCATGTAAATTTGGACTAACACCCTGTCCAGCGGTGCTTTACATCCATTTCTTCTGAGGTATGCACCTACTACCTACTTGGCGCAAGATAGGGAAATGTTACATGGGACTCTTGTCCATCACTGGGATGCACAACCACAGATTAATTTAGAGTCACTAATTAACTTAATCTCCAGAGAAATGTGTATGTTTCATGCTAAGCACAGCCCATATGGCAGTGTCTTTATAAGGAGGTCCATTGATCTTATGATTTCATTTTACACATAAAAGATTGTTGTAAAAATCAAAACTGATTTATATGCTATAATGAGTATTTATTTCTCTTGATTTTCAATAGGACAAAATGAATGACTATTAGTACAACCTCATTGAAAGTGTTCCGTTAGCCATGTGGTCCATATAGTTTATATGAATTGCAAACCATGTCATGGGTGCTTCTAGGACAAAAATGCTAATACTAGTAGTAAAATTCTAAAGGAGCAACCACCCAGAAATACTTACCCGAACAAAAAACTGCTATGCATCTTCTCTTTAAAGATAAATGGATATGGACAAAGCTGACAGCAGTGTGAGGATTAAGTTTTTTTTTTTTAATTTCTCCAGTGCATTCATTACCAT
This sequence comes from Polypterus senegalus, assembly GCF_016835505.1. Lineage (NCBI taxonomy): Eukaryota > Metazoa > Chordata > Cladistia > Polypteriformes > Polypteridae > Polypterus > Polypterus senegalus. The sequence continues at coordinate 187,005,921 of NC_053154.1, forward strand.
CTAGTCATCCCTGTTAAGGAGTAAAGTCAGTAATATGCAGGTGAATGAGCTTTTGGTGCTCTGGAATAATGGATTATCTGTCAGGCAGACTGCGGCTTGTGAGACTGTGTTTCTGATATATGTGAGCAACACTTGAGCACCAGAAAGAATGGTCCTGTCTCCTTTTATCTTTACTCTGTACACCCCAGACTATAAATATAACACCAGGTTATGTCACTTACAGAAATTCTCAGATCATTTTGCACATATGGGGTGTCCACATTAATGACAATTTGGACTGGTTTGGAACACAGAGACTATACAAGAAAGGCCAGAGTAGGCTCTTTTTTTCTTTAGGACACTGCATTCCTTTAATATGGGAAGTGACATCCTTCACATCTTCCATGACTCTGTGGTGACCAGTGCAATTTTCTGTGCTGTGTTGTGCTGGGCTGATAACATCACTTCAATAGAGGCCCATTAAACCAACAAGCTCATTAAAAGAGCAGACTCAGTTATGGGATGCACTGTGGACCCCCTGGAGGTAGTAGCAAAGGTGAGAATTAAAACAAAAGAGTGTCATTATGAATAGCTAAGTCAGATGTTTTGTTTCTTTTATATTCTTACTTTTTAGTCATTCTGGTGTGTATGTATGTATGTATTTATTTGTTTATTTATTTACCTATTTATGCATTTATTTATTAAAGAGCTTCTGTAAAAAGCCAAATTTCTCCCAGGGGACAAATAAATAAACGAACTTTAGTTTTGCATAGGACATGCACACTGTGCTATGGCAGAAGGATGTGACGGATGAACTGAAGTCTGATCAAGACAGAGTGGCTGTGCACAGCCTTGCTATATACCAGAAAAGACTAAAATTGTGACATAAATTCACAGTTTAACAGCTTTGAATTCCCTGTGCTCTGAACGATCTAGGAGTAAAAGAATTAGAGGCCATTATCTTTTATGACTCTGTTATGTGTAGGTACCTCTATTGGCAATAGTTTAAAATGCCTGCTCACAAATTTTCCTGTGGTTTCAAAATAGTTTTAAAATTATCTCTCTTATGCCATTTATGCAAATAATAATGATCATGATGTTTACTTTTTTTTGAATAACACAAGATTTAGAGAAGAAGTGCTGAATGTAGTGTGGAATAGACCATAGGACAGGAAGTGGAACATACCAAAAGAAAAGTGACAATGAGGAGAGATGCCAGAGTTCTGCTTCTTGCTAAGTAACGTAGAGTTATAGGAAGCACGTCATGATGCAAGGCTTATCTAAGCTGTAAGAACTTTTCCTATGGGTACTTAAATCTCACTTTATGATTATGAAGTATTTGAGGGGAGTGGGTAGTATTTTGCAGACTTTACTGTATCTTTTATTGGAATGGTGTGGTGAAATTTTTATTTATGAAAATGATAACATCTAAACCACTATTGTTGTAGTTGCCAATTACCAGCATCTCTTTCATACATTTATTTCTTAATCAGGATTTAGGTTTGAATTTGGTGTTGGAAGATTCAAACCTAAATCTTTTTGAATTTACTGTTTACTTAGTTAACATTCCACAGATGTTTGCCATCCTTTGCTTGCCAATACTAGGACACTTGCCAGTTTAATTTGATTTAGCACAAAATAAAAGTAATTTGTTTATTATCAGTTGTATTCATCTATTTATCTGCTTACTGTCTTCAAATTTAAGCTATTGCTTACAAAGTAGTTAGTGCATTAATAGGAAAGTCTAAAACAATTTTAATATTTCTTTCTGCAAATTTAAAAGGTAAAATGTGGTTCATAGGAAATATCTGATTTAATGTTGAACAAATTAGCAGGTAGATTTTTTTATTTTTATTTTTTTTAATATAGGTATTTGCAGTTCTTTGACTTTATAATGCAAAAGAGTAGAACCACATTAAAGAGGTTATAGGATACCACTATGATTGTATCCTTGGAATCAGATCAATATTTTGCTAGTAACATTTTGAACCTGTTGAAATCTGTACTTAATTTGGAAAGAGAAGCAAATTAAACTCACCATAAAGTGAGACAAATGTTGGGAAGGTAGATTGGCATTTTATGCATAAAGTTTGTTGCCCACTTAGAAGATATTTATGCATCGATCAGGTTTTTTTTCTTTTTCTTCTAGGCTTATACCCATCATCCATTTCATATCACTAGATCATAAAAGTTTTTTTTCTTTTATACTAAACTCCTGCATAAGCAGCCATATAGAAAACTTACTGTACGTTCTGTATTAAAGTGGTATATTTATAATTAAACTGCAGACCCACGAGTGTTATCAGTTCATTTTTTTTTTTTAACAAAATGAAATTCTGTAGGTTTGCTTTTTCAGTGACAATAAAACATACTAAAATAAGTCAAATTCTTTTTAAACACACTTTTTAAAATAATAACATGTACAAAATTATTATTTATCCATAATACACACACAATAAAAGAACACTATTTACTAAGAAATATCTGTCTGTGCACATATCTGAACATCTAGTTATATGTACAGTACATCATCCCTAGTTCACGTTTTCATATTATGTATTGACTTAAACTTTGCAACGCTTATTGTGGTGTTCTTTAGTTGGTTTTTACAATGTGGTTTCAAAGATATAAGGTCTTCCTACTGTATAATTTTATGAGGGATTCACATTCTAGCTGAACACAAGCCACAGCTTTTAAATGTCAGAATTAATTAATGGTTTGATGTAAATGGTAAGCATATGATATATTTTTATTTTCATATCATGGGTGTGCACATTTACTTTGTTTTAGTTATATCACAGTTTAGTACAAAATACCGGTCCTTGTTTTTCTGGATTATTTATAATATCAAACCAGTTAGTGTTCCCAAATGCCTCGGTTGTCTGTTGTTACATGGAAAAAAAAATTAGAGATACTGATTAATTGGCGTTAACATCTTAGTTAATTTATGTAATTTAATTTTTTTTTTTAACATAACCCCTTAATGTGTTAATTTGATCGGGTCAGATTGACAGAAATATGCACTTAATGAAATAGTGCCAAACATAATCCAAGTCTTTTAAGAGCGCTTCATCATTTCCTGTGTTTATTGATAATGGCCTTCATCCACACACACCAGTAGAGTCTCCACTCATCCATTGCAATGAAGGATCGTCCCATATTGCAACATAAAATACAGCGTACCGTATTGAATCAGTAAAGGACGTGATTTGTCCTGTATTTACATACACAACATTTCATATATACAACAGAGAATAACATAACAATTAAAATCAAAAGTTTTTTGTTTTTTTTTTTAAATGTCATATTGTGCAGTATAGTGGAACGTCCAAGATGCTGCAGATTGATCTTGATAATATTTCCTGCCAGTTGGACTGAAGATGATTAGACTTGTTTTATAATTTATGAATTATATATCCTATTACAATGCAGAATTTAAAACATCTAAATAAGCATATAAGCTAGATATTTAGATGTTTCTTTGCTATTTAAAAGCCTAATCTATTCATGCTTCTAATCAAATTAATAAATCATTCTCTTTATGTAACAGCTGTAGTGTTTTGTATTGTGCAGTTAAGCACAACGTTAGCTGTAACAGTGCTGACTGTGCACAAAAGTTGAACCATAATTTGATGGGTTTTTTTTTAATTTTTAACTGTGTTGTGTAATTAGTAGTTTTGGTATGTTGTATTGCAGCATAGCAGTCCAAACCTTATGTATTATAGTAACCCGCCCTAGTGGGTGTGTTTTGTTGGTCATTGGGTGTTGTGTCTGTTTCAATAAACTGAAATAATTTAATATGCACATGCAACCAATTTATTTACGCTGTTCTTTATTAGAAATGAGAAGTTATTTGTTTCCTGGAATTCTTTAGAAGGTGAAACTGAGGTGATATAAGTGAAATATGACATGCTGGTTTGAGGGGACTGGTGATGCTAAACTGGCCCTAGTGCGTTTGTGGGGGTGTGTGTGTGTTGTTGCTGCCCTTTGCAAAAAAACTGCTGGGATTAGCTACAGCTACTCCATGACTGATTTTGAATCATTGCCTGAGAGATCTGGTTAATGTACAACCACAGGTATCATTTTTTATGTTTCTAAAATATACAGCAGACTGCCCTGTAAACCTATCAAGTTTATAGATTTGTCTTTTATATGGATGACTAAAAATGTTATTTTAAATATGCAGAGTTTTTTCTGCTCTGTTGTAAACTAAAATTTCTATTTTTTTTTTCTTTTTGTAAATGTCATATTAGGAAAATAGAACAATTGGATGAAAACAGACCAGTCCCAACAAAGCATGTCACAAAATTCAGAATATCTGAACTTCCTGTCAGCATCAATGGATTGTGTTTTTTAACCTATTTCCCTTAACTTAGAAATTTTTTTTGTCATTCTATACAAATAACTATTTGTTCAATTGTTTTCCTTTCAATTACATAACTTGGTGCTGTTTCAAACTGTTTTAACAGTTGTTGTATATATAATTCAGTGTTGAGGTGGTCTTGAGAGCGAGATAAGAAAACAGGGAGCCTCATTCACTTTCATTATTTTAACTATGTATTTATGAAATGCAAAATTTTATGTTTTTGTCAACACAATTCTGACTGTATTTAAAAATAGTCACTGTAAGCGACAATACAGAACTACATGGTGTGACCATATGTATGCAAATACAGTGGAACCTCCGTTTGCGAGTAACTTGGTTTATGAGTGTTTTGCAAGACGAGTTAAAATTTTTTCATAAATTTTGACTTGATAAATGAGCGAGGTCTTGCAATACGAGTAGTATGGATATTCTATTATAAAAAAAAAAAAATCTTTGTTAGGGAGATGACACATGATCTTCTTGGAAGACAATTTGAAGTCCCGCGAGAGACGCCTTAACTTGCTCCCAGCTTTTAAAACAACGACAAGCCACAAGCAAAACACGCAGCTTGCCAACAGATGATCCGACGATTCTTCTTTTGTGTGTTCAGCTACCCCAAAATCCCCCACTTCACATCGCGAGCGGCAGAGAAGTAAAGTGGCAAAAGGACAGCTGCTGTACAGGCTTTGAAATGATCGGGCAGTGTGACAAGCACAACAGGCAGGTCACCTGCTGATGATCCGACCACTTTTCCTTAGCGTTTGTTCAGCCCTACACCCTCCACCCCGTCGTCCCCCCACACCACCCTGCCACGGGCAGATGATCCGACAGCGTCTCCTTTTGCATGCGTTCAGTCCTTCACAACGTGAGCAGCATTATACATCCTGCGAGAAAGATTTAACCATGCCCAGGTCAGGAAATAAAGGACAAGTATTGTTTTTACAACGTCACGCAAGACAAGGCAGCAAAACATCATTTAAAACAAGTCCAACGACATCAAACCTAGCAGTTATTGGATTGCTTTTGACAGACACGCTTCATGTGCTCCCAGCTCTTAAAACAACGATAAGCAAAACATGCAGCCCGCCAGCAGCAAAAAGCCAGCAGATGATCAGACCCCTAACACCCCCTTTAAAGTAAAAGTGAAAATAATGCATATGTAACAATTGCCATGAAAATAACAATCTCTTTAAATTGCATATCCGGTAAACCAAACCCAGAGTGGGCGAGCGAAGTGAGCAGGGGGTGGAGCCCCCTAGTTGTATAAATGAAAGTGCTTATTGATTTAAGCATGAGTCACCGTTTTGCTGAATTGTATAGAAGAATGGATACTGTAGATCAGGGGTGCCCAATGCGTCCGGTAGATGGCAAAGGTAGTGCAGGTGGATCGCGTTACATTCAAAACATTAGTCTATCATATATCCTCCCTATGGCATTTTCCATTTGATTGACATACAGGGTGGCCAGTCTGAGATCTCTTTTCTTCCAACACACTGGTCATCCCGCACGCACGATCAAAGGCGCGTGCTACTGCAAAACTCCGGCTGTGATCTAGTTAGCCTTCCAATTTATATCGACTAAAGAAAGAATTTAAAAAAAAGTTGTTTGGGGAGGGTATGGGCTAGATGTGGAATTGGAAGAGGATTTTTTTTTCCTCACAATGTCAAAGTGCGTTGTCTGATCGGTCAATCTATCATTGCTATTCCAAAGAAGGAAATGTGGAAAGGCACTTTCGAACTGTTCATAAAAACTACGAAACTGACTTCCTTCCGAAAAGCGATCTGAGAAAGAGAAAGGAGAGGGAACAAAAATCGCAGTTAATCGGACAGCCGTCATTTTTCAGCGCCTTGATTTGGGGAACATCCAAACCCTCGCGTCAGAGCTGGAGACGCAATAGAAGGTGTGTGCACAATTTGACAGCATACACTACACAGAGCAGTTAGAAAATTGTCTGTCAGACTTTGATAAATGTAGCGATTGCCTCAAGTAAAGCGGAGTCTTGAAACCATCTAAGTGCTATCCATTTAGGGAAGATGTTGAGGGTGATTCACTCTCATTAGAAATTGCAACACTCTTTCACCTAAAACTCGTCTACAGTGGAGGGTGAGATTTTGACACTACAGGATGACATTCAGCTGAAGTATGGGGATCATGGACAGTTTTGGTACTTAATTACAGAGGAAAAGAACCCAAACATGAGGAAATGTGCAACCTCCTTGACTGCATTATTCAACACTTCTTATTTATACGAGTCCCCACATGAAAATTTTTAAATCCAAATACTGTAGTGACCATAAACCTATTGAATTGTTAGTGTGCCATAAGGGTTATTCAGTTATGCAAGGTGAAAGAACATATATAGTTCAATATATAGAACAAATAGTTTTTCACATCACTGTATGTATGTATATATATATAGATATAGATATAGATATCTATATGTGTATATATATATATAGATATATAGATATCTATATGTGTATATATATATATATATATATATAGATATATATATATATATATATATATATATATATATATATATATATATATATATATATATATATATATATATATATAAAAATACCAGGAGAAGTAGTGTGTTAAAGAAGCAATGAAAAGAAAAGGAAACATTTTGAAAATAACGTAACATGATTGTCAATGTAATTGTTTTCTCACTGTTGTGAGTGATGAGTGTTGTTGTTATATATATATATATATATATATATATATATATATATATATATATATATATATATATATATATATATTTCCACACACACACATACATACATACATACATACATACATACACACACATATATAAACATATATATACATATACATACATATCTACATATATACACACACAGCTATTTCGTATCAGTGCAATACGCTGCTTGTTAAAACGGATAACTCCCGCTCTTACGTGCAAGTCTGCGTGGATATTATGAACTATCGTATTTGTTCAAGTTCTATTTAAATTTTAAATAGAAGGAATTTTTATTTAGTCGACAGAAATATCCTTGGTAGGAATGGTAAAACAGACAGGAATATTATTCGTGAATAAATCAACTCAAACCTTAAACAACTTATAATATTTTGCTCTCCATAAAAATTTATCCTGTCTAAATTATACAAGTTAGAAATAAAGTAAGCGTTAAAAGAACAAACATTCAAATTTCTTTACTCTTATGTAATTTTATATAAAAATAAACTTAGATTTTAAATATCCCAAAAGATTTTGCTCTCCATAAAAATATATCCTGTCAAAATTATACAAATTCAAATATGAACATGCTGCATAACAAAACCTAGAAATATAAATAAAATGTGTTCCTTTCAGCAATAACAAATCAAATCATTCAGTTGTCTTTGCTCATATGTCATTTTAGAGCTGGACGCCTGGCATCTTTTTTTGGCCACAGGTTCGTTTCTGTTTGGTGTGAGGTTCTGTGTTGTGGAGATTCTCAGGATGGATTGCAGGTGCTCATCAGTGAGGCGACTCCTGTGTGCTGTTTTGTTAGTCTTTATCACTGAGAAGAGCTTCTCACACAGATATGTGCTACCAAACATGCACAAGGTTCGAGCCGCATGTAGACGGACTTTTTTTGTTCTTCAAAGTCACCAAAGCGCCGTGCAAACTCAGTGCGCTCAGTTTATCAGCAAAGTGCGTATTTGGGAACACCGTAGTGACGACTTGGTTTAACATTACTTGGCAACAGGGAAAGTGGGGCAAGGTGCACTGGTGCATTTGTGTCTCCCATAAAAGCAGCTTCACTTGAAATCACTTTGTGATTGTGCACGGGTTAAAGCGTCCGCTGAAGTGTCAGATTCTTATTTAATTATGCTGCTTTCTGTATCTTCTGCATTGCATTCAGGTTACCCTGATGTTTTGTCTCATAGTGCCGTCTTAGATTAAATTCTGTAATTACAGCCACATTAGCTCCACAAATGAGACACACGGGTTCAGTAAACATATACTCAGCCTCCCATCGGTTTTTAAAGGCTCTATTTTCAGAATCAACTTTTCTCTTCAGCATCGTGTGAGCTAGCTTCACAATAACTTGCAGCATCATAAGGTAGACTTGATTAACGCGTAAGTGTTGGCAAGGCAGCTGAAGCGCTGCATTATGGGATCTGTAGTTTATTGTGTTACCAGCGCTTCATATACCCGGCTTTAATAACAATAATACAGTATATAAAATGATCTCGCGGGCCGGATATAATTACACGCCGGGCCGGATGTGGCCCGCTGCCCTTGAGTTTGACACATATGGACTAAATAGAACTTGAAAAGATATATTTTTCAAATGTGATCGCACAATTCAGATAGAGTTGACGCACTACAGCCTGCATGCCTCAATAAGTCATCCTCCCCTCGCTCTTACTTTTTACCGTTCATCTAATGAATACACTGAGTATGGCTTTACCAAAACAATCATTGATGGCGAATAAAGTATCCATTATTCAAGTATGTAGATCGGGTATATATATATATATATATATATATATATATATATATACCCGCGTATCGCAGCGGAGAAGTAGTGTGTTAAAAAGCTAGAAAAGAAAAGGGAACATTTTAAAAATAACGTAACATGACTGTCAATATACAGTATTTGTTTTGTGAGTGTTACTGAGTGTTGCTGTCATCAAGGATTTGATTATCATTATTTCTTTCAATCAGGTTCGTATTTGTAGGATGTGTTGTGTTCAAGTTACATTCCGTGTTTGTCAATCGTTGTAAAGATGACAGGTTTCATTCATCGATTCGTTTCTTACTGCATCAATAAACAGCTCGTCTTCTTCTTTATCTGAGACCTGACACACTGCATGCACGGGTTTTTTACACTGTCTTCCTTTAGCGGGACATTGACTTTTTCCAACGTGTGCTTTGTTTCCGCAGTAGCTGGATTTATGAATATGCTTGTATGTATCAGACGCTTCATATTTTTGCTGCCTTTTCAATTGTGTAATTCGGTTTTGTTCAGCTCTTTGGAACTGTTGCTTTTATCTGTGCACTGCGTCAGTTCACGTGAGCCGCTCGGTGTACATGCATCGAAGGTTCCCAGCTGTGCTGGTGCCATCTCGTGCTATGTCCATGGCTGTATTTAATGTTACCTTAGTCCTGGCACTTAAAACTTTCTCTCGCAGTTTCGCTGAGTTTGTGTCAAACACCACCCTGACCATCTCATCTTCCTCTGCATAAGCACAGTCCTTAACCCGTGAATATTTAGTGGGAGTTTGCTATTGGATTGCCGCTGACGGACGGCCTTATATGGGCAGGCACTAAATTACAAACGCCAGCGCAGCCTGTCTATGAACTTAATTTAAAGTGTAGGTTTACATCGTGCTTTGTTTCCGAAGTAGCAGAACTTATGAATATGGTTGTATATGTCACTCGTTCGCTTCTTATTGTTTCGCTGCCTTCTCAATTATATAATGCATGTTTTCTTGAGCGCTTTTTTGAGGTCTTCCTGGTTTTCTATGTACTGCGTGATTACGTGGGAGGTGTGATGATGTCACACGAAACTCCCCCACGGCATTGAAGCTCATCTCCATTACAGTAAATGGAGAAAAACTGCTTCCAGTTATGACCATTACGCGTAGAATTTCGATATAAAACCTGCCCAACTTTTGTAAGGAAGCTGTAAGGAATGAACCTGCCAAATTTCTGCCTTCCACCCACACGGGAAGTTGGAGAATTAGTGATGAGTAAGTGAATGAGTGAGTGAGTGAGTGAGGGCTTTGCCTTTTATTAGTATAGATATGTATGTGTGTATGTATATGTATATGTATATATGTGTATATGTATATGTATATATGTGTATATGTATGTATATATATATATATATATACAGTGGTGTGAAAAACTATTTGCCCCCTTCCTGATTTCTTATTCTTTTGCATGTTTGTCACACAAAATGTTTCTGATCATCAAACACATTTAACCATTAGTCAAATATAACACAAGTAAACACAAAATGCAGTTTTTAAATGATGGTTTTATTATTTAGGAGAAAAAAATCCAAACCTACATGGCCCTGTGTGAAAAAGTAATTGCCCCTTGTTAAAAATAACCTAACTGTGGTGTATCACACCTGAGTTCAATTTCCGTAGCCACCCCCAGGCTTGATTACTGCCACACCTGTTTCAATCAAGAAATCACTTCAATAGGAGCTGCCTGACACAGAGAAGTAGACCAAAAGCGCCTGAAAAGCTAGACATCATGCCAAGATCCAAAGAAATTCAGGAACAAATGAGAACACAAGTAACTGAGATCTATCAGTCTGGTAAAGGTTAAAAAGCCATTTCTAAAGCTTTGGGACTCCAGCGAACCACAGTGAGAGCCATTATCCACAAATGGCAAAAACATGGAACAGTGGTGAACCTTCCCAGGAGTGGCCGGCCGACCAAAATTACCCCAAGAGCGCAGAGACGACTCATCCGAGAGGTCACAAAAGACCCCAGGACAACGTCTAAAGAACTGCAGGCCTCATTTGCCTCAATTAGGGTCAGTGTTCACGACTCCACCATAAGAAAGAGACTGGGCAAAAACGGCCTGCATGGCAGATTTCTAAGACGCAAACCACTGTTAAGCAAAAAGAACATTAGGGCTCGTCTCAATTTTGCTAAGAAACATCTCAATGATTGCCAAGACTTTTGGGAAAATACCTTGTGGACTGATGAGACAAAAGTTGAACTTTTGGAAGGCAAATGTCCCGTTACATCTGGCGTAAAAGGAACACAGCATTTCAGAAAAAGAACATCATACCAACAGTAAAATATGGTGGTGGTAGTGTAATGGTCTGGGGTTGTTTTGCTGCTTCAGGACCTGGAAGGCTTGCTGTGATAGATGGAACCATGAATTCTACTGTCTACCAAAAAATCCTGAAGGAGAATGTCCGGCCATCTGTTTGTCAACTCAAGCTGAATCGATCTTGGGTGCTGCAACAGGACAATGACCCAAAACACACCAGCAAATCCACCTCTGAATGGCTGAAGAAAACAAAATGAAGACTTTGGAGTGGCCTAGTCAAAGTCCTGACCTGAATCCAATTGAGATACTATGGCATGACCTTAAAAAGGCGGTTCATGCTAGAAAACCCTCAAATAAAGCTGAATTACAACAATTCTGCAAAGATGAGTGGGCCAAAATTCCTCCAGAGCTGTAAAAGACTCATTGCAAGTTATCGAACGCTTGATTGCAGTTATTGCTGCAAAGGGTGGCCCAACCAGTTATTAGGTTCAGGGGCAATTACTTTTTCACACAGGGCCATGTAGGTTTGGATTTTTTCTCCCTAAATAATAAAACCATCATTTAAAAACTGCATTTTGTGTTTACTTGTGTTATATTTGACTAATGGTTAAATGTGTTTGATGATCAGAAACATTTTGTGTGACAAACATGCAAAAGAATAAGAAATCAGGAAGGGGGCAAATAGTTCTTCACACCACTGTATATATATATATATATAATATACTATACTATACTATATCTGTATCTACATTTTGGTGTGTATATACACACACATATATATATATATATATATATACTAGCAAAATACCCGCGCTTCGCAGCGGAGAAGTAGTGTGTTAAAGAAGCAATGAAAAGAAAAGGAAACATTTTGAAAATAACGTAACCTGATTGTCAGTGTAATTGTTTTGTCACTGTTGTGAGTGATGAGTGTTGCTGTCATATATATATATATATATATAGATATATATATATATATATATATATATATATATATATAATATATATTTACACACACACACATATATACACACACAGCTATTTCGTATCAGTGCAATACGCTGTTTGTTAAAACGGTTGACTCCCGCTCTTACGTGCAATAACAAATCAAATCATTCAGTTGTCTTTGCTCATATGTCATTTTAGAGCTGGACGCCTGGCATCTTTTTTTGGCCACAAGTTCATTTCTGTTTGGTGTGAGGTTCTGTGTTGTGGAGATTCTCAGGATGGATTGCAGGTGCTCATCAGTGAGGCTGAAAGACCTGAATGCAATGCAGAAGATACAGAAAGCAGAAGAATTAAATAAGAATCTGACACCAGCGGACATTTTTACCCGTGCACAATCGCAAAGTGATTTCAAGTGAAGTTGCTTTTATGGGAGACACAAATGCACCAGTGCAACTTTCCCTGTTGCCAAGTAATGTTAAACCAAGTCGTCACTACGGTGTTCCCAAATACGCACTTTGCTGATAAACCGAGCGCACTCAGTTTGCACGGCGCTTTGGTGACTTTGAAGAACAAAAAAAGTCCGTCTACATGCGGCTTGAACCTTGTGCATGTTTGGTAGCACATATCTGTGTGAGAAGCTCTTCTCAGTGATAAAGACTAACAAAACAGCACACAGGAGTCGCCTCACTGATGAGCACCTGCAATCCATCATGAGAATCTCCACAACACAGAACCTCACACCAAACAGAAACGAACTTGTGGCCAAAAAAAGATGCCAGGCGTCCAGCTCTAAAATTACATATGAGCAAAGACAACTTAATGATTTGATTTGTTATTGCTGAAAGGAACACATTTCATTTATATTTCCAGGTTTTGTTATGCAGCATGTTCATATTTGAATTTGTATAATTTTGAAAGGATATATTTTTATGGAGAGCAAAATCTTTTGGGATATTTAAAATCTAAGTTTATTTTTTATATAAATTTACATAAGAGTAAAGAAATTTGAATGTTTGTTCTTTTAAGTTATTTAAGGTTTGAGTTGATTTATTCACGAATAATATTCCTGTCTGTTTTTACCATTCCTACCAAAGATATTTCTGTCGGCTAAATAAAAATTCCTTCTATTTAAAATTTAAATAGAACTTGAACAAATACGATAGTTCATAATATCCATGCAGACTTGCACGTAAGAGCGGGAGTTATCCGTTTTAACAAGCAGCGTATTGCACTGATACGAAATAGCTGTGTGTGTGTGTATATATGTAGATATGTATGTATATGTATATATATGTTTATATATGTGTATGTGTGTGTATGTATATATATGTGTATATATGTAGATATATATATTTATGTATATATATATGACAGAAACACTCATCACTCACAACAGTGACAAAACAATTACATTGACAATCATGTTACGTTATTTTCAAAATGTTTCCTTTTCTTTTTCATTGCTTCTTCAACACACTACTGCTGAAGTATGGTATTTTATATATATATATATATATATATATATATATATATATATATATATATATATATATATCTATCTATATATATCTATATATATATATATATATCTATACATCTATATATCTATATATATATATATATATATATCTATACATATATATATATATATATATATATATATATATATATCTCTATATCTATATATATATATATATATCTGGGAATTTCGTCCTTCATTTTTGGCTTGGAGTTTGGGGGTCGGTTTATACAACGAGTATCGTTTCAGATTCAAGATTTCCAGCTTAATGCCGGTTTTGCTGATGAATACGGAAGTAAATAATGACGAAACCAGAGAGACATTTTTCAGATGAAAAAGTAACTTTGCATGCCGGTTCTTTAAATTAAATTAAGAATTTATTCAAAAAAGTGTTTTAATTGTTGATTTTATTAATAAAATTTATAATAAATTATCGGGAAGTATAAAATATAATTTTTTGTTTTGATTTACGACCACCATCTTGCTTTACGACCCGAATGCAGTCATGTGTATTCGCTTGCGCAATTGTAAACAAACAACCGAGAGCGTTAGTAGCGTCAGTTGGAGCCCAGATACATGTGTTTGTGGATGTAATTTCAGTCATTGCAGTTATTTACCTATTTATATAATTCACTAAGACCATGCAAGCAAGACACATAATTGCTAAGGAAGGAAGAGAAGGTAAAGAAAGCGATTACAATCGAAACGAAGATGGAAATTGTGTGGAAATATGAGCGTGCTGTTCATGTGACCGATCTCGCTAATATGTACAGCATGTCGAAATCCACCATTTCAACAATTTTACAATGAAAAGATTTGCATAAGGAGGCTCCTTCTAAACAATAACCACCTTCCGTTTCATTCTCCTCCTCCTCCCTTCCTGTAGCCCAAAGATGTCAAATTAAATGGCGAGTACAGTATGAAATTGTTTCTAGAATAGAATGCCTTTTATTGTCACTATACACATCTACAATGAGATTAAAAGCAGCTCCTTCAGTGCAGAAAAAAAGTTCTGTATAGGGCTTGTATGGTTGTTTTTGTAGCCTTAGCATAATGCCGGATCTGCGGCCCTGCTTCTGCTCTCTTTCCCTCCTCCGTCTGCGTCGTCTCCTAGACCTGACAACAATCTACGGAGAGCCCGCTGGTCTCGCTATGTTGTCTGGGATGTTATATATGGGAAATATATATATATATATATATATTTTTTAATTTAATTTTGCAAATTATCCAAATGTTTTATTAACATACTGATATATATCTGGAATGTGCACCTCATGCACAAAATGAGTAAAAACAATTTTGTCAGACAGATGCAACATAAAAATCGGAAGTGAACTGTAGCAGAAGAATGAAAAATTTAAAATTATAGCTGCAGCTTGACGTGCAGTTAACACTGCCATATGTATGTAGAAATGTGGACAAGAGAATAGTCAGTACTGGGGGCATAATATGTCAAGGTTTGGGATGCAAAACAGTTGTTACAAAAGTAGAATAAATTCTGTCTGAAAGTCCGTCATTTCCCATCATACTGTTTATTATAACCCTTCTCTAGAAAGATCAGATCTGGGTCATGTATGATTGGAAAATGGGAAATGAGATGAAGTGTGAATATGGCCTTGTTTGATTTTCAGAAATCGACTGCAAGAGGGAACATGCATGCTGCAGTTGGGCTTCATGCTCTTGTGGTTTAACGAGCAGTTGCACTCAATAGAATGACATTGATGAAAGGAATAATAATCTGAAACAAGAAGCAAAGAAAAAATTGAGACATGTTTTAAAATGGATCATAAGTAGTAATTCACAAAAATAATGGCAATGAAACTAAATTTATTTTTTCTTACATTTTTACTAACTGAAATTAAAAGCTCTAACTTTAAATCCGTTGCATAGCCAAAACACATTCTTAGAGAGCACTGAGATCTTAAAGCTCAACAATGACTTTCTTATGTGTGAGCATTTATTCCCATGTTTTTTGTAAATCTGATACCTCCAGTGTTACCTTCTTTCATGCCTCACTATAAATAGAGAAAATGAATCCATCCCTTTGTCACAGAGGTTAAATTGAAAAGTGTAGGTTAATGCAAATTGCTGTAGAATCAATTGAACAGGCTGCAGGCTGACCGTATGAGGGCATGGATTTTCACACTAAATCTGCCTTACGCTTCAGTGATGTAATTTCCATTGACAAATAAGAAATATGACCACTTAACGTGCAGGGAAAATATTAATTACTAATAACAGCTGACTTTTTTTATTTGTGTTGAACAGCTATTAAATATTATACTGTCAAGATCCCTGTTAAAATGAATATAAAGCTATAGACAAAAAAAATCTCATATTAGCACTTTTTTTAATTTCGGTTATTGTACTCATCATCTGCATATTTTGTTATGTGTTATAGATAGAATGTAATCCTTGCTACATTCTTTATTCTTTAAGTGTTGAATTGTCATTTATATGAATGGCTTACTTTTCTGTTAATTTTTTTTATGCTGAGTGAAGTTAGAGAATATAACACATTAATCAGAATTTTTTTTTTTTGTTTGTGTATGCTTACACAATCAAAAAGTATGCTATCCATGCCAAAGTTTATTTGAGCAGTTAATTAATCTCCTTAGAGCTTTTATAGAGAACATGATTGTGAAGGGTTATTGTGGAGCTTTTTGATTGCTTAAAAAATAAAAATGGTCGTGTGGACGGATTTGGCAGTTTTGCTGACCATTTAAATTTTAAGCATTGGCCGGCCTTTCATCTTGTAATCTTCTGAACTTTACCATGTTGCTTATCTATACATTGTGGTGGATTGCCGACATTTTACTCCGGCCCTCACCCCCTGGCCGCTAGGAGGAGCTCTCCTGAGAGCATATACGGGCCCCGAATTCCAGCAGGGCCTCATGGACTATGTAGTTTTTATACACAGCCCTGCTGGATACCTTGGGGGCAACTGGGAGTCGCTGTCGGGAAGCCAATGGACTCATTTGGGCACCATGACCCGGAAGTTCGTCACAGGAAGAGCGACGGGCTTCCGGGGTGAAGAAAAGTACTGTTTACCCTGACCCGGAAGGAGTAAGGACTTGTGGAACTGTTGGGCAGAAAGACTTCCGGGTCAGGAGGAATAAAAGGACTCTGGGAACTCCCAGACACGGAGCTGAGCTGGGTGCTAGGAGGGCAACGCGTCTGGCAGTGGAGGATTGTGATTATTATTGATTGGTTATTGTAATTGTGATTTATGAATATAGTGGAGTGGAGGGTGCTTGGTGCACATTATTATAATAAATATAATCATTGTGGCAATTTTACCAGGTGTTTGGCGTGGTACCTGAGGGTTCAAGGGAGCACTACTGCCCCCTACTGCGACAACATATAAAGGAGAGTTGGGATCCGAGAGACTGTGTTTGTGTGTAGATGGAGAGTTAAGGCGGGGGGGGGTCACGTGATCACCTTCCCTCCCATTCACCTCATTTCATTCACTTTATTTCGCTCCGAGTTGAGCTCCGCAGCTGACGCGGTCTTGCCATTCTTTTTCCTTAGTGTTTAGTCCTCTCTCCTTTACTGATTTACTGTTTACTAGACACAGTACTTAGTGAATAGTATTTTTTCCTTTAGCGTTTCTACTTAGTGTTTCTTAGTGTTTCTTGGTGTTTAGTAGACGCGGTGTGCCGGTGTTCCCGGTGGTGTTGCGGTTTACTGTTACTTTCTACTTCGTTTTTGTACTTTAGTGTTTAGCAGACTTTTACTTTATTTCATTTACTGTTGTTTTTTACTGTTGTTCCCGGCGGTGTTGCCCTTTTTTACTTTTTCTCATTTAGTGTTTGGTAGACTTTTACTTTATCTCATTTACTGTTGTTCCCGGCAGTGTTGCCATTTTTCCCGTTTCTATTTTTTATGTAGCATGTTCACGAATTAATCATAGAGAAAATTTATGTATTTTGGCTCCAGGAGGACAAACCAAAAATGTTGTATATAAAGAAGCTCAATAAGTCGCATGTAGATACATAATTATTCCAACTACAGCGACTGCAGCGAAGCGCACAAGGTCTGCTAGTCATAAATATTTTCTTGAATTACAGTATATAATTTATAAGATTTTTTTTCTTGCAACAGCATCCTAATAACATTTGTTTTGTTCCATACAACAGTATGTTCTGTCTGCTACCAAGAATGTAAATGAGAATCCCCATTCAAGTGTACAATATTTGTAGAAACAAATAATCATAAGTTCTATTCTCTTTTTTTTGACTTGGGATAAGTCCATTTGTCCATTTTTGTTAACTTTAACTTTCAGCATTGGCTACATGACATGTATACACAGTACCAGGGCTGTTGAGTCGGAGTCTGAGACAATTTTGGATACCTGGAGTCGGGGTTGGAGTCGGCAAAAATCTGTAGTTAGAGAAATTCTAAAATATTTACATAGTTTGAAACAGATTCTTTGCTAAGTATTAACCTGTCTTGTCTCTGTTTATTTAATTTAATTTTTTTTCTGTTGAATGGATATACCTTCTTTCGGCTACTCCTGTTAGGGGTTGCCCCAGTGGATCATCTGTTTCTGTATTTCCCTGTCCTCTGCACCTTGCTCAGTTACACCCACCTTCATGTCCCCTCTCACTATATCAATAAACCTCTTGGGCCTTCCTGTTTTCCTCTTACCTGGAAGTTCCATCCTTAGGATCCTTATCCCAATACACCAAGCATATCTCCTCTGCACTTGTCCAAACCAATGCAGTCTTACCTCTCTGACTCTGTCTTAAAATCATCCAACCTAAGCTGACCTTCTAATGTACTCATTTCTAATCCTGTCCATCTTTGTCATACCCAATGCAAACCTTAACATCTTTACCTCTGACACCTCCAGCTCTGTCTCCTGTTTTTTGGTCAGTTTCTCTATCTCCATCCTGTAGACCTTCTCTTTCATTCTTGCTGATGCCTGTCTTTCACAAATCACTCCTGACACTCTTCTCCACCCTGCCTGCACTCACTTTTTCACCTCTCTTCTACACTCCATGTTACTCTATGCTATTGATCCCAAGTATTTAAATTCATCCACCTTCGCCAACTCTACTCCCTGCATCCTCACCATTCCTTTGACCTCCCTCTAATTCACACATATGTTTTCTGTCTTGTTCCTACTGACCTTCATTCCTCTCCTCTCTAGAGCATATCTCCACCTCTCCAGGGTCTTCTCAACCTGCTTCCTACTGTCACCACAGATCACAATGTCCAGTCTCGTCTGTCAACCTGTCCTTCTCCTGTGGCTGTGTTGTTAAATGGATGCAATTGAGAAGTAAAAAAAAGTTTTCTTGTGTAAGAATGACCAAATTAAAGAAATTGAATTAAAATTTATTACAGTTACAGTATGTAACAAACACAGTATGATCTATGCGTATATACTTTTCAGACTGAATCCTGTTTAGGTGCTCTTGTTTGCCGATTTCATGGGTTAACAGTGAGTAGTTTTACGGTGATGATTCTTTTCATAAGGACCATTTTGTCAACTGAAGTAATTCCAAAGTATCTTTGTTGTTCAGTTCTTCCTATTTTATTACAGTATTTTGCATAATACACCTCTATTGCAGGCAGCACGGTGGCGCAGTGGTAGCGCTGCTGCCTCGCAGTTAGGAGACCCGGGTTCGCTTCCCGGGTCCTCCCTGCGTGGAGTTTGCATGTTCTCCCGTGTCTGCGTGGGTTTCCTCCGGGCGCTCCGGTTTCCTCCCACAATCCAAAGACATGCAGGTTAGGTGGATTGGCGATTCTAAATTGACCCTAGTGTGTGCTTGGTGTGTGTGTGCGGTGGGTTGGCACCCTGCCCAGGATTGGTTCCTGCCTTGTGCCCTGTGTTGGCTGGGATTAGCTCCAGCAGACTCCTGTGACCCTGTATTCGGATTCAGCGGGTTAGAAAATGGATGGATGGACCTCTATTGCACTTATTTTAAGTCACAGAATATTTGGAAATGTTTACTGTGTAGATTATACAGTAAAACACAAATCAAAATTGACAATAAAAGCAAGATGAATATTCAAAGAACTATTCTTCCTAATTCCTTTGGTTCCCCATTGAATAAAAATAAACAAGCCTAAGGCTGGTAATATACTTAATGCAGTGTGACGTGTGAGCTTGTGTATGCTATTGCTACGCAAGCAATGTACTGTCTGTACTTGCATGCATACTTTAAGTATCCTACAGGTAACAGTGAAAGAAATAGTCGCAGTGAGAAAACAACGTCCAGTTTTGCCGTGTTGTAAGTTGAGGGAAGAAAGATTTAAAAAATAATACATTCTTTGCATTCTGATGCTATTGCAAAGGTGCAAAAAAAAAAACAACGATGCATTAAACCATTCATCAAACATTCGAAGCATGCACATTGCTCCTGTTTGAGCTGCAAGCCTGCCATCACGTGTTGATAGTAAACAATGATTCTGATGTGATGACATGCCATAATTTGACAACACATGCCACCTGTAGTTTTTTCTGGTACTGCAACTTGAGTATGCATCTTGTTTAGTTTCTGATGCCGTGATCAAAATGCATGTCAACACTGGGAATGCATGACCGCCATGATGCATGTGTGCACTGAAGTACAAATTGGCCCTAACAGGACTTTAATATTACCTTTCAAAACATTTTTGTGTAATGAATAAAATTATATAAGGACAAACCGTAGGAAATTTACATCTATATTAACTGAGTACAGCTGTAAAAAAGGCAATCAAGACAAGCCCTAAAATGCATGTGAACATTCAAATTAATGATAAGCGAAAGTGTAGAATTTGCTTTGCTGTAAGTTCAGCAGAATCACAGAAATGTCTGAGATCTCTGTGCTCTGCAAAATGCATTGAAGTCAATGCAGAAGGAGGAACGGAACTAGCCCTGAGTGTATTATGATGTTTCAGTGGTCTTTCAAGTGTCCCTGAATGCTATGGAAGTGTCTGCCAACTATGCTGGGCCAATTGCTGTGGCCAAAAATGTTATCTGACTTGTGAGGCAGCAGTGCTAATTACTGGATCACCATTAAACTGTGGACAAAAAGTCGAGACAACAGCAGGCAGACACCAATAAAAAGTAAAAAAGTAATTTCTTTATTCTTAGGGGCTACATAGTCTCTCTTCCACCGTCCGCCAGTTCCACTGACAGTTAGATCATATAGCCTAAAGAAAGAAGGAGCTGTCTCAATTTTATACCAGTTTGTTTACTAAACAAAAAGAGGAAGTATGGCAGTTCAATTTGAGGTCACGCAGAGTTCGCAAGTAGCTTAAGATGATACATCAGATCAGTATTGGAGATGTACGGTCGTTTTTTAGATAAGAGGGCATATCCATAGTCCCAGGCTTCCTACCCAGCTTAGGCTATGCAATTCAGCTAGGACTAATTTTGTAAGACAGTTACAGAGACAGCACTTTGCAAAACATGTACTTCCCTATTCTTCTGCACCATCAGGGTTACAACATGGCTATGTGGCAGTTACAATTTAAGAATCTTATTATAGCTTACATTTTGCACATCATGATCATCACACATAATAATTGGTTATACAATATCAAAATCTACCTTAAGTTAGTTTAGTACATCCTTAAACTATACACAAGCGTAAGTCTCTCTCTCTCTCTCTATCTATCTATCTATCTATCTCTATATATATATATATATATATATATATATATATATATATACACACACACACACAGTGGTACCTTGGTATACGTCCTTAATCTGTGGATCCAGATCCTTGGACTTATACCAAATAGTACTTATACGAAACAAATTTCTCCCATAAGAAATTATGGGAAAATGATTAATTCGTTCACCATGAAAAAAAAATCCTATTGTTATTGGCATATTATACATTGATGGGGTTGTATAAAATAATTTAAACACTGCTTAATACTAAAATACATAAGCAATTAGATGAAATAAATGAAAATGACTTGTCCGATAACAATGAGTTTAATTTTACTGCACAACAAAGGAGAGCGTTACAGCTCTTCCAAAGGAGCAACTTCAGGCGATTGTGTAGCACTGCCGTTGTTCTTCTTCTGGCAGTCTTCAATCCAAATCCCTAAAGCAGATTCCATCCAGACTACTGCCTTATTACATCCACTTACAACTCATTTTGCACCCTGGTTAAAAGGACACTGCGGCCGTAGATCTTATATTCCTTTCCTACTTTTTAAATAAAAAGAATCGTAGCCTTCAACAAATCCAAAACGTTTACCTTTTCAGCAATCGTTAACATCTTCCGTTTGCACTTGGGCATGGCCCCTGAAGCAGTAGCAGATCGTTTTGGAGCCATAATGAAGGGCTTGACTATGCATAAAGATAAACACAAAAGAGCACAACTCTTTACACAGCTAAACACGTTGATGCTGAATGAGCGAGACGAGACTTCCTGGTTAACACTGCATTCAGCACACAGGAACTTAACTGTATGCTCTGATTGGTTAGCTTCTCAGTCATCTGCCAATAGCGTCCCTTGTATGAAATCAACTGGGCAAACCAACTGAGGAAGCATGTACAGGAAGTAAAATGACACATTGTCCTCAGAACCCGCGAAGCAGCGAAAAATCTGCGTTATATATTTAGTTATGCTTTCATATAAAATCCACGATAGAATGAAGCTGCGAAAGTCGAAGTCGAAAACTTGGCCCTTTTTTTTTTTTTTTTTTGAAGGCGTGCGCCCGGTATACCACACGTGTTGTTCTAGCACACGAGTCGTATTCCAAACAAAGGTTGTATACCAAGTTGGACTTATTCTAAAGCAGACATATATATATATATATATATATATATATATATATATATATATATATATATATATATATATATATATATATATATATATATATATATATGTGTGTGTGTGTGTGTGTGTGTATATATACAAACCGGATTTCAAAAAAGTTGGGACACTAAACAAATTGTGAATAAAAACTGAATGCAATGATGTGGAGATGGCAAATGTCAATATTTCATTTGTAATAGAACGTAGATGGCAGATCAAACGTTTAATCCGAGTAAATATATCATTTTAAAGGAAAAATATGTTGTTTCAAAATTTCACGGTGTCAACAAATCCCAAAAAAGTTGGGACAAGTAGTAATAAGAGGCTGGAAAAAGTAAATTTGAGCATAACGAAGAGCTGGAAGACCAATAAACACTAATTAGGTCAATTGGCAACATGATTGGGTATAAAAAGAGCTTCTCAGAGTGGCAGTGTCTCTCAGAAGCCAAGATGGGTAGAGGATCACCAATTCCCACAATGTTGCGCAATAAGATAGTGGAGCAATATCAGAAAGGTGTTACCCAGCGAAAAATTGCAAAGACTACATTCTACATCAATCACAACATCATGGCTGCGTAGGAGAAGGATCCGGGTACTGAAATGGCCAGTCTGCAGTCCAGATCTTTCACCTATAGAGAACATTTGGCGCATCATAAAGAGGAAGGTGCGACAAAGAAGGCACAAGACGATTGAACAGTTAAAGGCCTGTATTAGACAAGAATGGGAGAGCATTCCTATTTCTAAACTTGAGAAACTGGTCTCCTCGGTCCCCAGACGTCTGTTGAGTGTTGTAAGAAGGGGAG
Organism: Polypterus senegalus; assembly: GCF_016835505.1. Classification (NCBI taxonomy): domain Eukaryota; kingdom Metazoa; phylum Chordata; class Cladistia; order Polypteriformes; family Polypteridae; genus Polypterus; species Polypterus senegalus. Next base: position 187,029,073 of record NC_053154.1, read on the forward strand.
ATGCCACACAGTGGTGAAAATGGCCTTGTCCCAACTTTTTTGGGATTTGTTGACACCATGAAATTCTGAATCAAATATTTTTCCCTTAAAATGATACATTTTCTCAGTTTAAACTTTTGTTCCGTGATTTATGTTCTATTCTGAATAAAATATTAGAAGTTGGCACCTCCACATCATTGCATTCAGTTTTTATTCACGATTTGTATAGTGTCCCAACTTTTTTGGAATCCGGTTTGTATGATAAACAACTCATATAGAAATAATAAATCATATAGCTCTCTGCATCATGCTTAATGCAAATTACAGTTATTGGTATTGAGAGTTAAATACTTATAATCATTTCAGTTAATAATTTGTTTTCTCTTTCTCACCACAAACAACAAAAGAGACTGAACAATAATCACAAACAAAGCACAACATATAGCTGCAAACTATACTCAGCAAGAAAAGAAACGCCCTCTGACTTTCAACTGTTTTTACTTTCAGTTAACTTAATGTGTAAATATTTGTATGAACAGTAACAGAGTCAACACCATAAGACATAAACTAAAAATGTTTCACAATGTGTCCCTGAATGAAAGGAGGCTCAAAATCAAAAGTACCAGTCAGTATCTGGTGTGGCCACCAGCTGCTTGAAGTACTGCAGTGCATCTCCTCCTCATGGACTGGACCAGATTTGTCAGTTCTTGCTGTGAGATGTTACCCCACTCTTCCACCAAGGCACCTGCAAGTTCCTGGACATTTCTGGGGGGAATGGCCCTAGCCCTCACCCTGAGATCCAACAGGTCCCAGACGTGCTCAATGGGATTGAGATCCGGGCTCTTCCACTGCGAGGATGATCAGCTGTCCTTCCTGTCTCCCTGTAGCGCTGTCTTAGGCATCTCACAGTGCGGGCATGGCAATTTATTGCCCTAGCCACATCAGCAGTCCTCATGCCTCCCTGCAGCATGCCTAATGCACGTTCACGCAGATGAGCAGGGACCCTGGGCATCTTTCTTTGGGTGTTTTTCACAGTCAGTAGACAAGTCTCTTTAGTGTCCTGCGTTTTTAGAACTGTGACCTTAAATGCCTACTTTCTGTAAGCTGTTAAGGTCTTAAAGAAGATTAAGAGGTGACATGATTGAAGTGTTTAAAATTATGAAGGGAATTAGTACAGTGGATCGAGACTGTTATTTTAAAATGAGTTCATCAAGAACACAGGGACACAGTTGGAAACTAGTTAAGGGTACATTTCGCACAAACATTTGGAAGTTTTTCTTTGTACAAGGAACGATAGACACTTGGAATAAGCTACCAAGTAGTGTGGTCGACAGTAAGACGTTAGGGACTTTCAAAACTCAACTTGATGTTTTCTCGGAGGAAATAAGTGGATAGGACTGGCGAGCTTTGTTGGGCTGAATGGCCTGTTCTCGTCAAGAGTGTTCTGATGTTCTAATGTTCTAACGACCATTCCACAGGTGCATGTTAATTAATTGATTATGGTTAATTGAACATGCATGGAAAACATTGTTTAGACCCTTTACAATGAAGATCTGTAAAGTTATTTGGATTTTTAAAACATTATTGTTGAAATACACAGTCCTGAAAAAGGGACGTTTCTGTAATGTGTTTATTATTTTTTGTTGTGTGGCATATAGCATAAATTTGATCAAGAAACAAGTCACTCTATTATAATAAAAAAATCATGAGTCGAGATGTGATATTCTTGGAAGACACTTTGACGTCCCACCAGAGTCCAGCGAGAGACACTTTAACATCCCATGAGACAAGGCAGTGAGACAAAAGGGCAGCTGCTGTACAGGGTTTTAAATGATCGATGCTCAGTGGGCGAGCGAAGCCAGCTGGGTGCAGATTCCCTTAGTAGTACATAATTAAAATGGTAGTCCATATTTTATAGTTACACTTTAAGAATTATGATTGTCTAGTTGATACACTGAAGAAAAAAAGGGCATAAATATAGTACATGTATATTTTAATGGCAAAAAAGTGCAATTAATGATTTAAAAATTATTAAAACATAAGTGCTTGTATATTTACATTTAAGCAGCATTTTATTGTCAAAATCAATTGATTGAGTGGGAATATAGATTTTTTTTGTACATTTTATTAATTAAAGTATGTATTTTAAGGAAATTTTATTTACTTTAGTATTTTATTGTCACTGAACAATACGCCTACAGAATTTCATTTTGTTAATAAAAAATGAACAGTTAACATCTGTCTTGTTATTCAGGAGATTAGTGTAAAAAGTTTTTAAAGGGATAAAAGAAAAGAAAATCTGAATTGTAATTGGCTGATCAAGTAACATGAAATCGGTGATCGGTATCTGAATCGGCCAATCAAGTAACATGAAATTGGTGATTGGTATCATCAGCCTTAAAAACAACCTGATCGGAGCATCCCTAGTGTGTGTGTGTGTGTGTATTGGCTGTGCCATGAAGTTGTGGTGTGGGATTGACTCAATCTTTTGTTTGAAGTATGGGCTCTGGGTGCACAACTGTAACTTTTTTTTAAGCAGTCTGCACAGTTAATTTCCAGAAAATACCCATTAAACAAGGTTACTGATGAACACAGCATATTTGTTGAGAAAAATGGATTTGTGAATTTCACTGATCAACATTAACTCAAATTTAGCAATAGTAAGTTCAAGCTTCTGTGTACTGAGCATGTACTTTTTTCAACACTGGCTCTTCATTTTGTTTGTTATGTGGAATTGAGACATCCTCTGTCTGCATTCCATTACGTTACACAATGTAGCATATGGCGGTACAATAGTGCAAAGTTCCCACAACAGCAGTAATTCAGTGGTGCAAATGCTAATGGTTCTGAGCCATTTACAAAAAACAGGGGACAGAGACTAATATATTCAGAGCTGACTTCACCAGCCTACGCCATTATAGAATGGATTTCCATGTGTTTAAGTAAAGATTAAGACATTTCACCTTTCTTTAGACATTTATGTTGGCCTAGGCGGGTTGTGTTTGTTTAAGATTCTTGCCACCATCCATCTATCACAGCTATTAAGCAATAGTTGGGCATATGGGCAACATTCATTTTAAGAATTTTTTTTAATATACCAGTATTGTGTAGCATTCGATTCAGTCTATATCTGATACGTGTAGTAGAAACAAATAAATTGTTCTTACATAACCAAATAGTGAAACAGGAGCCTGTATTTTAATCCATGTGTGAGATTTTTATACAAAACAAGAATCAGTCGAATTTTGAGAATGTTGTTATAGGTGGCTTTTTAAGTTCAGTCCCCATCAGGTGAAAAGTCAGTATTACACTGTGATGTCTTTAATTTCAAAACACGTCCCATGCCTGTGAAAAATACTTTTTGTTTATAAGCCTACAGGTTGCCTCTTAAGGAGAACAATAAATAGCTTGATCCTTGAAAAGTTATATTAATAAAGCATGCTCAAGCAAAGTTTTACATTTAGAACAAAAAGGAAACTTTTTTTAAGCAAACTTTAGCCAGGAGTTCCACAAGTACCATTCTATTATGTATGCAAAGAACTTCATGAACTGATTTGTTCAGTCCTGTAGTAACAGTGTAAGTTTAGATATAAAGTAAACAAAAAATTATAGTGTCAAGTTTATCAATTGCATTTATAATACAATGACAATGCCAAGATGATGAATTGGGGCACCACCTTTAAGTTTATAAATTGCCTGTGTAATTAAACGTAAAAGACTGGATGAAGGCTTCTGGTGCTTCAGTGATAAGCATGTATAAATAAAGGAAAAAAGCATAAGTTGGCACAATAACAGATTATAACCACTTGGATAGCAAGATCAGCTTTTTTCTATATAGGGAGTTGCTTTTTGTTGTGTAGCACTCAGACACAGGGTTCACAATGAATGCCATCTTCCGGTTTGCGTGACTGTAAATTTTGTCCAGTGTGGAAGGGGCTGAACTTCTGGTCTAATGGCAGAGAAAGTGATGTCAGCATTTAGTGTGGGAATCATTCTACAGGCAGAAGGGGAGAAGGTGTTGCCGACCGTACACTCACGCACTCAGGAGTTGTAATGCAAGTGATATCAGAGCCCTGAAGCTGCCTGCTATTTAGCATGCCTGATAAATGCATTGCAGAAAAAAGTCAATTTACTGGTTAAGTGCAAGTTGTTGGCCAATAGACTTGACAGTTTTGAACAAGTATAATCATGGCACAGATTCATAAATAACCCAGTCACTTACATTACTTTCAAGCTTATTTTAATTGTCAACCATAAACTACAAAGTTTTGTTTATACTAGGCTGACCCGCCTTTTAAGGCGACCGACTTTTAAGTTGACCACTTCTTAAGGCAATTCAATATGTAGATCAATTTGATATTTTATACAAACTCATTAATTTGGTTATATTGCATTTGAGCGGTATTACTTTAATACTCGTAGTTTGTTATTTTTGTGATGAAATTTAAACTTTTTTCCTATATTGAGGTCGCCTTTTTGAACCCCCCTGATATTTACTACGCAGTGAGGCATTTGTACTCCATCAACATTAATTATTTCCAGAGACATAATTTTGTCTATTTTTCCAGCGCATCGCGCACAAAAGCAAGGGAACGCTTTTATATAGTAAGAAAGAAGAAGAAGATATCGCACAGTCTGGAGTAGAAAATCATCTTTTACCTGGAAAAACGAAACTACAAATCCCATCGTGCATTGCAAAATGGACGGGCGTGTGTGAAACTCCGCGCCTGCATAGCACTCACGGTACGGAAGGACAATCCCGACCGCTTTTATATAGAAGGATAAGGACATAAAAATAAAAATTGGGACAAATAACATTAATTTTGCTCATGGGGCTTATATAGAAATCACAGAACCAGTATTTATGACATAAACAGCTTAAAATACCAGCCTAGTATGTTGTACTGTCGCCCAGTTGTAAATAAAATCATCCCTGAAATATTATGTAAATTGTTTCATCTATCCATAATTCTTCATTCACATTTTAGTAAAGAACTGCTTATCTATCCATGCATCCATTTCCCAGCCAACTTATTTGAGAAGAACGAAACAACCCATCTTGAGCGAGTTGCCTGTAAAGTCATTCATACGGACAATTTTTAGTGTCATCTGTTAACCTAACAAGTTTATAATCCTCCGTATGCATCTGTCCAAGGTGTATATAGCACTTATCATCAGGTGGAGTAATGACATGATTATGTGATTTAGAACTTCTTGCACCAGGTTATACACACCTATGGATAACAATTAATAATGTTCTAAGTTCTATGTAAATTATAATCCTCTGTACAATGTACTTGCTATCTTCTGACTCCTTTTACGGTAGGATTGTTAGAACTTAGAAAGATTGTTTCTGAACTTGCATAATTTAATTGCCATTTATAAAGTCATGTCTATTGGAATTTTAGTGTCTGAACTAACAGACATTTTGTGTTTATGCAGATAAAACAATTTGTCCTTTAAGTGAATGGCTGAGGTGCTGAAGTCTCTTTAATATGCAACTTTAATATATTTTAATAATATTGCTAAAAGTTAAAGACTGACTTATTAAAGTGGAGTGGTTTGTCTTCCATACTAGATTTCTTAAAGATAAGTGTTGAGGAAAATTAATTTGCTTTTTGAGCTATGAATTATTACTCAATATTATTTCTCAATTGTGTTCAATAAAAAGATTTGACTTGTTTGTAAAATACTATATCCTGATATTATGTCAGAAACCTCGTATAGCGTGTCTTGCTTCATTACAGTATTTATATATCAGTGATTCCAACCTAATACAAGTCTTGCGATATTAGAGCCCATAATAGAAGTTAGTTCAAAAGCTTTACAGTCGAGGGTCTTGTGGTATAGCAGGTCCGCATCTCAAAGTGGGCCATTTTTAATAAATAAAGTAATTGGCCTGCTTTTTGTCAATGGGTGTGCATGCTCTTGTAGCTGCAAGTAAGATCTGTCTCGATTGCTTCATTAGCTTCCTGCTGTACGAGATTGAGATGCTGCACCAATTGAGGCCTATATGAATGAGTCAACGCGAGAAAAGGGGGGAAAAAAAGATTGATCAGGAAGAAAGAGAATAATTGGAGAATGAAAATACAGATCAAGAAGAATGAAAGATAAGGAGGTTAAAGGAGAGAGAGAGAGAGAAGGCAGGAGCAACAGGGACCTGAAGGGAGTGGACGAGACGAAGAGAAGGCAGACTGCAGGGAGGAAGTTCACTTTTGTTGGTTTGTTTTTAATAAAAGCACTTGGCACCTTTATGCATCTTCCCCTTGCTAAATGTTGTCCTCGTGTCAGCTCATCTTGTTATGTTAACGATGTCAGATTCAAGTGGCTCCCAAAACAGGACCGGGAGTGTGGAGCTGACCTGCACCATCACAGGTCTATATGTATGAGATTCTTTACCTGACTTATACTTAACATTTATATGTAGTAGTACTGTAATTGCTGCTTTCAAGACTAAGTGCATTTTTTGTCCTTTGCATGCATCTCACTGGATTTTTTTTTATGCATAGGCTTTGGTGATTTAAATTCAAGGCAATCTGCCTCATAGTAAATATCTAAATAACAGAAGTATAAACATAAAAGGATGGCTCCAGTAGATTCTTCTTTTTGGTTATTGTTCCTCATCATATTTGAAAATAAATATATTCTACTGCAATGACTTGATTTTTATTTAGAACTATGTTTTTTGCTGAATTTTATTTAGCTTGTTAGCAGAATTTCTGTCATAAAAATGTTTTGGGGGAATGGGTTGTAATTGATGATTATTGGAAAGCTCTCTGCAAATGTTTCAGATTTAATCAGCTCTTAATCTTTTGTATGTAATCTGAAATCATAATAACTGATGCCTTTCCCCTGGTTGGCTTTTGCTTTTGAATCTGGTGTCCACTTACATAACTCAGTTCTTCATATTATTTTTTGTGGTGCTTTATTTACTCAAAATCTTTCTTATATTTTGCTTGAGTTTATTTGCATGTTTTAGCTGTTATTTAAAATTGTATTTGAGGAAATCAAATGTCAGAACATCCAATTAAGGTGATATTGAATCTGATTTTTTTTTTTTTTTACCTTTATGGCTAATGTAATATTTGAAAATAAACATGAAATGATGTTTCTAATGAATTTACTGTAATCTGATCATATATAAACACTGTGGTTTGTTTTGCCTTATAATCAGTGGTTTAAGATTTACATTATCATTTTCCAGGAATGATGCATTAACTAAAAGATGCAGATTTGAAAAATGGATCAAATCCAGACCACCTTGCAATTCTGAATTGTTCTTGTAATATTTTATCTTTTTAGTTTTTACCTATTTGTAAATTTATCATAAATTGGCAGGTAACTTTTACATTTTGCACAGTTTTGACCTACTGGCATTTTAAGACAGATAATGGGTAGATGGATTCAGTTTATTTCAGTAACAGTCATATGGGAATATATCTTAGGATATATAAAACTAGCGTAAGAGGCAGTGCCTTTTGTTATTACACTGTTTAATTGATCTACGTACAAATGAAACAAATGCTGTATAGTCTAACCATTTAAGTCAAGATTGAATAATAGTTATCTAGAAATGTTAACTGTTTTTTTTTTTTGCATATTATTATTAGATCTGCTGTTGAGCCTGTTCAAAATTATTGCAATTGAGTTTTATCTGTTATCTTTCTGATATTGGCATTTTGTGGTGGCAATTGGCATTATCTCTCCTGCTCTTGGAACAGCGTGTCACTGCCAATGACAAAGCGTAAGGCTTTCTTTGTGGTTTGCTGGAATAGTTTACATCTGACTGCCCTTGGCACTATAGTGCATTGTAGTAAGCCACGGAGGAGCTGAATAAATCTGTTGGTCAGAGAAATAATAAATTAGTGTAAAACAAAATTTTATGCTTTTGCATGTGTCTGCACATAAAACACGATGTATTTTGTGTTGAAATTTTATATTTTTGTCTATTGGTGTTCATTATGTTATTTTGTGTATTTATTTTTATTGTAAACTGGAAATCTTTACAGCGCTTAATACATATAAATGGAAGTGCAAATACATATATATTAATAAATTGGAAAATTTAGAACTTTTTGCATGCCTAGGAATAAGCCTGTCAGATTTTGTTAGGCAAATGATAAAATAATGTAAGGTTATGCCTAGGTGAGAAAGGATTATTAAAACTCTGATTTAGCAGTTAAGCACAAAGTATAATTTCTTCTGCACTTTGCTGTTTGTTTTTTTCTTTCCATCCATTACAATGTATTATCAGACTTGTTTAAGTGTTGCATGGTTTAATATTTTGATGCTTTTAATAATATTATGGATGAATTTAGAAGGTAATTTTATATTAAAGAGTCTATATTAATGTATATTTGTATTTGTATGCCCCTATTTTTATCATAAGGAATTTACCTTTGATGGTATGGTGCAGTGTGTAGTGAGTGGTGCACCATAGATTTAGTTTTTATGTGGAGCTTAAGTTCTCTGTGTCAGCTTGGGATTTTTATTGCCAAATACCCAAGTACATACAGGTTAGTTTATTTTACAATTACAGACTGTGCTTCTGTGTATGAATGGAACTCCTGTTTTGTGCCCAGTGTAGCTGGAATACACCTTGATACCTGATTTGGATTAATCATGAACTTATCCAGGTTGTTATCTCTAGGAGCCAGAGCCTACCCCAGCATCATCACACGTATGATAGAAAACTACCATGTGTGGGAACCCTGCCCTTCACAGGGACCACTCACACATGTACCTACACTTGCACTCGCATGGGGCCAATTTCGAATCTCCAGTTAAGCAAACACTAGCATTTGAAATTTTGGGGAAAAACCACAGTCCTTGGCAATAATCCACACTAAAAGAGAAGAATGTGCAAACTTCCACAATTAAACCCAAGATTCAGTCTCATGACATACCACCATGCTACTTATTAGCATCTTATATATAGCATCTATAGTCAGGTTGTCAAGCATGCATCAGTACAGTGTGTTGCCGCACCCACCACATGACGAAACAGCTCGGGATCCTGGTTGACAACCCCCCCAGGCAGACATGCTATCCAGTCCCACCCTCCAAAAATGACCCTCTACCTGCTGCAGCCAGGTGTTATGTGGGTGTCCCCTTGGCCTGGTCCAGCCACTCTAGTCCTTAACAATGAGGATCCTGCAAGCTGGATCACGCTCAGGGAATCGCACCACATGGCTGTAGTGCCGTAAGTGATGCTTCCTCACAATGCAGGTAATGGGCCTCTTTCATTCAACACAAACTCAAATCAGTGGTACCCAATGATTCTTTGAAGAGACATAGTACCAAAGGAGTCCAGTCTTCGTCTCAGGTCACTGGGTAGTGTACACGTTTTGCAACCGTATAGCAAGACAGGCAGCAGTAGGACTCTAAAGACCTGAACCTTCATCCTTTTGCATAGATATGGGGAGCGCCACACACCCATTTCCAGCAACCTTGTGACCACTCCATGCTCTCCCAATCTGTCTACTGACTTCATAGGAAGAGTCGCCAAAGACATGAATGTCACTGCCGAGGTAAGTAAACCTCTCGACAAGGTCGACAGTCTTTCCACAGACAGACACTGCTGATGGCTCTGCCCAAGAGGTCATTAAAGGCCTGGATTTTGTTTTTTAAATAGGACACTCGCAGGCCTAGACGTTCTGACTGACTTCTTTCTCAGTCTCTTGAGAGCTCTGGTCAGAGCCTCCATTGACTCAGCGAAGATCACAGCATTGTCAGCAAAGTCAAGATCAGTGAATCTTTCTTCACCAGCAGATGCCCCTTTGCCGCTGCACCCCAAGACCTTGCTCAATACCCAATCCATGCAAGCATTGAACAGAGTAGGAGCAAGAATACACCCCTAATGAACACCAGAATCAACTGGGATAAACACAGAGGTTTTGCCTCCACTTTGCACAGCACTCATAATACCAGAGTACAGGCTGGTCATAATATCCAGCTCGATCAACAGAGTCTAACGCTTTGCGAAAATCGACAAAGGCTGCGAAGAAACTCTGCCAATACTTGCGTTTGCACTGCATGACTACCCTCAATGCCAGGATGCAGACAATGGTAGACTTCTTAGGCGTAAAACCAGACTGCTCTGGTCACAGGTAGGTGAGCAAGTGGTCTCGGATCCTATTGAGGACGACCCGAGTAAGGTCCTTACCCAGCACCGAAAGCAGTGGTTTTTTCCCCTGTAGTTGCTGCAATCCAGGCGATCACCCTTCCCTTTGCCGTCAGTTGGGATGACGCTAGTCTCCCAAGTGGATACAAAAATTGCTTGCAAAGCCAGGAGGACAGCCTTACCACCAGCCTGGGGAACTTCACCCTGGATACCACAGATCCGTGCTGCCTTCCCTTCCCTCAGTTGGTTCATCACATGTGCAATCTCAGTGAGATTGAGTGGTTCACAGCTAATTGGAGGATCAACCTCAAGAGCTGTGGACCCAGAGATATCCAACGTCCTAGCAGGAGGATCAGCTTTAAACAGCTGCTCAAAGTAGCCAGCCCAGCAGATCACAACAGCAGTGTCATCTGTAAGGACTGTTCCATCAGTCACCCTGACTGCGACCCTCTGAGGAACAGATTTGGATGTGCGTAATGCTTAGATTCCTCTGTAAGTAGGACGTGGGTTGCTAGACCACAGATGGTGTGTCACTTGCTCACAGATTCCTCTAACAAATGCCTCCTTATCTGCCCTCGGAGCCCTCACAGCTGTCCTTCTCAGTTCCTAGTACAGACCAGTTTGCCATTAAGCTGTGTGCTGTGACTCCTCTCGATGATATCCAGGGTGCCTTACAAGATGAAACATCTCCTTCTGGGAACTTCAGGGTCTTGTCATGGAAGGTCTCCCACATCAGATTAGGATCAGCAGCTGCACCCAAATCCACAAGTTCCTCACTCAAACTGCATGCAAACTTGTTAGAAACTGCCTTATCTTGGAGTCTGGCCAAGTCCAGCCACATTTTCTTAGTAAGTGGTAACCTACTGAACCTAAGCTGGATCTTGAGAGTAGCAACAAGAAGTCAGAATTCACAAACTCTGCATTTCTGTAGACCCTGCAGTTTTGCAAGAGCCTCCAGCGTCAGCCCACGAGGATGAAATCAGTCTCCTTCACCGCACCACCAGTATTGGAGTACCAAGTCTAACGATGTGGCTCAGGGCACTGGAACCAGGATCCAGTGATTCGTAGCCCCTGACCTTTTGCAAAGTCAAGGAACATGAAGCCAATTTCATCACAGTCACCAGACCCATGGGGACCAAAATAATCCTCATAGCCAGCCCTGTCAGTGCCAGTGGCTCCATTGAAGTCACCCATGCCTGAGATGTGTGTCACCTTGCAGAGACCAATCCACCACCAGCGAAGTTATTAATAAAATGTCTCCCTCACTGGGTAATCACTCACTGTGGTCGGAGCATACACCGAGACAACAGACAAGGCACCCAGGGTGTGACATAATCTGAGTCTCATAATACACTCATTGAAAGGAGTGACATTGGACACCATTGGAAGAAGCCAAATGGCTGCAGCAACAGTTACTCCCTGAGTATGACAACCATCAGAGTGACCAATAAAAGGTGTATCCACCTACAAAGATATGGCCAGTCCAAGGTCTGCGCACCTTAGAGAGTGAAATGTGGAGCTTATGCAGCTCCTCCGACAGCAGAAGAAGATGATCATCATCATCATGCCGGAGAGATGAGATGTTCCACGCGTCTACCCAGATGGACCGCCTCACATTAGGAGGAGCCAAGTGCTGCTGTGTAGTGGGCTATGCTTCAGCACCACACCAGTCCTGATCCTCAAGAGGCCTGACCCCATTGGCTTTCTAACGGTTTTAACTCTTCCATGGATGGGGCTCCAGAGTCCATTCCCCCATCCCCTTCATGATGTGAGCAACCTTCCTAAAGGCAGCACAGCAGAGCTACTCCCACGGAAAGCAGAAAGGAGTCCTTTCTGTTGTGTCTCAGCTGTGTGAAGTTATTACTTTTTTTATTTATTTATTTATTTTCTTTTTACTGTGGCTGGAGTGCTAATCCTGTCACCAACCCACATGATTTCCCTTTAAGTTGGAGGATCGCTTGCAGGGAAATCTCTAGTGAACAAAGTAAAATAACAAAATAGTGGAAAGTAACATTCTTAGATTTCATACACTTAACAATACTTTTGTTGAGATCAGTCTATCTCCCTCCTTGTGGTATATTGAATAGTTTTGATGCTCTTGTGCCATATTTGTCATTTGAGTAATATGGAAAACCATTTATTACAAAGAAAACTGTGAGCCTGCTGGACTGTCATGGCTGCCTGTCATCTTGTGCTTAATCTAATGAAGTAAAGAAATACTGGCAGTGACAAACATCATAATTTCTCACATACAGTCCATTTATTTTCACACATACAGTAAGTTGGTTAAGGTGAACAACCCGGTTCAGGCAGAAAACCTGGTTTCTCATTAATTTGTGTTTACATGCATAAGTAATCTTCTGTTCTTCTTAACGCTCCGATGTCATTGAACTGCACAAAAAAAAATAAACTTCTTCACTGGCCACCATGAATCAGAAAATACGACACCTATTACTTGTGTTTTATAAATATGTTTGGTCAGATTGAATCATTATGTGTAGGTTTCTGTTACCAGATTGCATGCAGCAAACTCTTTGCTTGGCTGTGTGACTGAGCCCTGCAACTGATCCGGTATGTGTGCTTCTTGCCTTACGCAATGATAGCACATTTATTTTTACTTCAATAATATGAGTATTGCGTTAGCTAACCCGTTACTTTAAAAAAATCATTGGACTACTTAATGGATGTTACTTTTAACATGTATTCTCCCAATAATGTATTGCTGGGTTTAGCACTGTACATTCTGTTCATCAACACAAATTTAGTGATTTCTGAAATATTGAGACATTATTTCAGCCAGCAGAAAGAATGATGCGACTGCCCAATGTATTTTGTGGATGCTTCTACTCATGGCTTCCAAAAGCTTATGCAAAGTAAATGCATGTGCAAGCTGACAGATTAAAAATCCTTAACAGTAACCCGGTAAAGGGTTTACATTGGCACATAATCAGGTTATCATGAAGACGTTTACCTCTGTTAATCAGGGTTCTCATAGGCCGGTAGCCTGATTACTCTAATTTAAATAAGGGTTTACATGGAATTTTAGAAATTGGGTTTCTGTGAATAATCGGGTTATTGAAGTGCATGTAAACGTGGTAAGTTACACAATTGGGAAGTTTGCTTCAAATCTGAAGTTGTGGTCAGTGCATGTAGATCGAATGAAACAGATATTATGACTGATAACACTGATGAAGAAAAAGCATGTGATGGGAGCTACTACCTTTGGCCTTCTAAGGAATTTGGTTTAGCTACAACATACAAAAGATTTTGAAATTGTGGAACTATTAATGGGAAATTCTGAGCCTAAACTAATGAATCTGCAGCACTGTAAGCTATGGAGCTAAAACTATATGCTATGAATTACAAATCTGGACCAGTGTTGGATTGAGGCATTGTGTGAGTGTTTTGTGAGTGGGATTCATAATGAGGCTTGTCAAGGATTGTTGCTGTCAATATCAAGCGTTATGTTTATTAGGGCATTCAAGATCTCTTTAAATTTGGAAACTTTGATAGAAACCCACATAAGTTCTAGAGGCAAGACTTCGAAATATGTAATGCGGCTGCAGTGTCCATTGTTTCAGAAGAATCTTTTTCCAAGTGGTTTATCACAACAAGTCAATATAGGGTGCTAAGATAAAGATAAGTCTAACACAGGAAAGGGTTATGCCTGTATTAGGAAAAACTGTAGCCAAAGCGTGCCCTGAGAAGAAGAAAAGGTTCAAAAACTCACTTTGACATGGAAAGAGCACAATGCACATGTTAAAAAATAGGTTTTTCGCTCACAACAAATGCTTTTCTGTAACATCAAATGTATAGACTAGTGGTAAAAGTGAATGCTATGTTGTCACAAGTGCTGTGTGTACTCTCTGTTGTTCACCATAATGACGATAGTGTAGGAGTTGATGTGAGTTTAAAGGAATTGTCAGCTTTGTTCGTGAAAATATGAACTTCAGAATATTCCATTTGAAAAAAGCAGTATGACACATCCTTTCCAAAGGACTGCCATTAAGAGATTTGATAACAAAGAGTTGTTCTTCTTCTTTTGGCTGCTCCCATTTAGGAGTCGCTACAACAGATATATCCCTGTCTTTTACAACATTTTCTACAACACAGACTGCCTTCATGTCCCCTCACTATATCCTTCTTTTTCTCTTGCCTGGCAGTTTCATCTTCAACTTTCTTTTCTTAGTATACCACTTATCTCCTCTGCACATGCCCAGACCATCTTAGTCTAGCCTCTCTCACTTTGTCACCAAACTGTTGTACCTGCGTTGTCCCTCTAATATACTCATTCCTAATTTGTCTGCTTTTGTTGCGCCAAGCGAATATCGTAACATTTACAACTCTGCCACTTCCAGCTCCATTATGTAGACCTTTCCTTTCACTCTTGTAGTTATTCTTCTATCACAAATAACTCCTGCCACAGTGGTGTACAGTGGTGTGAAAAACTATTTGCCCCCTTCCTGATTTCTTATTCTTTTGCATGTTTGTCACACAAAATGTTTCTGATCATCAAACACATTTAACCATTAGTCAAATATAACACAAGTAAACACAAAATGCAGTTTTTAAATGATGGTTTTTATTATTTAGGGAGAAAAAATATCCAAACCTACATGGCCCTGTGTGAAAAAGTAATTGCCCCTGAACCTAATAATTGGTTGGGCCACCCTTAGCAGCAATAACTGCAATCAAGCGTTTTTGCGATAACTTGCAATGAGTCTTTACAGCTCTGGAGGAATTTTGGCCCACTCATCTTTGCAGAATTGTTGTAATTCAGCTTTATTTGAGGGTTTTCTAGCATGAACCGCCTTTTTAAGGTCATGCCATAGCATCTCAATTGGATTCAGGTCAGGACTTTGACTAGGCCACTCCAAAGTCTTCATTTTGTTTTTCTTCAGCCATTCAGAGGTGGATTTGCTGGTATGTTTTGGGTCATTGTCCTGTTGCAGCACCCAAGATAGCTTCAGCTTGTGTTGACGAACAGATGGCCGGACATTCTCCTTTAGGATTTTTTGGTAGACAGTAGAATTCATGGTTCCATCTATCATAGCAAGCCTTCCAGGTCCTGAAGCAGCAAAACAACCCCAGACCATCACACTACCACCACCATATTTTACTGTTGGTATGATGTTCTTTTTCTGAAATGCTGTGTTTCTTTTACACCAGATGTAACGGGACATTTGCCTTCCAAAAAGTTCAACTTTTGTCTCATCAGTGCACAAGGTATTTTCCCAAAAGTCTTGGCAATCATTGAGATGTTTCTTAGCAAAATTGAGACGAGCCCTAATGTTCTTTTGCTTAACAGTGGTTTGCGTCTTGGAAATCTGCCATGCAGGCCGTTTTTGCCCAGTCTCTTTCTTATGGTGGAGTCGTGAACACTGACCTTAATTGAGGCAAGTGAGGCCTGCAGTTCTTTAGACGTTGTCCTGGGGTCTTTTGTGACCTCTCGGATGAGTCGTCTCTGCGCTCTTGGGGTAATTTTGGTCGGCCGGCCACTCCTGGGAAGGTTCACCACTGTTCCATGTTTTTGTCATTTGTGGATAATGGCTCTTACTGTGGTTCGCTGGAGTCCCAAAGCTTTAGAAATGGCTTTATAACCTTTACCAGACTGATAGATCTCAATTACTTCTGTTCTCATTTGTTCCTGAATTTCTTTGGATCTTGGCATGATGTCTAGCTTTTGAGGTGCTTTTGGTCTACTTCTCTGTGTCAGGCAGCTCCTATTTAACTGATTTCTTGATTGAAACAGGTGTGGCAGTAATCAATTTCCGTAGCAACCCCCAGGCCTGAACTCAGGTGTGATACACCACAGTTAGGTTATTTTTTAACAAGGGGGCAATTACTTTTTCACACAGGGCCATGTAGGTTTGGATTTTTTTTTTCTCCCTAAATAATAAAAACCATCATTTACAAAATTGCATTTTGTGTGACAAACATGCAAAAGAATAAGAAATCAGGAAGGGGGCAAATAGTTTTTCACACCACTGTATATGCACACTAAATCAACAGGACATACATTTAACTGGGACAATGTACAAGTAAAATTTAAAGCCAGTACTAATAGTGCCAGAGAGCTGGCTGAATCTTGGCTATCAAATGAGAACGCCATCAACAGACACTCAAACATAAATCCAGCATATGCAAACTTAAGAAGAACATGTTTATAATAAATAAAACTTTACAACCTGATCACATTGACTTAGCCAAAAACCACATATTTTTTGCTATATATTGCCTTTGATTCTTGTAAGTTGTGACAGATTAAGGCTTTCTCGCTCCCTTGTACCCTCAGACCACTCATCAGACACCAGGTAAAACTAGACTACTTAAAACCAAATCAAGGCACTGGTTCTGCAACTACATCTTCATATATTTTTTTAAATTGTTCAGGCCACAATTGAGATGAATCTAGCAAAAGCTGTGTAAAAGTCACCACCTGCCAACAAGTATGAAGGAAAAAATATAGGCTAAATTAGATGACGTAACTGAGTATACATTTCCCAGTTAAACAAAACTAGATGGCATTGTGGTTGTAGTTGTCACATGTACTCATTACAATGAAATTCTTACTTCTGCTCTGATAAACATGAAACTAGTGGTACCTGTTGTAAAAATGGAGAATACAATGCATTTGTGTGGAGATCACAGATTACCAGTAAATCAGGCTTCCTCTATAGACCCATAAACCCTTATCTAATTACAGGATTTGCTTGCTGCAATGAATGTACGGACAGAGTTCTCAAAGATTGATTATGTTCTTTGCAGGCTAGCAGGTGCTTCTTTAAGGTGAACCTAGAAGCTGGTGATCATACATTTGTTCATTTGTTTTATTATAGACTGCCCTATGGGTTATTTCCATACCTTTGATTTTCCAAAAAAAAATCTTATGAAGGATCTCAGTGTCTTGGTCTATTTTGACAATTTGCTTATCATTGGAAAAACTGAGAAGAGGTACATACAGATCCTTAACATTGTGTTGTTCAGACTTCAGGAATGTGGGATGACTGTAAAAGGCCCAAATGCAAGTTTGGAAGGGAGCTATTTAAATACATGTAAGTATGTAAGCAAGTAAGTTAATAAATAAGAATGCCATGGTAATACTGACTATTTAACACATCTGAAAACCTCAATCAAATTATTTATATATTCGTTTTGGGGCAACTGTAAATAGTCATTAAAAACTTGGTGTATTGCACCTTTTTTGTTAAAATATGCTACAGAATAAACATATTTTGATATGTGCTGGTTGTTGACATTGTACATATTGTTAGATATAATCAGATACCTTATTACTTTCTTGATGTCATTTGAAAAGATCTTAGTGCCTTGCCTGTTATGGCACAAGAATTCAGTTTGATGTAGTGTGGTCATTCCTTAAACAGGACCCAGTTGTCCACAAAACTGCTGGATGAAGTTCTTCTCTGGGGAAGCACAGTATTGCTTAAGAAACAAGAGTCTACTTCATTAAATAGGTAGATTTTTAATTGTCTCCAGTGGGAACTTTGTTTACTCAAGCTCTTTAAATAAATAAATAAATAAATACATAGTAGATAGATAAGTAAATAATTATGCACACACACTGTGGTCTGAACAAATACTCTGGAATGAGTATAAAGCAGAAAGTTCAAAAGAAAAAAGTTCTGACTTGGCTGTCACAGTCACAGTGAGGCATAATGCTGACATACTATTATTGGTATAAAGGAGCCACAGTAGCATTTCTTGACACACAGCTGCTTAATTCATTGGCTGAAAGTCCTTGGTGTTAGTGTGTCAAAGAGGGGATGTGCCGCATTTTTCATAATGACACTCAGTTTTCTTTTAATTCTCTCCTTCGCTAGTACCTACAGGAGACCAGAGTGCATCCTATAACTGAACTTTTTTAATTGGCTTGTTGATCTGTTTATTATCTTTTCTAGTCTTTTCTCTAATTACCTGAAAAAGCAAATATAGTAGAATTCCATTTTTAGAACTTTTCACCTTACTCATGTATATTACGACAGTCCCTATGCTTATGTGTTTTTTTTTTTCCTTCAAGCAATGATGGTGCTTTCTTTGCATTGTTCAGAACATGAGAACCAGGAAAGCAGAATACAAAAATCTTGTGATCATGCGGTGTAAATTCATGTTACGGAGGATGACATCTTTATTAATAGAGTGCAGCTTGAGATTTGCAGGCAAGGTTGGAGAATGAGCACTTTAAAACAGTTAGTGGAGAGGATGAGTGCTTTTACGACATGTACTGCTTTTGTAGTTGATTTGTTGCAATCCTTGCTGTACTTGCCATGAGTTATTGTGTGTCAGAGAGGCCTCTACCTTGCTATTATAGGCTGTTTTGGCAATTTTGATGCCTCTCTGCAGATTTGCTCTTGCTGCTCTCTACTGGGCCCTATCCCCTTACCAGAAGGATATGTCTCCATGGTCATTTATGGTTTTTGGCTGGGGTAGACTTGTATGTGTTTACCCACTGTAACCATATCAATACAGAACTTAATATAGCCTAGTAAAGCTTCTCCATTCTGTGTATGCAAAACAGTCCTACAGCTGCAAGAGGGGTCTATTTGTGTGAATGTCTGAAAGCATGGCAGCTGCATTTTAAACAGTCTGAAGACGATACAAACCAGCTTTACTCAGACAGGTAAAAGAGGGAATAGCATTAATTCAAAAGTGATGAGATGAAAGCCTGGATAAACCTTTCCATCTCAGCTCTGGTAACAGCAGATCTAAACTTGGATAGGTTTCTTAAATCAAAAAAAAAAAAAAAATCGTGACACTTGACATGTCAATACTCAGAGATTGATCAAATATATGGCGTTATTTCAGTGCCACTATTCTGAGCGCACGTAAAAAAATATTGCAAGTGCAAGTGTTGCATTTTGAGGAGAAATTTATTTTGAGCGTACAAAAGCTGAATTTGAGTGAACAAAATTCATTGCTGCGTGCAAAAAATGTATTTCAGTGTTTGCGCTTATCCATATACACACACACAATAGCACCCCTCTCGCTCAGTTTTTTCATTTGCGCTTGCTCGCAATGTGTTGCTTGCGCTCACAACATTCTCTGCTGCGAGCGCTCAACTCTCTGTACACCGTTATAAGTGTGCCACAAAACCAACCAATCACAGACTTGGTTTCAAAAATTCTGATTGGCTCTTACGGTCTCCAATCAGCTCGCTAGCTGCTGCATTCCGGAAACAGTCAGTTGGCATGGTTGTATAATGCAACTACATTATACTACACCAACGATAGTCTTAACAAATAATATATTTTAAAATAAAATAATTAAAGATATTATCCGCAAATTGGGGTTTAATTGAGTTTAGCTGGATTTAGCTACATTTCGGACTGTTTCCGGAATGCAGCAGCTAGCGAGCTGATTGGAGACCGTAAGAGCCAATCAGAATTTTTGAAACCAAGTCTGTGATTGGTTGGTTTTGTGGCACACTTATAACGGTGTACAGAGAGTTGAGCGCTCGCAGCAGAGAATGTTGTGAGCGCAAGCAACACATTGCAGCAAGCAAATGAAAAACTGAGCGAGAGGGGTGCTATTGTGTGTGTGTATATGGATAAGCGCAAACACTGAAATACATTTTTTGCACGCAGCAATGAATTTTGTTCACTCAAATTCAGCTTTTGTACGCTCAAAATAAATTTCTCCTCAAAATGCAACACTTGCACTTGCAATATTTTTTTACGTGCGCTCAGAATAGTGGCACTGAAATAACGCCATACAAATAGGTCACCTAAATTACGGAGGGATAAATGAGAACAAGTGTAGATAGTAGAAGGTTTTTGAGTAACTGCCAGGTGCAGAATGGGGTGGGACAAAGATTAAAACCTTAGTTTTCTGATAACTTAACTTGAAGTAGTTGGCTAGTAGCCAATTTAATTACCTCCTTCAGACAGTTGACCAAAGAAGATAACTTGTGCAGTTGTTTCAGCTTAACAGAACAATATAGCTGAGTATCATCTGCATAAAAATGGTAGGGAATACCATTAAAAGAATGGATAATTCTGAGCCAGAGGAAGCATATACAATACAAACAAGATACAGTAGAAAGAATAATCATTTTATATTTAATAGTACACCTCCAGTAGTATGACCATTTGATCCATAGTGACGACCATTCGTGGCAAAGAAAGCCTGTGATGCCTGGATTGCCCGCTGCTGGCTGCTTCTTCTAAAACCCGAAAATCATTAGTCCTGTTCTGAGGTGGATTAGTGCAGTGAGGGCATGCAACAAGATAAGTGCAAACGTGCATTATAAAATTTATTCCAAGTGAAAGATTCCAACAATAAGTTGCAAACATGCAAAAATCCTATTTTAATAAATGAGTAAATATTCCATAAAACAAAGTGCTTTAGTGTGGAAGTTTAAACCAATAAATAATCTGATAAATAAAACCAGAAACACCTTTATTTCTCTAGTGTGTTCGGAGGATCCCTAGGATTCCCTTGTTTGCTACTTTGCTCTACCATGTAGCAAGAACAATCTGGCCCACCCTATGAGTGACTTTCACTCAATTCTTCCATGGGGTTTCCCATGCTCTGCTGCCTTCTCACCGCACTAGCTTCAGCCAATTAATTTCTCTCATTTTACATTGCTTTTACATCCTTGATTACTTTGTCTTTCTGTTCTCTTTTCTTTCGCCTTTCTTGTTCATCCCAGTCTCATTTTATACCTTATGGGCATAGGTGATTTGACTGACAACCCATGAATAGGGCAGAGCCAAGCTGGTCACGTCTGTAAGTTAACAAGCAATCCGCTCACCTACCCACCAAACACCACGTAGGTGCAGAGCATCACAACAGTCCGCATACACTCTCACTAACCTGTGCTGCTGGTTATATTTTTTAAAATTGTGCTCTGCTACAGACCTCTTATTCATTTTACATTACAGCCCTGTATCTCAGCCAACAGGGAAATCGGCCAAGATGGCGCCCAAAGAAACGCTGGCCTAATTGGTCGAAGAATGATATGCGTCAACTCAATGCAGCCTGTGAAGATGTCCTGGATCAGAGCAGTGGAAGCGGTATGCCACACACTGGACCCTGCATCAACATAGAACAAATAGTAGAAAGAAGGTTAATTTATTCATATATTTTACTCTGCTATATGCAGAGTCTATCCAATTCATCCATTTTCCTAACCCAGTTTTCCAGAGCAGTTTCATGTGCCAGTGGGAGCCCATATCAGCAATTATAGGATACGAGGCAGAAACAATGCCAGGACAGGGTGCTAGTCCATTACAGGACAAACGCACATACACTCCAGCCACTTTAGCAGTGCCATTTCACTGAAGTGTAATCAGGTTGAAATTTAGTAGGTTATCAAAATGTAGTCATTACTGCCTCACAGTTCCAGTTTCTGCATGCAGTGTGTAGTTTCTCCCCGTGTATTTATGGATTGATTGATATCTGTGTAAGTGAATTTGATCAACCAAAAACACTGTGCTCAATTTTTTTTATCACCATATCCTCATCGATGATGTCTCATCATGCATTAAAAAAAATCAATAATTACAGTAATTAGTGTAACAAGCTTTAACCACCAAACAATACAAAAAAATAAAAAGCATTGCACATCATTTCTTTCTACCTGCATGTGGGAATATATTAACAAAACTTAACAGAAAATTAATACAGAATTGTGTTTTCCATTTTTGACGCGTTTTCAATTTTGTTGGCTTCACTGTTCTTCCTACTTCTTCAATTGAAGCAATACTTGAAGCACTTTTGCCATTTTGCAAACATTTAATGATTTAAATTTTTTGTGACAATTCCTACACCACACACTTAAGTTTATTGGCCATAACAGTGTATGGTAAATTATAACAAAAGAGAAAATCTAGAAAATACTATTAAAACTGAAGGTATGTAACTGACACTGTAATTTCAAAATGAAGCTTTACATGTGGTGCTGGGGAACAACACTATGTGCTTGCAGAAGGGAGAGTTGTTACAGTGTGCATCACTCGCAGCACACCGCACAGCAGTAATAGCATATTATTAATAGGTAGGCTCTGACATACATACATTTCCCCTTTGGCCCTGAAAGTTAACAGAGACTGATAATCGAGGTTTTAGTGTATGTAGAATACATACCCCTATCAGATTATAATTATTAAGTAGAATATTCAGCAATAGGAAAATGCAGATGATTCATTCAGATTGAAATTTGGCAAATTGGTATTTAATTGACCAGTGGATGATCCTATTTCTGTTCTTTTAATATAATATCACAACTGTGTTTATCTTATTATATTGATAACTGTTATACCTTGTAATTTGCATATACTTGTGATAGGGATGCTCTGATGATGTTTTTTAAGGCAGATACCGACCACTGATTTCATGTTATTTGATCAGCTGATTCCAACACTAATTTTTTTTCCTTTATCTTTTTAAAAAAACTTTTACACTAAGCTCCTGCATAACTAGATGCATAGATGCCTTATGTTCCATATTAAAGTGTATTGTTATAATTGAACTATAGACCGCAGGTGTTAACTGTTCATTTTAAATGATTAACAAAATGAAATCCTGTAAGCTTATTGTTCAGTTACCATAAAAATGCAAAAAAAAAATTATATTTCTCTTAAAATACTTAATAAAATATGTACAAAAATATTTATGCATAATAGTGTACATATGGCATAAAAGAAAAGAAAATGATTCTCATAATTACAAGCTGTAATCTTTGATTTTTTTTTTCCTTTCTGTAATCTGAAATAAGGCTTATTAAAAAAATGAGTTTTCACTATTTCTCTAAAAAAAATATATATATATATATAAATAAAATAAAAATCTATATATATCTTCTTCGAAAGACACTTGATGTCCTGCGAGACTAGACTTTACAACCTTAGGCAGCAAGACCTGTGAGATGGTGACTTTTGCATGTCATGCCCTACTTACAATTTAAAACAAGTTCATGGACATCTAACCTTGCAGTTGTTGGAATGCTTTTGGCAGTTTTATTTTATTCAGTTTTATTCTCTCAGTCGCTTTCACACTCACCCTGATCTGACACTGCTGTCTTCAGATATAGATGTGCTATAACAGAGGTGAACTCAGATGAGGATGAGGGTTCTACATTGGAGAGAGAGAACAGAACACCTCCCCTCCCCGCAACAATTGTCCACTCACATATAAGAACAACAAAGCTGCACCAGGCATAAAGGCGAAAGATGGCACCGTTTGGGTGCAGCAAGAGGTCCAGCGTCATTCTGCTAGTCAATCTGTTCCACACCTGTCCTTCGAAGAAAAAGCACGGCTTACAGAGTTCACCAAGTTATCATGCAAAGCCCAGTTTGTGATTGTGTTTTGTGATGGTCTTTATATAATAACATTTATGTTACTTATATAAAAGCCAGATCGAATGTTATTTACCTTGATTTATTTACTTATCTTCCTACTGCGTAAAGTCACAAGTAGACTGCAGTTTCCTCTATTTGATCAACACAGGAATGCTCACAAATTACATGTGTAATGACATGAAAAGTGCCCGCTGACACTTCAGTATGCAAGCAATGGTATGAGAATGCAGTGAGGCTTCTCTTTTTGGGCACATACACCGTCCAGATCTAAACACTAGCTTGGAGAGTCTATAGCTGCAGGTGGAAGCTGCTGTCACACTCTACACAACTGTGTTTGATCTTTTTCAGAAAAAGATCCCAGTCGCCCCACAGGAGAAAGACTTTTCAGGAATAAGGTGGAGTGGTGGCTCTGAGGCTAGGGATCTGCACTGGCAATCGGAAGGTTGCCGGTTCGAATCACGTAAATGCCAAAAGGGACTCTGCTCTTTTGGGCCCTTGAGCAAGGCCCTTAACCTGCAATTGCTGAGCGCTTTGAGTAGTGAGAAAAGTGCTACATAAATGCAAAGAATTATTATTATTACTATAAGGTCATAAAGCTTATGCAACGGTTTCTTGACAAAGGAAGAACCATAACAACAGTTGCATGGAGTAATTTTGTAATTCTAGTGTTAAAAACTCCACTGCCATCTCTCCTAAACATCTCCATGGTTCCACAGGTATGTTATATGGACCAACGGCCTTTCCATTCTTCATCCTCCTCATAGCAGTCCTTACTTCCTCCTTGCTAATCCTTTGCACTTCCTGATTTTCTATCTCCACATCATCCAACCTTCTCTCTCCCTCTTTCTCTTCATTCATTAGCCTCTCAAAGTACTCTTTCCATCTTCTCAATACACCCTCCTCGCTTATGAGTACGTTTCCATCTTCATCCTTTATGACACTAACCTGCTTCACATCTTTCCCAGCTCGGTCTCTCTCTCTAGCCAATCGGTACAGGGCCTTTTCTCCCTCCTTAGTGTCCAACCTCTCATACAACTCATCATACACCTTTTCTTTAGCCTTTGCCACCTCTCTCTTCACCTTGCACCTTATCTCCTTGTACTCTTGTCTACTTTCTGCATCTCTCTTATTATCCCACTTCTTCTTCACCTTCCTCTTTCGCGTGCGTGCGTATCTGTCTCTGTGGCGGGTTTGTGTGCGTGCCTGCCTGTGTCGGCCTGCCTGTGTGCGTGCGTGTCTGTCTGTCTGTCTCTCGTGTCTGTCTGTCTCTTGCGCACATGCACCTGTGTGTGTGTGTGTGTGTCTCTCTCTCTCTCTCTCTCTGCACACACAGGGAATGCACAGGAAGAGACTGAACACGTGCCGTGTGGCCCCGCGCATGCGCACTTCACCTGAAGACACACACACACGGACACCTGGACGCACACAGGGGTTTTATTAAAGAGGATACACACACACACTATATATATAATTATATTATATATACAGTATATAATATATATACAGTATATAAAATGTGTCTGTGTGTACGCCCACTCTCACATACACTTGGCCTCATTTGTCCCGTTCCTGTTACAGAAACACATTGCTCCCATTAAGGATAAAAATTATGTATGGTTATTAAGGTTGTTTAACATGATCATATACAACAAAGGGACTGAATCTTTTCCCTCTTTTCTACAGTTGTCCTTTTCACTTTTTGATGACAATTCTGCTTTCAGTGTTTAATACAGATCTCCAATGGGACTTACATAATTTCTGAGCACATTTTTTCACGGATAAGAGCAGTGTAGGCAATGTGTACTGTTAAAAAGCTTTGCAAGTAGGTAACAGCTTACTATTCCATATGGAAATAAAGTAGAATCACTGTTAGTAACTCATTCCAGAAAAATGTGATGTTCTGCTCTGACACGGAAGGTTCAAGTCAGCATATTTCTACTAACGAACACTCTCCACTTTTTCATTGTTAAATCATCAATACAATCACACTGCAACCAAGCAAATCAGCACTGTGAGACTTACTGGCAGGCCTCTTTGTGTCCCACTAACTCTGAGAGGAATGGCAATTACTAACTGCTGGCTAGTGAACTTCACTGCACACATTGAATTAGGGCTGTTGCGTTAAGGCACAGTTATTACAAATTATTACAAATCTCCCCTTTTCTGCACTTTTGCAATTCTCCCCTCCTTCTATATCTTTAATTTATAGAGCATATGGATCAGAGTTACTACTCTTCTTTTAAATCATATTTATTTTGTGTTTATTGATTTGATTTATTATTTAATAGGTATATATATATATTTACACACACACACATAAACATATATATATATACACATATCTATACATATACACATATATACATACACATAAATACATATATATATACATACATACACACACACACATATATAAACACATACATACACACACATATATACACACATATATACATATACATACATATCTACATATATACACACACAGCTATTTCGTATCAGTGCAATACGCTGTTTGTTAAAACGGTTGACTCCCGCTCTTACGTGCAATAACAAATCAAATCATTCAGTTGTCTTTGCTCATATGTCATTTTAGAGCTGGACGCCTGGCATCTTTTTTTGGCCACAAGTTCGTTTATGTTTGGTGTGAGGTTCTGTGTTGTGGAGATTCTCAGGATGGATTGCAGGTGCTCATCAGTGAGGCGACTCCTGTGTGCTGTTTTGTTAGTCTTTATCACTGAGAAGAGCTTCTCACACAGATATGTGCTACCAAACATGCACAAGGTTCGAGCCGCATGTAGACGGACTTTTTTTGTTTTTTAAAGTCACCAAAACGCCGTGCAAACTCAGTGCGCAATAACTCTAGCTTTGCAATAACTTGCAGCATCATAAGGTAGACTTGATTAACGCGGTAAGTATTTGGCAAGGCAGCTGAAGCGCTGTATTATGGGATCTGTAGTTTATTGTGTTACCAGCGCTTCATATACCCGGGCCATTAATAACAATAATACAGTATATAAAATGATCTCGCGGGCCAGATATAATTACGCCGGGCGGATGTGGCCCGTGGCCCTTGAGTTTGACACATATGGACTAAATAGAACTTGAAAAGATATATTTTTTCAAATGTGATCGCGCAATTCAGATAGAGTTGACGCGCACTACAGCCTGCATGCCTCAATAAGTCATCCTCCCCTCGCTCTTACTTTTTTACCATTCATCTAATGAATACACTGAGTATGGCTTTACCAAAACAATCATTGATGGCGAATAAAGTATCCATTATTCGAGTATGTAGATCGGGATATATATATACATATATATATATATATATATATATATATATATATATATATATATATATATATATATATATATATATATATATATATATATATATATATATATATATATATATATATATACATACATACATTTTCCAACCCGCTGAATCCGAATACAGGGTCACGGGGGTCTGCTGGAGCCAATCCCAGCCAACACAGGGCACAAGGCAGGAACAAATCCTGGGCAGGGTGCCAACCCACCACAGGACACACACAAACACACCCACACACCAAGCACACACTAGGGCCAATTTAGAATCGCCAATCCACCTAACCTGCATGTCTTAGGATTGTGGGAGGAAACCGCAGCGCCGGAGGAAACCCACGAGACACGGGAGAACATGCAAACTCCACGCAGGGAGGACCCGGGAAGCGAACCCAGGTCTCCTAACTGCGAGGCAGCAGCGCTACCACTCGCCACCCGTGTATCGCAGCGGAGAAGTAGTGTGTTAAAAAAGCTAGAAAAAGAAAAGGGAACATTTTAAAAATAACGTAACATGACTGTCAATATACAGTATTTGTTTTGTGAGTGTTACTGAGTGTTGCTGTCATCAAGGATTTGATTATCATTATTTCTTTCAATCAGGCTCGTATTTGTAGGATGTGTTGTGTTCAAGTTACATTCCGTGTTTGTCAGTCGTTGTAAAGATGACAGGTTTCTTTCATCGATTCGTTTCTTACTGCATCAATAAACAGCTCGTCTTCTTCTTTATCTGAGACCTGACACACTGCATGCACGGGTTTTTTTTTTTTAACACTGTCTTCCTTTAGCGGGACATTCACTTTTTCCACCGTGTGCTTTGTTTCCGCAGTAGCTGGATTTATGAATATGCTTATCAGACGCTTCATATTTTTTGCTGCCTTTTCAATTGTGTAATTCGGTTTTTGTTCAGCGCTCTTTGGAACTGTTGCTTTTTATCTGTGCACTGCGCCAGTTCACGTGAGCGCCGGTGTACATGCATCGAAGGTTCCCAGCTGTGCTGGTGCCATCTCGTGCGATGTCCATGGCTGTATTTAATGTTACCTTAGTCCTGGCACTTAAAACTTTCTCTCGCAGTTTCGCTGAGTTTGTGTCAAATATCACCCTGACCATCTCATCTTCCTCTCCATAAGCACAGCCCTTCACCCGTGAATATTTAGTGGGAGTTTGCTATTGGATTGCCGCTGACGGACGGCCTTATATGGGCAGGCAGTAAATTACAAACGCCAGCGGCAGCCTGTCTATGAACTTAATCTAAAGTGTAGGTTTACATCGTGCTTTGTTTCCGTAGTAGCAGAAGTCGTGAATATGGTTGTATATGTCACTCGCTCGCTTCTTATTGTTTCGCTGCCTTCTCAATTATATAATGCATGTTTTCTTCAGCGCTTTTTGGAGGTCTTCCTGGTTTTCTATGTACTGCGTGATTACGTGAGAGGCGTGATGATGTCACACGAAACTCCGCCCCCACAGCGTTCAAGCTCATCTCCATTACAGTAAATGGAGAAAAACAGCTTCCAGTTATGACTATTACGCGTAGAATTTCGATATAAAACCTGCCCAACTTTTGTAAGGAAGCTGTAAGGAATGAACCTGCCAAATTTCAGCCTCCCACCCACATGGGAAGTTGGAGAATTAGTGATGAGTGAGTGAGTGAGGGCTTTGCCTTTTATTAGTATAGATAGTTTTTCCTGTGAATAATATATTGTAAATGGAACTACTAAACATAGTTCTCTATGTTTAAGTTTAGTGTCTGGTATTGAAGCAGCACTACAGGAATACAGGAAGCTATCTAGTTATTTTTGAAGGAAAGTTATATTAAAATAACTGTTGGACCTCCACATCATGCTGTGTCTTTACATTTTGCACCACATTATGGAGAGAAGTACCAATAAGAATATCAGTAAATATTAGTTTCTGTGCGCAGTATTGATATAAATATTGGTATTGATAAAATCCTATAATGATAGGATTCTTAAGTGGGAGTGACTGGAAAGGAGTCTCGCAGTAGAAGCACTGTATGATGAGTGCAGCTGAGGGTGGAGACTCTGGTCTGGCCAGTGTCTCACCAATAGTTCTTTTCACTTTAAACCACCTCTGTTAACCTGTTTTTTTTTTTTTTTTTTTAAAAAACCCTCCCCCCTTCTTCTCGTATCTCCTGTTACTGTACAGCTTAGTTGGAGGACTGCTCTTCTTGTATATACATATATTGATATATGACTCCTTTAATGTAGCAATTGAAGAACATTTTCAGTTACCTGTATCTTTAGTTTTAAACTAGGCAAAGTAAAGACAACTTTAAAAATCAGAGTTGATTTTTTGTAAAGTAATGTCTTCCTTTCCCAGGCTGCAGCCCCCAATTTGTAAACCATTGGCTTACTGGACTGCTGACAAATGCATGCACTAATTGCTGTTAAGGGAAAATACTGTTATACCTTTGAAACTAATTGCATGAATTAATGTTTTAACTTTGACAGTCCTAATATACATTTTATATTAATATATGAAGTTTTTTTTTAATTTGTGTATATATACAGAACCTTCAAATTAAAGTACTTCATCTACTATATATACTTTATAAATATAAAATCCTAATCCTACAAATGCAATGTGTCCCGTTCTTTGTCATGCTCTAAATCGGGCTTATTTTAAAACCTACATATATATGTTTGGTATCATTCTTTTCAGAAATGATCAAACTTTAATGTGATGTTGTTTGGTTTTCCGATTCTTATTCCATTTTTAAATTATGAAGTAAAAAATTTCAAGAAGTCACGTCCTGCGCCTGGGGCCAGAAGTAAAAGACAAAGTAGGACAGGTGCTGTAGAGGCTTTTAAATGTTTGAATCAGCAGCAGCAGGTGATCAAGCAAAGAGGAGTTAAAAAAAAAAAAAACCTATTTGTTTCCCATTGTATCACCGTTTAAGGGGGGTTTCGGAGGAGCGAATGTGTCTCCTTGGGGTGCATTCAGCCTTCCTCTTCACAACGCGAGCAGCAGAGACGTGAAGTGGATGGCACATGGCGCAGGCCAGGGGGTTGGTGAGCGAAGTGAGCAGGGGGTGAACCCCATACTTTAAAATAAATATTCTCATACATTTGTTTTATTTAAATTTTTGTAAATCCCTTTTGTGTCACTGCTTAATCCTACTTTTTAAAAAATAGGTTTCAGTGGTTTTGCTAAAGTAGAGTGGAATAGAAATTCATTTATAAACCCAAAATATATTTAAAATTGCTAACAAAGAAATTATTTCACAGTATTCAATAGATTTCTTCCCACCTTTCTTGTTTTTAAATGCTTCGTTATAGGTCACTATAGTAATATATGGCATATTCCTGAAATTCGTATAGCTGTCCTGTGTTAGTGGAAAAAAATCTGTTGACAATATGTATGCCGTTATATTTTTGAGTTGTTTTAAAATGCGGTGCATCTTGTTGTTCCCTGAGAAAGCATATTAGGTAAGCATTTAACTAAACTGGAACCAGATTTTTTTTTTCTTGACTTACTTTAATGCATGTAGTTCACTCTTTTATTAACAGGGGTGTCCGTACAAACTCCACTTCATATCATGATAAAAATTGTACAATTGTGATTCTGTTTTTTTTTCCTACTTATTCGGCAGTTACTTAGTGTGGATTGTCATTTTCCAGCAATATGCAGATTACTCAGAGGTTCAAATATCATGCTTATTGATACTATAGAGTATAATAGAATTGCAAGCATGAAATGATATGAATATGTATGTGATGAAGGTCTCCACCAGACATTATATTTTGCTTAAAGAATTATAAATAGAGCGAGCACAAAATAAAAACGGAGCTCACATTTCATATTTGTCAAAATGTGCAGGTTAATATAAATTGCATAGTTTCTGAGTAGTCCAGAGCAAGCATTCAAAGCCAGTCATGAAACAGTTAAAAGATTAGCAGATGGGGGCGGGGATTGTTTTCTGAAGCACTTGGTCCAGCCTCTCTATCCTGGCTAATGGGGCATGTTAATTTCATCAAGCAAGCAGTGGGTCTTTGGTTCATTCTGTGTGTGAGAGTCTGTTTTTATCTTCAACCGACTATGTAATAGCTTGATTTGGAGAGGAGAGAATTGTAAAATTGTGATAGACTGCAACCATCTGGACAGTCATGAGGGATAAATGGAACCGTAGCAATCATAGCAGAGATATGCAAGAGAAAAAATACAAATGCATTAGGATATTACAGAATAGACAAAGCAGGACCAGTTATTTTTTTACTTTCATGTAACAACCCTACTATATGGAACTGGGAACCCCCATAGGAACTGTAGCTTTTGCTGTCAGTGCCATGGGCCTGTCAAATAAAAACAGTGGATTTTAAAAAAGGAGTAAAGATAAATAAATCGAGTACATCTGGAATGGCCATCACTGGATGATAAGACTGTGGTGCTATTTTCTTTGTTCTAGAGCTGTGAAATGAGGGACTACAAGGACTGAGCTAATTTAAGCAGATAACAAGAAACAATAACCTTTGTATATATCAATTTAATGAAGGTGCCATTTAAAATATATAAAATGTGTTAAAATGGTATGCTGAGGGAAATTTTACTCAACTGTAAACTGACTAAATTATGAGAGTAAAATGGAGAAATCAAAAAATGAAAGGGTGGGTAATGATTGATAACAGAATTTTATTCTAACAAATTAACTCTGTCTTCATTTTTGTTTGCCTTTTATTTCTCTGGTTACTCATTGTATGTCTTATTGTCTTAGTCTGTGGTGCTGAAATAATTATTTGACCTGGAAAAAAAAAACATTGGATAATCAGTCATTTAGCACACATTTTTTTTAATTGGAAAACATTGCATAGTTTATTTGCATATATTTCTTTATATTTCTTTTTTTAATGCGAACTGCACAGCTTTTTTTGTTTAGCAGTCTTTATTTTAATGTAACAGTATTTTTTCTTGAAGTAAAAAAACACTACAGAAAGACTTCAGCCTTATTAGAAACATACAGAGTAAGCATGTAAACATTACAAAAGAATTATTAGCAGGAGGGAGAAAAGCTAAGCATAATTACGGACAAACCCAGCAGGTGGAGACAAAGCAATTCTATTTGCATTCGAGCTGCTGACCACCCTGGAAAGCAGATCAGAAATTATTCTATTCCAGATGTCTGCGACATGGATTCACAGATGGCATACTTTATAGATACGAAGAGGTGTTTTGGCAGACATATTTTTAACCCTCGTATTTAGAGTGATGGACCTTAAATGCTTCATTTATGACAAAAGGAATTGGACTTGAAATCTCGACTGACTTGACAGAGGTCTAAAAGGTAAAGACAGCCACCACTGCTATCAGAGGACTACAGGAGCTGCATTGCTGTCGTGGAATCCCTGCTGCGGGTTGACAGCCAAATCAGATGGGATTGAAAAAGCATCTGTAGCTTATTACTAAGTCTTTTGTGTGTGTGTGAGTGTCTTGATGTTGTGATTGTAAAACAATAATAATGAGATTTCGGGAAACTGTAGGTGACATCAGATTTATTTTTGTGCAGGCTGAACTGTGTTAAAGTCAGAGCTGGAGAAAATGCAGATCACTGCACCACATTTTAGGGCTGAATTTGTCTGTATTCTTGGATATGTTTGGCCGAAACCAGTTTAAGAGGAAGTAACTATTTCAAAGAATTACAATTTTCTTTTATAAAAGAAATAAGAAGGGCTTTGGACCCTGCCAGGCAATGTGCACCTGAAATTAAGAATTGTTTTGTATTTTGCAAAGCTCCTTGTGCCAGTTAAGCATTATTCTGAACAATCAGTGTATATGACAGGGGACTTCTGGGAGCCGAATTATCTCGATAACTTGCAAGGAAGCTAAAATCTGATGAGGATATGGGAGATTCTTCAGAATATCAGCGGCTGCCAAATGATGAGGAAGATTTGCAGGTATTCCTTATACCCTTCACTCATTTTCTCTTTACTAAGTCCACATTGGTTCTTCCCCAAAATTAATTTAATTTCTTGGAATTCAACTATGTATAGTTCAGTTATTTTGTAGGTTTCTGTGAATGCAAGAAAGTCACTGCTAGAAAGTACAATTATTACTAGGGCTAAGATTTGTTATTGACCAAATTTTGAAATTAATTTTCTCTGCAGTTTTAGCTTTTAGTCTGGGATACTTTTCATTTGATGTTATTTAGTTCAATGTGCAAAATTTAAATATCTTTCGAATGTTCCTTTTATAGACTCCATAAAATTGATCCTTTAGGACCTAAATTCTTTCAAAAGGATATAACACAGAACATTTCCTTTTACTTGCACATTTCTGTTTTGTATTTTAATCTATGTTTAGAAAATATTCATGTGGCATGAAAATTGTATCTAAAATGACCAAGATGTCAAGTTTATTTGCTGTATAGTAGTAAACAGAATGAGAGTCAGTGTTTTTATTATTTACCATTTTTATGTTTAAAAAATATCTTCTAAATATTAACAAAAAAATAAGACTTTTTAACAGAACAAGTATGTGCCAAGGAATTTAGAAAAATAAAATTTGTTGCTAGTTATGGATTATGGATAGTTATATAGTTAAATCTAGCGTTCTTTTGATTCATTATGTGTGATTCAGTGTGTACCTACAACAAAGAATGAATACTGTAGGTCAGTTTATTAATTTTAAACTTTTCTGCTTCACTGTTCATTTTTTTACTTAATCATTTCCCATTATGTATGACAAGGGTGTGATTATCATTATAACAGTACATTGGGAATGACAGTTAAAACTGAAAAAAAGAAAGTGAAGTTTGACTGCAGTTTATTTAAATTTGTTTTCATACACTGATTTAAACTTATAATACTTAGTGCTTTGACAAAAGAACTAAGTTTCAGATCAGACTATGTATAGGGTGGTCCAGATCTAATTATGCAATTTTCATTACGCTATAACTGATTAAGTTTATTACATAGAAAATCACCCGAAAAATCCCAGGCCACGAGAAGTGTTGGAACTGACGACATGAAGAATCGCCTTTGCGCCGAACTGGAATCGTTCCCACATAAATCAAAGTCATCCAGACAATCTGGATTTGCATAATTAGATCTGGACCACCCTGTACTTAGTGTCAATATTAAAAGAATTACAAAAAAATCTTTTGAATATATGTAAAGAACATTTCTCTGGTCATCATTTATACTGTTATGTCTCATACTTATACCAGATGTCATTTTTTCAAAGTGTCTGCCCTTAATGTAAATTATGATGATTTAATTCAAGTTCTC
Source organism: Polypterus senegalus (assembly GCF_016835505.1). Lineage (NCBI taxonomy): Eukaryota > Metazoa > Chordata > Cladistia > Polypteriformes > Polypteridae > Polypterus > Polypterus senegalus. Next base: position 187,063,062 of record NC_053154.1, read on the forward strand.
AGATGTCTTTTTAGGAGACAGATTTTGAGGATGATTTGGCAGCTTGAACTCTTTTATGATAACCTTGTGTGCACATTACTGTCATCAAAGAGAGCCTTCAGTATTTTTTTTTTTTGTTTTATAAAGCCGTGAAGTGCTTAGAGCACCAGGCTTTAGCAGAATTTCAGTTGTAAAGAGAATGCAAACAGAGATATCCACAGGCATGTCTGCCACACAAAAGAGATAACTATGTTACTGTCAGATGTGTATAACAAGTTATCCAAACATTGGGATGGAGCCACTTGCAAGTGTGCCAAGGAATCATGCTATTGTTTTTGCATCCAGCAGTTGTTTTTGTTTCTATAATGAGAAGCACCCTAATGAAATTTGCATTTATATTTGAAATTTTTGCTTGAGGAACAAAAAAACAATATAAATCTCACTTAAGATCATTATTGTACTTTTAATAAATTATAGATAAGAACATTGCAATGTGCAAAGTAAGGAAATATTTTAGAGTTGTTTTTGGCCTTAATTTGCAATACAGTTAATGATGCTAAATAAAATAAAAATTGATGTAGGGAATAGATTGAGCGATTAATAGTAAGAGGAATTAAGCTTAGAACATAAAATGCTGCTTACCATTAAAACTAAAGCAATCGCAATGTCATGTTTAATTCCATCAGCTGTAATGATTTCTGTTGTGTGTACTCACACCACAGATGGTAACATTTTATAGACAATAATAGATGTTTTAGGAGGAATTAAGCTTGAAACATAGCATTCATGGTGCAGTAGGCTAGTAAGACTCATTCTGAGACACCTTAATGGGTAGATTATTTCGTTTGACTCTATTTGTTTAAAGAAGATTTCAAAACTTTATGTAAGTACATTTTGTGTGCCAGTATATTGAAAGCCTTTTGTTGTAGGTGAAAATCCCTTAAAGGTAAATTAATTTAAGCTGTACCATGTTGCTCCTGTTCCTTGGTTGTCTCAGGTAGGTTAATTGGTACAAGAATGTAAAATGCAGTAGTGTCTCATACTCCAATTGATTCTAACCAACTTCAAAAAATCTCTTGTTAAAAGTCTCGTCTCAAGATTTTCTTTTATAATTCAGTATATGTATCTATATATGTGTGTATGTGTATATATATATGTATATATATATATATATATATATATATATATATATATATATATATATATATATATATATATATATATATATATATATATATATACTAATAAAAGGCAAAGCCCTCACTCACTCACTCAATGACTCACTAATTCTCCAACTTCCCGTGTGGATGGAAGGCTGAAATTTGGCAGGTTCATTCCTTACAGCTTCCTTACAAAAGTTGGGCAGGTTTTATATCGAAATTCTACGCGTAATGGTCATAACTGGAAGCAGATTTTCTCCATTTACTGTAATGGAGATGAGCTTGAACGCCGGGGCGGAGTTTCGTGTGACATCATCACGCCTCTCACGTAATCACGCAGTACATAGAAAACCAGGAAGACCTCAAAAAAGCGCTGAAGAAAACATACATTATATAATTGAGAAGGCAGCGAAACAATAAGAAGCGAGCGAGTGACATATACAACCATATTCATGAGTTCTGCTACTGAAACAAAGCACGATGTAAACCTACACTTTAAATTAAGTTCATAGACAGGCTACGCTGGCGCTTGTAATTTAGTGCCTGCCCATATAAGCCCGTCCGTCAGCGGCAATCCAATAGCAAACTGCCACGGGTAAATATTCACGGGTGAAGGACTGTGCTTATGGAGAGGAAGATGAGATGGTCAGGGTGGTGTTTGACACAAACTCAGCGAAACTGCGAGAGAAAGTTTTAAGTGCCAGGACTAAGGTAACATTAAATACAGCTATGGACATAGCACGAGATGGCACCAGCACAGCTGGGAAACTTCGATGCATGTACACCGAGCGGCTCACGTGAACTGACGCAGTGCACAGATAAAAAGCAACAGTTCCAAAGAGCGCTGAACAAAAAACAATTGTATTACACAATTGAAAAGGCAGCAAAAATATGAAGCGCCTGATACTTACAAGCATATTCATAAATCCAGCTACTGCGAAACAAAGCACACGTTGGAAAAAGTCAATGTCCCGCTAAAGGAAGACAGTGTAAAAACCCGTGCATGCAGTGTGTCAGGTCTCAGATAAAGAAGAAGACGAGCTGTTTATTGATGCAGTAAGAAACGAATCGATGAATGAAACCTGTCATCTTTACAACGATTGACAAACACGGAATGTAACTTGAACACAACACATCCTACAAATACGAGCCTGATTGAAAGAAATAATGATAATCAAATCCTTGATGACAGCAACACTCAGTAACACTCACAAAACAAATACTGTATATTGACAGTCATGTTACGTTATTTTTAAAATGTTCCCTTTTCTTTTTCTAGCTTTTTTAACACACTACTTCCGCTGTGATACACGGGTATATATATATGTATATATATATCCCGATCTACATACTCGAATAATGGATACTTTATTCGCCATCAATGATTGTTTTGGTAAAGCCATACTCAGTGTATTCATTAGATGAACGGTAAAAAGTTAGAGCGAGGGAGGATGACTCATTGAGGCATGCAGGCTGTAGTGCGCCAACTCTATCTGAATTGCGCGATCACATTTGAAAAATATATCTTTTCAAGTTCTATTTAGTCCATATGTGTCAAACTCAAGGGTCGGGCCACATCCGCCCGGCGTAATTATATCCGGCCCGCGAGATCATTTTATATACTGTACTAGCAGAATACCCGCGCTTCGCAGCGGAGAAGTAGTGTGTTAAAGAAGTTATGAAAAAGAAAAGCAAATATTTTAAAAATAACGTGAGATGATTGTTAATGTAATTGTTTTGTCATTGAAATGAGTGTTGTTGTCATATCTATCTATTATATATATATATATATATATATATATAATCAAAATAGCTGCGATTGGCAGCGAGAAGTAAAAAGAAAAGGAAACATTTTAATAATAACGTAACATGATTGACAATGTAATTGTTTTGTAATTGTCATGAGTGTTGCTGGCATATATATATATATATATATATATATATATATATATATATATATATATATATATATATATATATATATATATATATATATATACTGTATATACAACATATACATATCTACATATATACTGTATATACACATATATATACAAATCTACATATATACTGTATATACACATATATATACAAATCTACATATATATATCTACATATATATATTAGGGGTGAGACTCGATTAAAAAAATTAATCCAATTAATTAGAGGCTGTGTAAGAATTAATCTTGATTAATCGTATGTAATCGACACGTAAATTTGCCCCAAATCGCAAATGTTTTTTTTTTTTATTTAAAACGGTTTTAGTGGGCTTACAGAATCAAATAATAGACATGGACATGAATATTGTAAACTGAAGCTGTTTTAATTTCTGAAAAAAGCTTTTAAACTGCATTTGAATTCAAAACAGAAACAAAAATATCATCCCTGGTTAAAATTGGGCAGACTTAAAAATAAAGTGGTAGTTTAAGTACTTTAAGTACATTTTCAGAATAGTATTGTCTTTAAATAATAATAACCAAAATTTCACCATAAAGTGCAGTTTTTCTTCTTAAAAAATAAGTCAGAAACATAAAAGGTAATTTGACCAGCTTACTCTTTAAACTCTGAGTAACATTAGCCAAAATTATTTTGTACATTAGGCTAAAACAGTGTGATCATTGAACATTTTGTAATTAGATGTATTTAGAATTACTAACGGTCACGGAAGTCCAATGATCCCCAGTAAGAGCCACAAAGTCCGCTTTCTGTAATGCATCTAATTTTGCTTGCTTTTCAGTGTGCACAAAACCATGCTTTTATCAAGGCTTCGCCGGGTAGTCGAAATGATCAGTCGAGGAACGCGCTTTATTCCGACTCTAACATTTTTGTAGCGTGATGTGTGCATCAGTGTAATGGATGTACCAGGAAATCATGCATTGACAAAAGTTCCCGCTTGCTTGGAATTGAAAGTGTGATTAAATGCGTTATTTTTAACGCTATGGAGTACATGCATCGAAGCTTCTCAACTGTGCTTGTGCTAAGAAAGGGAAAATTTTAAAAATAACGTAACATGATTCTGCTAACCTAATATTTTTTCATACGCCCCAAACCAAGGAGATGGGAAGGTAAAATGAATCGGTAGCTGTACATAGTCAGTACATCCCTCTCGAATCGAACCTCAATGTCGGCGTTAGAGGCTTAAGACTCTACAATTGCGCCACCGCTTGTCTATGCTAAAGTATGTATTGTAGATCGGGCTATAGATATACATTTATATATATACCCGTATCGCAGTGGAGAAGTAGAAGTTATGAAAAGAAAAGGGAACATTTTAAAAATAACGTAACATGATTGTCAATATACAGTAATTGTTTTGTGAGTGTTATTGAATGTTGCTGTCATCAAGGATTTGATTATCATTATTTCTTTCAATCAGGCTCGTATTTGTACGATGTGTTCAAGTTACATTCCGTGTTTGTCAATCGCTGTAAAGATAAGAGGTTTCATTCATCGATTAGTTCCTTACTGCATCAATAAACAGCTCGCCTTCCTTTTATCTGTGATGTGACAAACTGCATGCACGGGTTTTTTTTACGCTGTCTTCCTTTAGCGGACATTCACTTTTTCCACCGTGTGCTTTGTTTCCACAGTAGCTGCATTTATGAATATGCTTATCAGACGCTTCATATTTTTGCTGCCTTTTCAATTGTGTAATTCGGTTTTGTTCAGCTCTTTGGAACTGTTGCTTTTATCTGTGCACTGCATCAGTTCACGTGAGCCACTCGGTTTACTTGCATCGAAGGTTCCCAGCTGTGCTGGTGCCATCTCGCTATGTCCATAGCTTTATTTAATGTTACCTTAGTCCTGGCACTTAAAACTTTCTCTGGCAGTTTCGCTGAGTTTGTGTCAAACACCACCCTGACCATCTCATCTTCCTCTCCATAAGCACAGTCCTTCACCCGTGAATATTTACCCGTGGCAGTTTGCTATTGGATTGCCGCTGACGGATGGCCTTATATGGGCAGGCACTAAATTACAAACGCCAGCGCAGCCTGTCTATGAACTTAATTTAAAGTGTAGGTTTACATCGTGCTTTGTTTCCCAGTAGCAGAACTCATGAATATGTTGTATACTCGCTTCTTATTGTTTCGCTGCCTTCTCAATTATATAATGCATGATTTCTTGAGCGCTTTTTTGAGGTCTTCCTGGTTTTCTGTGTACTGCGTGATTACGTGGGAGGCGTGATGATGTCACACGAAACGCCCCACGGCGTTGAAGCTCATCTCCATTACAGTAAATGGAGAAAAACTGCTTCCAGTTATGACCATTACGCGTAGAATTTCGATATAAAACCTGTCCAACTTTTGTAAGGAAGCTGTAAGGAATCAACCTGCCAAATTTCAGCCTTCCACCCACACGGGAAGTTGGAGAATTAGTG